>NW_020884878.1:2402755-2482718 GCF_003945725.1 Corapipo altera
GAGAGAGACAGAGAGAGAGATGGAGAGAGACAGAGAGAGAGATGGAGTGATCATCATGATGAGACACATTTTGGAGATGGGCATGACCTGGCTGTCTCAGCATAACACCACCAATGCTCTTCATTGCCGTGGTCTTGATGGCAATGTAAAATATGTTTGCAGGTTAGCCTGATCCCACCATTCTTTTTAATGCTGTCTGTCTCAAGGGGTGGCAAGTCAGCTCTTCTTGAGAGGTGCCTGTCACTTGCTGGGTCATGAGCTGGTAAGTTCTTTCACTGCCAACTGAATGACCTCTTCATGTTCTAGAGAGGGCAGCTGTGTATTGTCCTGTTGACCTTTTGAGAGGAAAGTCCTCACAAAGCACAGTGAAAGCTTTGGTAGGCTCTGTGCTGGTCCAGTTAGTTGTAATTCTTATTTGGGAGTGGTCACAGTCAGGTAAGAGTACAGCCTCAACACTTAGCCCTAGCTGTGTTACTGTCTTGAAGCTTATAAAGGACCTGCCTTGAAATTGGGTTTCTGGACTTGCCTGATTTGACCCTGGATAAGTCAGATACTAGTGGAGAAGGGTTGTCATGCACATTTGAGCTCCAAGGAACTTGGTTAATTGCACACAAAGTGTTTGAGGCGTGTGCTTTTCTTAGCTGAGTCCAGTTTTGAACAATAGCTATTCACTTCATAATTGACAGCCAGTTCAGACCATCTCAAACTAGCCAAAAGAAGTTGTTCTTTGTGATTTCTCACCAAATTTGGAGAGCATTTGAATTAAAATTCCTCATTCTGCTAATTGGAATGAGTGTGCTTTGCTTTTTATTTTTCTTCATACCCAAGTTCTTAACAGATGCCTGTCAGTCATAACATTTGAACACATCCCAGCAGGAAGCACAGCAATACAGAGTCTGAGAGGGAGCTACTTTCCCCTCTCTCCATTATACTGTAATTGCATCCTGGAAGATGGAGTTCCACAGAGCTCTTTGCCAGTTTGCACTGACTTGCTGGCAGCTGCTTTTCTAGAAAGGCAAGCTATGAGTCGAGTGCAGTGTCTGAAGGTGTGGAGTTCTCTGATCACTTTTTCACTGTGTCTGGGTGGGAGTCCCCTGTCTTGTGGTAGTTGTTGGGAGAAACTGTTTTCATAAGTATTTTCCTTGTAGCAGACAGGAGAAAAACCAAATAAGAAGCTGAAGAGAGTGAGAGGAAGAAAGCTGAGCACAGAGCAAACCCTGACAGTCCAGATCTCTCTTCAGGTTTTTGTTTAAAGAAGCTGAGAAAGGTGAAGTCTGGGACTTCTGACACTGATCAAAGGATAAGAAAACAGTCTCACCTGAGAAGGCTGATGTGCCAGCAGTGCAGCAGCAAGCTGGAAGATGTAGCTGAGAAATGCAAGACAAAGAAAAGGCACTGCAAGGAATACTGAGCTTGTGATCCTGACACATACTGTGTCTGGGGAAGCTCAGCTTCTTTTGTTCCAGAAATTGCCTTTAAATGCTTGGTAGTAAGTTGAGAAAAACAGCATCTGATAAGTATCTTGGGCATAAACCAGACACTGCTGGCTCTTGCTGTCCCTGACCAGCTTCTCTCTGGGGTTCCCCCAATGCTGCCCATGGCCCTGGGCCCCATCTTGAACTCCAGGGATGTCAGTCCCTACCCCAGAGACTGTGCAGCAGTGCTGTTCTCCAGCTCCCCACAGCCTTGGGCCCTGCAGAGCCAGGCCCATGTCCTGCCTGGCCTCAGCCCATCCCTGTGGCCCTCCTGGGCCATCCCAGGGCTTTATTTGACCTTGTTCCCCTTGCTGGGCCTGTCCCTGACCCCCACATGCAGGCTGACATCCTGCCTGGCCTCAACCCATCCCTGAACCCACGGAGGTGCTCAGTGCCCTCAGCTCAGCCTGTCCTGCTACAGAGTTCAGTCACATCTCTAGTGAAAATTTAAATCCAAATTATTTTTCAGAAGCTTTTGTCTAGTTTTAACTTTGCATGCATCTTGCCCATCCAGCTGCCTGTTTTTACAAAACCAGCAGAAACTTGGTAGTTTTGAGACTGCTGTCCCCCTCTGGGGTTTGTCTGAAACTGGCAGAGATAGCAGAGGTGTGCAGGGCTGCTGTGTGTGCTGTTTTCCCTGGGAAAACAGGATGAAACGTGGAAGTTAGCATAGTGAAATACAGCCCCCACAGTCTGAGGCAACAGAACGGTGGGATGGAGAAGACAACTTGGTGGAGCTGGGGCCATTTGTCAGCTCCAGATCAGCCCTACAGAATCCTCAAATGCACATTGTGGGAAGCCTCACTAGGAGGGTTATGGAATGACTAGCCTGGCCACCAAAATGGGATTCTTACCCTGCAGGATTTACCCTGCTTTTGGGATCTGGGGTGAATGAACATCATTTGTGTGTCCTTGTGAGACTGGGCAGTGTGACTGTCTTGAAACAGGTTTACTGTTTGCTGGTTGTTTGCTCCGAATTCCTATTTGTTTTGATGGCTTTTGATTTAAAAATATATTATAAACTAAATTAAATGTGCATATTTTTTCTTTAAATGCTAGGCAGGCATTTATTATTCGAGATTTACAATAAGCTGTGTGAATTAAAGTCTTTTAACTTACTGTTACTTAGTGACTAAGCCTGGAGGTTTTAGGGCAGTGACAAATACACAGACATGGTCATAAAAATGGAAGACTGCAGGCAGCATTGAAACTGCAGCACCAAGTCAGGATGATGTAGAGCTTATGGCTCTTGTACAGCAAACATACATTAAGGCTCTCCATCTGCAAGTCTACATGAGTTTGCAATACACTAATTTGAGGCTGATGGGAAGAATGTTGCTTGTGGGAAACTATCTGATTGCTTTTGCACCTAGGGAGAAAGGGAAGTTGTAAACTTAAAGCACGAACAAGCATTTGTTAAAATTTTTAGTGCAGGAGTAGGCTGCTTCAAATATTTGAATATCAAGAAAAAGTTTCTTTCTGCTAATGTATAATTTTTTTTGTTGCAAGTAAATTATAAGCAGCTTATTGCAGTGACCCATTTGTGCTGCCATAAATGCTGAATGTGTACTCTTAGTTTGCAGCGTCCTTTGACGTGTTTAATGCACCTTTTTATTTAGTAAAGCTGTGTTTCACATGTGCCTAAGGAAGATTACTGAAATATTTAATGTACTATTTTATCTTTAAAAACTTCTTCGTGCTTTTACATCGAGGCGCTTGAGCTGCATTGACCTCGAGGGCAGAACTTGGTGGGAGTTTGTCTTGATCTGAGTATTTCAGTCTTTTGGGGTTTGTGGAAATGGAAAGTTATGGTCAGCAAACTGGAAAGAAGAGAAGGACTAAATACAGGGAGGAGAAAGCTTGCATAAAATTTGAGCTTAGCTTACTGATCATTCATCTTCTGTGCCTTTTTGTCCTCTAGAACCTTCTTAGAGGGACAGTTACTGTCACAGTGGGTGCTTGTGAGACAGTTGGGAAGGAGGATGAACTCTGTATCAGATTCTGTGCTTTTGTCTACTCAGTTGTTATCTAGAATAAAGGATTCTTTTGTATTTTTTTAATACTACAAAAGTGGAAGGAGTAAGGGTTATGTTTTTAATTTGTAGTTGTTAATTGGTTTTGATGTAAAATGTATTGATAGACCAAGTCCTGACATTAAATATGTTTTACAGTGCAGCCTCCAGAAGTCCTGGAGTGGGTTCTGCCAGTAATACAGATGCTGAACTTGAAATGAAAATGCTGGGTACTGAAAAGGGAAAATAAGATTAATACCAGCAAAATTCCTCCTATTTGTGGCCCAGATTTCTAGAGATGACACTAATTCATGGTTAATTTTGAGTTATGCAGAGTAATTTGCAATACAGAAAAAGAAAGTATAGATATGCTGGATTTCCAGACTTTTTGAAAGATATCTAGAAGAGTATTTGCCTGTTTTACTCTGTGTTAGGTTCTCTCATTGCAAAGCTAGTTCATAATCATGCTGTGTTGGCAAGGAAGAGGGGAACTCGCATCTAAAATAATTATCTGCTGTTTTAGTGAGATGAACTGAATCAATCTGGCTTTTCTCCTCAAATCCTCCAGGTGGCAGTCGTGTACCAGAGTTAATGTGAGGGGTTTTCTGGCGTTGAGTCTTTCCTTACTGTCCTTGGGATGGCAACAACTGCTTGCTGAAGTGCCGCAGCGGGTACTGCTGTCAGCTGTGGCAGTGCAGTTGAGCACGTAACTTGGACCCAGACTGGTTTCATAGACTTGTGCAGCCCTAAACTGGGATGTGGTGGACACAACAGTATATTTATCTCTTCAGTTGTTAGTTATGAAAAGCCCTTGAAAACAAGCTGTGATGGAGCAGATTTAAAGTTTGTCGGTTTAAGCTTATGTGGCAGTGCCTGCAGACCTGTTAGCTTCCCTGTAAAAATGGCTGAGAAAAAAATTATTTCACTTACAAACTTCCGTGGTTTTGTGCATTCAGAAATCTTTGATCACATCATTTTGCCATTATATATTATATGAATGATAATGGGACATTTACTTACTCTCCTTTTGACTTTTATGGCCTAACTTAAGTAGGAAGCTCTTTAATTTTTTTATATTAGATTATCTAGTCTTCCCTCGTTATGAAACCATTGTGATCCAGTCTGCATTCTTTACCAGACTGAGACTTTATGCTGGGTCTGTAAATAACATGGATTTGAAATTGAAGTTTTCCCCCTACCTTGTGCTGAAGAAAAAACTGGTGGTTTTTGGATTCAGTTTTATGGGGGAAGGATTTTGGTAGGATTGGTCCTATCAGATAGCAGAGACTCTTCAGTTCAGGTGGCAGGCTGCTTCATTCCCTGTCTTCACTTGCTCACTTATGTAGAGGAAACAAAATCCATAATGCTGGGACTGTATCTCTTTCTTCTCCAGGTGTTGAATCTGAAACTCCTCATGTCACTACCTGACAGAAAAGTGCCCTGTAAGCTGCACTTGCCTGAGTGGCTGCTCTTTGCCTCTGCTGTATGGAGGGATGTGATAAGTGCTCTTCCTGTTATGTGTTGTCTTTTTGTTGCTGTTCAAGGTTACCACAGACTTCAAGCTTTGCTTGCACCTTTTACAGCTTGAGGAGCATTTTTGTAGAGAAGCAGAGTGCTGTGACTTGCTTTTTTAAGAAGTTGGTGGAGCAAAACAGAAATGGCCGAGGTGCCTGTGCTGTGAGGAGCAGCTTGAGGATGGCTGCTCTTGGCTGATGGAGGGACAGTCCCTGTGGAATCATAGAACCATTTAAGTCAGGAAATACCTAAGACCTTTAAGATTATCAAATCCTACCGTTAACCCAGCACTGCCAAGTAGTTCAGCTCCTATGTAATGGGGGTTATGGGCTGGGTCTGGACCTGTTCAGGCTTTGACCAAGTATCATCAAGTTCCCAGGTATATGATCTGCATCTTCAATTCTCTTCTTCTGTTGTCACTGGGGCACTGTAGCCCACTGAGAGGACCACAAAAAAATGGAGTAGCTGTATTTTTGAGCTGCCTAACACATCTCTCCACACCTTCTGTTTTCCAGAATTTCATATAAATGTCCAAAGCTAACCAGAAGTGGAGGCTTCAGTTATGCAAAGCTGCAAATCTGAGTTGAGTTTCTAAAAATAATCAGTAGGTGACAATGTACCTCAGTAGATGACAATGTACCTCACGAAGGAGGGTATTTGGGTTGGCTTAGGGAAATGTTAGCGTTAATGTTGAAGATTTGGCAGGCAGTACTTGAAGACACCAAATACTTCTCAGCCATACTTTTATATGTCTTGAAAGCTGAATGTGAAAACCCAAAAGCCTGTTTAATTTGCTTTTGAAGTTGTAGAGGGAAAAATGGAAAAGGTCAAGAAATGTAAAAATTGCAGTTAATCTGGGATGTTAATTTGGTTGTGCCTAGCAATTGCTGTTCTTTTTCTTTGTACTTTTTAAATTACTAGCTTTGTAGGGATTTTTGTCTTTAAATGAATTTGATAATTTCAGTTTTATTTTTAAAAGAGTTTATCTTTTTATTACCCAGCTGAACAGTTATGTTAATGAGTTTGATTTGCATTCTACTTGTAAGATTAAAGTTGATGGTGAGACTACATAGTCAATGGCAACATTAGTTTGCAGTTCTGAGAGTTTAAGTGCTCAACAGACTAGTTTTCTGTCAGTTTTCAAAGCCAAATGCTAATTAGAGATGTTCAGTCTTTCCAGTTAACTTGCTGAGAAATGGGCACATGAATTCTGATAGCAGAATATGTCTTTCAGATAGCTCTGCTGGTATCTGCTGCAGTCTCTATTGCTTGGAAAGAAATGACTTTTATGTCTGATGGTATAGCTTGATGTCTAATGAAAAAGAATCTTAAAGAATAAAATCGCTGAAGTCTCAGCTTAATTTCAGTTTGTTTGTATTCTTCGTGGAGTTTAGCTTCTGAGTAAGCTAAATCATTTAGTTATTAGTATTGTTTATCACCACCATAGGATTGTTTTTGTGCAAGCTTTTTTAGTAGTAACAGGGAAACCTGTAAAAGAGCTGTTTTGCCCGTGACAGTCCAAAGCAGCCCAGTATTGTGGTGTCTTCAAAGACAGAGGGGATTGGAAAGTGGAGCCCTTGAGCAGAAGAGGGAGCAATGGTGCCTTTGAAACAAGCGCTGCCTCCAGCCTGCCCTGTTTGCTCCTGCTCTTCTCCTGCAGTCGGAGTCCTGTACTGATGCTCGAGTGTGTGCTTTCCTGCTCCAAATCAGACTAGTGAGGAAGCCTGTGGTAAAGCAAACCTTAAAAGAACAAACACAGGGAGGGTGGGAGGCAGAATTTCTGAAGAAAATGAACATAAAACTATTGATATGATTTTTTTTCCAGGCGAACCATTCTTACTAAATGTACACCAGAAATGTTGTGTGTGCTGTGATGGTTTGGTAACCTCTCTCTGTTTTGCCTCATCAGTCTGTTTTCAGGTGTTTGTGGAAATACAAGGCTGTACCTGTAAGAATGCCAAGGAGATGTTGCTGTCTGTAATATTCAAATACAGAGTTGGGAGAGTTACCTCTGTACCCAGTGAGGAGGTCAATGTTGAATGTTTTTCACTTCTAATTAGGGTGTTGAACTGAAGTATTTATCTGTGGGGCATTTGAGTGAGAGTTAGTTTGTTGAAAGGATCTGTTAATGAAGTGAAAGTGAAGTTAGTTTCTCATGTGGAAACCTAATTTAAAGGTTGTATGGAAAAATAAACTTTGAAGGCTGATAGACAGTAATTCTTGAGGAATGTTAGCTTTTCTGTTCTGGTTTTTCTTTCCTCAATATAGACATACATTAAGTGTAACTGAGAGGAGACCAGAGCTAAAAAAGTCTGGTAAGTGGGAACAGTTTAGTCACAGTTTCTTGTAATTTGTATATGCTGTGGAAGTATCTTATTCAGGTGTGTAGGAGAAATGTCCTGAACTGTTGTCAAACACCAGTTCATTCCTCTCTATGTGTCTGTCCCAAAGCCTTCCTAGTTTATTCTGAAGAGCTGGTGTAAGAGGAGAAACCAGAAACAAGAACTTGAGGAAAAGCTGTAGGCATCATAGGCAACAAGATGACTTTTTTCTCTATCCTGAAGAGCAGGCTACTTGAATTAAGTAGAAGTCCAATTACTAACAAATTGCTTGTTTTCTGTCCTGTGCAATTTAGCTTTTTGGTTGCACTTGCTGTTAAGCTGATAGGTTTGAATATCCTGCTTGAGGTAGCCTGATTGTTTTTTAAAAAACTTTCCTGCTTTAGTGGAGACTATTTCTGTCCTGGGTAGTTTAATTCCATGTTCTGCAAGATTGGTTTGCATGAGTAGTTCCATTGACTCCCAGCAGACTCTGCATTCAGGCTGCTCAGCATTGGCACAGATGCATAAACCAGCCTCTAGTTTATGCTAATTTACAACTCAGACATCTTTTAGTCTCCAACCTTTCAGGGTGTAAAAGTAGCAGTTCCAGACTTGCAGTTTTTGTAGCCTAAGTGTTGCTCTGTGTGCCTAATGACAAACTGAAGTTATTTTAGAGTAAGTGCTATTTCTGCAGTAGCCAACACAGTTGTTGTTGAATGCTAAACAGGTTTTATGTTCTGTAGTGCCAGTAATTAGCTATTAAAACTCTACACTGAATATTCTTCAGACAAAATATATTAACTAAGCAGTTTTTCATCATTTACTTTGAGAAATATTTTACAGTATTGATTTTCTGATTCTGCCTAAAATAGACACTGAGAGATTTTTGTACTTCCTTTGGAGCTGAGATTGGGAGGGCTTATGGAGCCATGTGGTTCTTACAGTATCCCAAGGAAGAAATAATTCGCACAGCATTGGTACTTGAGGTCTTAAGTCCTTTAAGCCCTTCTTAATGTAATTTGACATGTTGTAGGTTATACAGATACTGCATATAGTGGCACAATAAGTTTTATTTTAATTAAGTTTTTGCCTTTGACATGTCTGGTGTTTGTTTTTTTTCCCCCTAATAGGTGCAGGCAAAACACCGACTTTGGGAGGAGGATTCCACGCCAACCTGGGAAAGGAGTCCCGTGCACAAACTCTGCAGAACGGTACTAGCAAGTTTTAGTCTTATTGATATTACCTTTTTTTTATTGATATGATTGATTACAATTAATTTTTAGTTTTGAATGTGACCTTAAAACCTTGGCAGGCCCCTCGTTCAGTGGACGAGTCTGCCTAGTGGTGATTTTACATTGTGCTCTCATTTGGCTGCTCCACCTGATTGATGAGGTCAGGTAGCTGGCTGACAAAGGGTAATGGCACCTGACAATGCTCCTGTAGTTTAAAAGGTCTTTTTCAAGGTTGACATGCCCACTGCACCTTTTTATTGTCTGTTAAACCTGTTGTGGCCTTTTATTTTGTCAGTTTTCGGGGTTCTTGAAATGCTTTACACATATTTATTTTTAAGTATAATTCTTCCAGTGTTTTTGGTTTTAAGCAGTACAACTGTGAGATAATGCATATATTTATGCACACTTCATAATAATCAGGTGCTTAATATGTGATTGTTGAACAGAGAGGGGAAAAATGGAAAAAAGGTTTCAGTGCACAGACGATATTTAAATAAATATTCTCATTACATGCTTTACGTTTTAATTGAGATCTACATAATCTACACTCTTTAAAGAGAGCTAATAAAACCAGCTTTTATTCCAGAAGCAGAAGGGTCTTCCAGTTTCAATTGCTGTTAGTCATATCAAGGGACAGGAGTTGTCATTTTTTGGCAAATTAATACTCCTGTCTCATGTCTCTTGGAGATGACAGCTGATGGACTGTCATAGCAAAGTCTCAGAAGCTGACAGGTAATTAACCAGGGATGTAGATGGGTTTTACTGATAAGGTACTCATTTGGGGGGGATATTTTAGAAAAAGGTATTTTCCTAAATTAGTCTCACACTTGCAGCTCAAACACAGAAAATCTTAACTGCTATTATGCCTGCATAGGTATAAAAAATAAGATTGATATTATATCTCCATAGGCATAGACAGGCTAAGATTGATCTTTGTTATTGAATTGTAGTCAGATTGCTTTACTCAGCTTTATTCAGCTGATTTAGATACAGATTGTTTTATATACAGAATGTTTTATTCAGCTGTGTGTAGTGAAGACTACTGAGCCCTGTTTGTTTGGCAGAGTAAAGCTTGCACTTTAGGTAAACTAGTTTCAGTGTCAGGCCCGAAGTTACTATATCTCATGAGTTTTAAAAATGCCTGTATAATGTGTGACCTATATAAGTAGTGGAATAAAACCACTAAAATACCTTTTACAGTTAGTGAAGTTTGGTTTTCAATTTAGGCACTTTAATCAAAACTGTAATTTTGCACAGGCATTTTAAAAATAATTCGGCTTTTTGTGGATAAGGACTGCCCAGTTGTCTTTAATTGTAGAAAAGTAAAATGCTGAGGGAAGAAAATCTGTCTTCGTGGTTCTTGGAGTGTTTGAATCCTTCAAAAGCCCTTTTGGTTATGCTGAAAGGTAATCACAAGTAAAGACAGTGTAGGCGTTTTTCTGGAATCTAAACACAGCTCCTTTCCTGGATGAGTGTTTGCTGGGGAATATGTCTGAGCATCTTCCTTCCCCACAGCTTTTGTGTGTGGGGCCTCCCTGATCACACACAGTGATTCTGACTTGGCTGAAGTATATCAGCATCATATACAAGAAGTTATACTTGCTTTAAATGGACTTATCTCCCAAACAGTTTTGAAACAGGAAAATAATTTCTCTTTTCACTTACACCTCTCTGAGGCTCTTTGCAGGTTTTCTTCTCTTTCTTTTTTTTTTTTTTTTTTTTGTGCCTATCCTTTATATAAGGAACAAGTATTTGGTCTTTGATTTCTGTAGTCAACCTACATTTGTCATGCTGCCAATCTGTCTCTGGGAAAGTTCTTTTCAGTGAGCTAAGTGATGTTCTTGCTTAGTCCCAGGCATGACAACAGCAACTGATATTTCAGGTAGAGCAATTGGTGTTTGAAAGGCTTTTCTTTCTGCTGCTGTATAATGAGCTGGTTGTCTGCTGCTTTTAATCACACTTTTAGCTTTACATAGCTTTTAATTGCAAATTGAGCTATGGCAGTGAGCTTACAAAATCTCACCCTGTCACTGTGTGCCCATGATCATGGCTTTTTTTTTGGGGGGGGAGGTGAAATTATGTTAATATCCATTGTGGTTAGACTTCAAAGTGTAGCAAGGTAAATGAACTTACTGTATGTATCTCAGAGGAAAGGTATGGAGTTCTTCATTGAAACTGAAGTGCACTGATAGCTGACTGTACTAAAAATGAGCAGTTATCCTTGGATGGCTATGATGGCTGATCAGAAAAAATTTATTTATTTACGAGTGCCACAATGTTGGCATTTCCAGAGTTAACTGAGCTGCAAAAGCACTGCTGAAATGAGCTCCCGTTGGGATGCTGGTGCAGCACAGCTCGAGAGCACCTTCAGTTCCAGCACCTTCAGTTCCTGCCACTCGCTCGCGGCTCCTGCGTCAAGGCTGCCGCTGCCTTCCAGGGGTGTGAGCACACGGTTTTCTCCTGTGTACTGCTCCATGCAGGCCATGGCCAAAGGGAAGAGCCAGGCTCTGGGAAGCAGGGATGGTTGGCGGATGGAAGTCATCCCCAGAGGATTGGAGAGCAGCTGAGAGCGTGTGTGTGGTCTGAGAGCGCTGGGTCTCGCTCTGCGCCTGCTCTGCCTGCCAGCAACCTGCAGGCTTGACCTGGTGGGGGAAGAGTCCAGCAACAGAGCAGGGGCTGGCTGGTTTTTAAAAAACAACCACCTCCCCCTGCTAGCCCTCCATCCCCCCCATTCCTTCCCCATCTAGTTTGGGCCAAATTCTTCCTTACTGTAATGTCTGTGTTTTCCGGGGAGGTGAAAGGGAGGTGATATGGGCTCACTGTCTCTTATTTAATTACCAGTGAAGCAGCTGGGGTTGGCTGAGTGTATGATGCTGCTGTTTTTTGAGGCTTTTAGTGAAAGGATGTTTAGAATTAGATGAAAAACAGTTTTTCATTAGAATGCCTAAGGTAATAACTTTATTTAATTTTTTTTTCCTGCATTCTAAAGTGAAGAAATGCAGAATTAAAATCTCCCAACAACTGCTCAACAGTTCTGGACTCTTCTAAAACATCATTTTGTGCATTGGTGGTTTTATATATGTGTGTATATATATGTTCTGTAAACAGAGCCATGAGCAAATCCTGAAGGTTTTTTAGTTTCCAGGTTTTTGTGAGAGTGTCTTTGATACAGAACTAGTCTCCTTTATCACATGTGCCTTTGCTGTACGTTTCCTCACTATTTATAATGCAGTGGGACATGGCAGTTCATGGTTCCTCCCTTTCTTTGCTGAACCAGTCGATGTTTGTGTGTGTTTGTTTGGGAATTGGCTGCTTACAAAAACGGGAGTCTTGTTTACACTTGCTAAAATATTTATGCAGGAAAGACTTAATACTGTTGTATTTGTTCATAATCAGTTTGATTTTCAGTGTGCAGCACTATGCTAATTGAGTGTGTGGAGCTCCATGAGTTCAACAAGCTCAGGTCCACAAAATGCTTTGTATCTGTGCACATAGAGTTCATTTTTGTAGTAAAACCCTGCACACCCATGAGATTTTTTGGCTTCAACTTTGTTTTAAAGGATTTGAAAAAATAGC
Organism: Corapipo altera; assembly: GCF_003945725.1. Taxonomy (NCBI): domain Eukaryota; kingdom Metazoa; phylum Chordata; class Aves; order Passeriformes; family Pipridae; genus Corapipo; species Corapipo altera. The sequence continues at coordinate 2,414,887 of NW_020884878.1, forward strand.
TAAATATCGCTGGTTTTTTTGAGAAAGAAGAATTATCAGTAAAATACTAGCTCAGAGGGGAGACCCTTTGACAAGACTTCTTCCTCTGTGTCTGGGCCTCTTCAGATTCCTACAGTATTGGTTAATTCTTATGGTTACCTATTGGGCTGAAGGGCAGAGTGCTGTCTCTTTAAATCTCATTTTACAGCTCTGTGCTGCATTACATAATCTCTCTAAATAGCCAGTTTATTCTTGTTTCCTTGCAGGCAATCTGCTCTCACTGTATCCGTGTCAGAGTCGTCGTTACAAGGGAGTTGTTCTTGACTTGGAGCTCTGATACTTTCAATAGTCCTCAGTGACCAAAAAGAAAAGGGAGAGGAGAAGGAAGGTCAATGGCATGATTATAACTTGAAAGCTTCAGTTGCAGATATTCAAATTTGGTTTAAACTAAGTTTGAAGATTGCAGCTGCATCTAGCTTAATCCAATTTCTGAACTGTTGTGCTGTGTTTTTAATTATTTCATGAAATGAATGTGTGTTTTCCCTCAGTCCTCTTAAATACCAAAACATAGCTAACAGTATTTTAATGCTAAATGGGAAGACATTTCTGAAGATGTTCTGTAATGCATTTTTGACTGTTTACATTTAAACTATTTGCTTAATTCTTTAACCTGTGTCGTCATCACTAATTTCATAGCTGGTTTATTACAAGTGATTGTGGAGGGCCCTACTTCCTCCCAGAACTACACACCATGAATTAGACCGGGACAATACATTAAATGCGTGAAGAACAGAAGTATCCAGAAGGGAGGAACAGAAAACGCTGTTTAACAAAACTAAACCAACAAGGGGGGAGAGGATAGTACAATCCTAAAATAATTGAAATTGGAAGAGACCTCTGGAGGTCCACAAAGTGGTGGCTTTGAAGTTGCATTAAGCTGCTCAGGGCCTAGTGCAGCTGAGCTCTGGTGATCCCCAAGGAAGGATATGATACAGTCGCCCTGGACAACCTGTTCTCTAATGGTTGACCACCCTCACTGTGAAGAATTTTTCCCTCATGTCTGGTTAGAACTTACTTTGATGAAATGTGACTCTTGTCCTTTTGCTGTGCACCTCTGATGATTCTGGCTCCATCTTTATAACCTTCCACTGCGTAGCTGGAGATACCAGTGAGGCTCCTCCCTCAGCTTTCTTGTCTTAAGACTAAGCAAATTCATCTGTCACCTCACACAATGTGCTCCAGTCTCCTAATCATGTTAGTGACTCTCTGCTGAATTTGCTCTAGTATGTCAATGCCTTGTCTTGTGCAGAGGAGTCCTGAACTGGACAAGGTACTCTAAATATAGTCTCAAGTGCTGAACAGGAGATAATAATCACTTATCTTGACCTGCTGGTTGCAGTCTTAATAATGTGGCTCCAGGATGAAGTTGACCTTCAGCACTGTGATTGGGTGCTGCTGTGTCATGTTCGTCTTTTTGTCCATGAGGAATCTAGATCCTTTTCTGCAAACCTACTTCTTAGCCAAACAGTCCCCAGCCTGTATTGTTGCCCTGCAGATCTTCTGTCCCAGGTGCAGAAAAATTGCGTTTGTCTTGTTCACAAGGCTTCTGTCAGCTCATTTCTGCAGCATCTTCAGATTCCTCTGAATAGCAGCTCTACCCAACAGTGTACTGACCACTGTCCTGATGGGATGTCATCTGCAGGCTGGCAAAGGGAATCTCCTGGCCCATTGTTCGTGTTTTTAATGAAGGCATTGAACAGTATTGACCCGAGTATCAATCTCACTTGTAAGTCTGAAAGTCCTAACCACTACCCTTGGAACCACGCTGGTTTTTCACCCAAGCTGCAGTTCACCTGTCTAGTCTAGATCTCCTCAGTTTGGCTACCAGGGATAATGACGAGATGGAAGGAGGGAAGAGCTGTGGTTACAGTTTACCTTGGCTGCATTCCGGTTGTTATTGCAGGTGGGCACGATCTGCCCCCATTCAATCTGTGCTGGCAGTTCCTAGTAACCTCCTTGGCTTTTGTATGTCTGGAAATGGTTTCCAGGTAGACTTTTTCCATAGCTTTCCAAGAAACTGAGGGGAGGCTGGCTTGCCCCTAGAGACTTACTTATTTCCCTCTGGAAGAGAAGCCTGATGCTTGCTGCCTTCAAGTCAGAGAGAACTACTTCTGATTCCTGCAACTTTTTAAAGATGGCAAAGACAGCTCTTTTTCACAGCCTCCTTGGCATCCTCAGGTGCATCCCATCCAGTCCAATTAACTTGTGTGTGGAGATTTTTCTTAAGTGAGCCCTTGTTCAGTTTTTCACTGCCACAGATAACGCTTCATTTCCTCCAAACTCACATAAAGACCTGAAAACAAACACTGCAACAGAATACCAAGGAGACTCATGAACTGCTGTAAAGGCAAGCTGCCAGATACCCTGTCTGCTCAACATCCTGCACATCAATATGGAGTGTCCTTGTGCTTTGGGGAGACTGTACTTCTGGCCTCTTTGCCTTCCCAGTAGTACCTCAAGGGGTCTTGCTTACCTCTTCTCTGAGCAAACTGAAGTCTTTCCTTTGAAATCCAGGGTTGGAATTATGCCACCCATCTTCCTCACACTCACAGAATCACAGAATATTCTAAATTGGAAGGGACCCACAAGGATCATTGAGTCCAACCCTGAAGTGACACCTCAAGATCTTGCTCATCTCTGGGTTGCTGCAACCAAGCCTGCCATCAGACTTTACACTCTCCACTTCTTCTTTTCTAGGGGTGGTAGGTATATAACAGTGCTTCTGCTTGACCTGTTCCTGACATGCCCTGGAAGTCCACTGGACTGCCTGTGCCCCACTATGGTTCCCTTACAGCAGAAGCTGGGAGAACCTGCTGTCTAAAGGAGGCCTCATCTTCAAGATCAAATGGTCAATGGCAGCTGCTCATGACAGTGTTTCCTTTGGCCTTGCCTCTCATCCAGACCCATTAACTCTTTATTGGCCTGTCACTTGTTTTTCAGCAGAGCTTCACACATTCAGGCTGTTCCTTTGTGTAGAATGAGTCCCTGTCACCTTCCCTGTCTGTCCTTCTTGTGGAGCCTGTAACCATCCATCTCATGACTCCAGTCATGTGAGCTGTTCCACCATGTATCTGTGTCATGGCTTGAGATAGCCCTAGAGTGAAACCATCACAATCTGCTACTCCCCAGTGAATATGTAGTTTTCAACTGTGCATAGGCTTTGAAGTCTTCCACGTTGTTTCCTTTGTTGGATACAGTCTTTTCTTTAACTCTTCCTCCTGTATCAATTCTTGTCCCTGGCTTTGATTTCAGTAATGAGTCTTCTAGTCTAGTGTCTCTTCCATTTTCTTGTCCTTCTTGCTTTCCTTTCTGTTGGGATAGAAACTAATTCTAATCCTCTCATTTCTACCTTCAGTAGCACCATATTGAGTTTTCTCTTATTGTCTTTTAAAATAATCATTGCTTGAACTCATCATTGCTTAAAGTTCTCCTTTTCTGGTTTTGTTTCATATCCTCCTAAATTTCTTTACTTAATAAAGCATTGAAAGACTTCCTCTTCTACTCAGACCATTGCTTCAGTTTTACCCTCTCTGATGTGCCGACTGCCTTGTCCCTTATGAGTCCTCTTTTATCATTAATGCCTTCTGACTCATCCATTTCCCTCATCTTCTTCACATTTCATGTGTTAACTTTCCCCATCTCTCCTTGAAAGAAGATAAGGAGCATCTTCTCCTTTTCATTTGGGATTATACTACATGCTTTTTGTGTGGGGATGTGTTTTGTTTTGTTGGGTCCTGGGATTTTTGTTCTTGTTGGTTTTGTTTGGTGATTGATGTTTGTTTCAAGTACAACCTTTTCCTTTGACAAACTTCTTCATTCTCAACTTACCTTTTCCATCTAGTGCCATGCCATGGCTGGAGCTAGGGTGGCAAAATTTAGATGTCTGTGTGAGCTCTTCATTCTCAACTCCTTTCAGAGTCTCTACATAGAGACAGACAGATTTAGGGTGTGATTAATTTAATCTTAAAGGAAGTCAAATGACTCATTCTCTGAAGCGTCTGTTTCTCTTCACTCACTGAAAGGAAGTTTATATTGACTAAGCTCAGCCACTCATCTCTGAAGATAAGGGTGATGAATCGTAGGCTTTGGTGTCTGCTGGATCCCTTTGCGTTTGTGGATCTCCTTGTTGACACAGACTTAGCATGGCCAGAACTGAACTAGGAGCTGCATCCAACTGCTCTGTCTTTTTGGACGTTAACAAGTTCAATCTTCTCACTGAGGCCACTCACGGCTTTCCTTCCCCCTGTCTTGTAGATCCACCCTCTCCAGCATCTGCTGGAGACATGGATGTGTCCTACCATAACACTCAAGTATTTGTTTCTTGAATAAGTGTCTCTTGACTTCCATTACTTTTTCTCTCTGATCAGAATATGCTCCAGAGCCAGGAAAACAGAAAAGTTGTGACTTGGAATGCTAAACCTCTGGTGCCTTAACCTCTTCATCAAAGGATTTTTGAAGGAATGTTGTTTTCCCATCCTATTTGCCTGTTCACATGCGTGATCGCTGTTACTTATCTCGTAACAGTTCAACAGGGAACTTTCCTGGTGTTAGGAGGCTGCTGTGTCTGAGTTCCAGCTTGCTGGACCGCTGTGCTTCTGAGGCTTGTTTGGGTGTCAGTAGGTGTGGGCTTTCCTGTTTCGATGCAGGCTCTGGTAACTCACAGTGGCACAAGCCACAGCTCACGCTGGAGCCCTTGGTGGCTGAACCTTCAGGGTGTCTCAGTACCTTACTCACCTTTCTCAGAGCTCCAGCTTCCACGGTTTGCAGGCAACTGCACTAATCAGCAAAGACCTGAAGAGAAAGACAAAACACTTATTCAAGGAAAACAAACAAAAAAACCTCAGAGGCAGAAAACCCACTCTTCAGCCAGCATAAGTTACTCCAAGAATTTGGATAAAACCAGAAGATTTTATTTCCTTGCCTGTTTCTGTATTACTCTTGGGGACCTGTGGAGTTTGATTCAGAGGCCTCTGAGGAAGCCCGGATCCTTCTGGTACTTCAGGTTCTCCTTCAGCACATGGAGAAACTCTTCTTTCTTAGATGGCTAATGAGACCCTGTGTTTCATCATCTCCAGTTTTCTTTGTTAAAAGTTCATCAGCTGATCTGGGACAACCTTTTGGTTATACATGGATTAATTACTCGAGTTGGAATTTGAAAATTTTTATTGTCTTAAGCTTTGTCTATTGCTAGGGAATGATGAATAAAGTACCTGTTGTGGAGATGCTTTTGATGTGCTGCTTATCCTTACAGGGACAGCATAATGGAAAAGAATCCAAGTCTTCTTTAATGAGATCTGTTACTTTTCTAAAGAAGATGATCTGGGATCCTTTTTAAGTAAAGAGTAGATGATCTGCTGGAGATAATGTAATGGTAGGATTTTGCCCAGAGACTGATTGACAACTTAAAACTTTGAACACAGCATTCCACTGGGTTGAAATACATGAGTCAAGCTTTGCTGGTCTTCCTTACTCTGTTCCTGTGTTTGCTTAGCCAGAAAAGGGAAAAATTAGAAAAGGCATTTCTAAAATTCCTTGAAGGTGTTGATTCAGTCTGTATGTGTATGACTACACAGGGAGATTGTCTGAGGACAGTCTCTGTTGTTTCTTTTAATTTTGAAGATTGTCTTTGAAGTTGAAAAAAAAAAATTGCAGTCTTGATCAAACGAGTTAACACGATTCCTCTTGTCTTAACTAATAACAAAATATTTGCATGTTCAGCTGCCTTGAATTGGCCTGTTTGTGACTGCAGAGTCAAAGGTGTCTTTCATGATTCCTTTGCTCTGTCTCCTCTCCTGTCTCTGCTCTGTCTCTTGGTTTATTAGCTGGCTTGTGGGCAAGAGAACTCTTGTGCCAGGGAAGCACAAACCTCTGCTTTGTTTTATCAAACAAAAGAAGAAATGCCCTCTAAAATTCTGCACGCTTGTGAAATTTCTTGCCCGGATATTGAAGTTTTGGCCTTTTGTATCTCAAAATGTCTCCCTGTTGACTTTGACAATTTCTGTGTGACACAGAGTAGGACAATATATATCATGCTTGTGGAATTCACTGATGGAGATTTATCGCCCTACGGCCTTGTGTAGGTAATTGGAAGCTGTCATTTCTCTTGAGAGCAATTGTTTACTTAAAGACAGTTTATCTAGTGGGCTAATGTTTTTTAAAACATTTGCTTTTTATAGTACCATTCACGAGGAGATGAACTTGGATATTAATGGGTCTATCTTCCTTCTCGTACAGTGTGGCACAAAATAGGCAACTGCCTCTCTTTACCTTCCTCACCCTCTACTAATGTCTATAAATTTCAGTGCTAGTAATCTGCCTCTTCTAACAGGCATATGAATTAAATAATTTTAGCTTTGGAATGCTGTTTGACAAGCTTAAAATATACTCCAGGTAACATAGCTTTGGTTTAAGTTCCATGTAACTGCTGCTCTCTTTTTTGATAGTGAAAAACATGTATGTCACTTATATGGCATAGGACTGCCTTTTAAACATTGAAACATGAGGTTTGAAGTGTTTGTGTCATTTTGTAGGCACCGTGGCTCAAAACTTGAGAGGGAAAAGGTTGTTGTTGCTTTTTAATGCTGTGTTCTCTGATAGTGCCGAGTTCCTTTTCATGTGTCAAAAGTGCCTTCTTGTTTTACTCTATGAAATAAATTGGAGAGTGATGTGACACTGCAGGGAAGCATTCCCTAAGCCCAAGGGTTTGCAAGTGTGATTTGCTTGTGGAGCTATTGCATTTTTCTTGGGAGATGGCTTTTCTGAAATAATGGCTGCAGCACTAAACTTCTGGACCCTCTGCAGAAATAACAACAGAAAAAATTTAGTGCCTGTGTACCCTGTTTTTATAAGGAGACTGTGATTTATTTGCTTATGTTCTTGCATACACCTTTGTTCTCATTTCACCTGCACTTTGCAGCAGAACATAAGTTAGTTGTGATCCCATCTCGTCATGACTGGTCTTGGAGGAACCAGAATGGATCTGTTGTTGTGGGACACAAGTGACATCTGTCAAAATGTGTCTGTGAGATGATGTGCAGGCACATTGTATTCCTGTTGTAGGGCTGTAAGAGCACCTATCCATGCACATCTGGCACAGTTTCTGTCACAGGCATCCAGCAGAGGCTGAGGGAGCACTATCAGAGCAGTATCAGCAGTGCATGTGATGATGCTTCTCCACAACATTACCACCTCATTCCCTGTGCAGAAGTGCATGTGCAGCTTTGATTGTCCTCTTGCCTTCCCAGTTGTGTGAGGTGTCCTCCCAGATGCACAAGCACACCATTGCAAAAGACTGGCTCCTGCTCTATGCCTTTGCTTGCAGCAGCATTTCCCAGGCAAACAGAGTGCACTGGTGGAACACCCAAATGAAAGGGCAAACAAAAAGAAACACAGGCTTCTGTAAAGGTACGGAGTGTGTGTTCAGTTGGAGGGTTCTGTGCCCAGTACAGCCACACCAGCAAATTTATCAGCAGACTGACCTATGTCAACCCCTTGGTCAAAAGAAGACCACCAAGAACCTCAAAGCCAAACCCTGGTTCCAGCCTGAACAACAGCTCTGTGCACTCACACAAGTGATCCCCGACCTGGGTGATTGGAGTGCTGGGATTTGCTGCCCTCCCAGTACCAGCTCCCTGGAGTCCATTTCCATGATAAGCATCTCCCAACAGCAAAGCCAGTTTGATCCCAGCCTTTCCCATCCCTCAACTTTCCCATTCCCTTCATCCAAATATGCTGCGCCTTGGCTTGGGCAATGCATCTGTTTACTGGTACAGTGAAATGATCTGACTTTCACAAGCAAAATCAAAAATTAAAAAGAACCAACCCTTTTTTTTTTTCTTTTCCTATTTTCCTTTGATCACTTCGCTCCTCCACATGCCACCACAGAGTGGAGGAGGGAATGGATGACGTAGGAATGAGCAGGAGCCTCTTAAACCAGCTTTGTAGCAGAAGAGGCTGAATGCAGGGCTGCGTAGCGAGCTCCTCTCTCTTTTTCTTTTTTTTTTCTTAGCTTTTCTTTTTTTTTTTTTTAACATTTATTTATAACCCACTGTCCCGTTACGTTCAGTCCTGCACAGTCAGAGTGAAGGAAGGTGTTTTCTGTTCTTTTGGCTTGACTTGCAGTGAGTGGGAAGAAATTTCAGAAATGTTCTGTTCATTGACTGCTGCCGGCAGATGGATGCTCTCCGCTTGAAGTGCCTCAGGCCTTGATATCTTCCATTCTCTCCCCCTCCCTCCTCCCAGCACACACCCCCTCCCTCCTCCCAGCACACACCCCGGAGTGCGCAGCCTGTGCTAATTTAGTCGCAACTTAAAAAGGAGCGTGGAGGAAGAAATGCTCGACTCTCAGAGAATTCTTGTCGCTCGCGACATCTTTAGGGAGAACATTTTCATTTCAGGATCCCTAAGGATTTTTCCAGCAATGTGTATTAGGTGTTCTGGGATGCTTTGATGGGGCAGCAGTAAAATTCTTAGTGCATTTCAGGACCAAAATGCTGATTCTGTTTATATGTTAATCAGTTCAGAATATACAGCATACATGACATCCAGTTTGATTTTTTTTTTTTTTTTTGAGTATTTTGGTAACTGAGGCTTGAGTGTTTCTGGTTCTGAGGTGGCCTTTCCATCTATGTGGACTACAAAGCAAACCTTTAAGCAATCAGTTTGTTAACCTGGTATGTTAAAACATTTCAACCAATTGCTGTATTTTACTGAACTGGCTGTTTCTATGTCAAGAGCTTTCACCACTTACCATCACTTAGAAGTTGAGTGATGCCAGCTCTGAGGACTTTGATTCAGTTTTTAACAGAAAAATGTTACGATTTTCTGCTTCAAATTTAATGGGGAAAAAATGGCCAAATTATACCCAACTAGGACTAAAATCTGTTGTTCTATGCTGATTACTACGCCTAAACTTAGTGGATAACTTCAAAATACTGTGCGGCTACAATCACCAGGTGGTGCTGTTGCACACTGCTGAAAACGCTTCTGGAAAATAAGTTTCAATTCTGCCATTACCGTAGTTTTTCAACTTTAATTTCATGGGAGGAGTGGTGAGAAAGATAATTTCTTTATTTAATCATGTCGTTAAAGTAGAGCCTTTCCTGAGAATTTTGGGTTTGCTCTTCTGCTAGCTGCTCAGAGTGGATTTTTAGTTTGTGATCATCTTTGATGTAGAAATGGTGTATGGGATAATTTAGGAGGTTGGATGCTGGGTGTACGGGACCATATCGGGGCTGTAGCCTAAGTGAGTCCTTCTTAGGTGCTGAGTTTATGAAGGCTCGCATTAAGTTAGCAAAGGTGAAAGGTTGAAAAGTGATGTCTCTCCATAAGCTGAACATAACATAACCTCTTTCATGAATGTCATGTAATCTAACCTTGCAAGTTTTGAAGAGCAGGAACTCCATCTGACTACAGAAGGACATTCTTTAAAAAAAATCATCCAGGCTCCTAATGCACGGTTTCTTTTCAATGTCTTCAATAAATGTAATGTTTTTCTCTTATTTAGAAAAAAAACTTTAGATCATACATATAAAATGAAGTAACTTTTTTTCCCTCAACAGTTGTAAAGTAATTGGAGTTGTAAAGAAAGTTGCTTTTTTTCCCTAAGGCTTTGCAGAACTGGTTGTTTATGGATGAACTGTGGAATGGGAAATCATGAATTTAAAGTTCCAAACTATTGCTTTAGATGAAGATTTTTTTTCCCCCTCTTTGTACTCAAATAATTGAATCATTCTAGACAATAAAGACAGCTAAGTACTCATCTGCTTAGATTAAACCTAGGTACTGTCAACCATGTAGACAGAAATGTAGGAAGTGTAAGTAATTGCAGGAGGGGGAAAGAGTTCTCAAGTGCCTACCCCTCCTGAAGGCATTATTATTGCTGTAATTTTAAATGTAATTTCCTACATTGAAAACTTAACACTTGAAAAATGAATGTAATTATTTCCTACATGGAGATTTTTCTGTTAACTTTGTTTTCCAATAGAAATTATAAGCAAATGACACGTAAAAAGTAGAGAGAGAAGTACAGTGTTGTCTTCTCAAACCCAGGCTCCAGTGTGGCAAGGAGTTGGGTTCAGCTTAAACCTGGATTTTTGATCCATGCTGTGTAGACCTGCCCTGGGGGAGCTGTGTTTGCTTGGCATTATTGTTTGGGACCCCAAATATGTACCTAGAAGTTGGCTTTAATCACCAAGATTTAAAGCCTTCATGCTGTTTCAACAAAGGTGTCCCAAACAAACACAGTGTAAATTAAGTGGAAAGGTGATTGATTGCTTAGGTGTTTAAAGTCAGTTCAGAGGATTCCTGTGTTTTCAACCCAAAGAAGCTTCTCTTAAGTTTGAACAATAGAAAAATCAAACACGGATCTTTCTTCAAAGAAAGGTCATTAGCACTGAGTGCAACAACATAAGTGGCTAATTATATTCAAATGTGTGACTCCCTAAGAACTTATATTATGCTAATGAGCATATAAATGATTTTTTAATAAATCAATTAGGAACAGGATTCTTAGAAGAAAGCTGTATATTCTTCCTTTATGTGCCCTAATACCACACAGTTGATTAGTAGTACTTTTGGGTGGTATATTATGAAAAGCATATTATGAAGAAAGCAGTTTAAGATCACAGTTCCAGTTTCTGGAGGAATACACAGAGCTGTGTCTGTAGAATTGCTTCAGATACACAGGAATTATACTCCCACCCTCTCCTTTATGGTCATTCATTAGAGAGAATATATATGAATAGTATTTCCATTGGACCTGAGATATGCTATTTGACTGCTCATATAAATCAGTATTCAGGGAAAGCATTCTGTGCATTTCTATGGTAGGAATCATGAACTTACTACTTTGCTTTGTAGTCCCCTCTGTTTAGGATGAATTTGTGAGAATGGGTTGCTCTGCAGACATTGGTCATTAGGTCTGGTCTGAAGCTTGAGGGTTTTTTTGGTAACAGTGTAGAGCACAAGGAAGCTGAGGTCACTTGTTTCCTGTCCTTGCAAAATTGATGGATGAGACACAGCCATCTTCAATCTCCGTCCTTTTTAGAAAGCATCACATTATCTTGTCTAAAAGAGAGACATAAACACTGCAGAGTTTCCAGCCACACTCTCATGGGGTAGCACAGGTGCTAAAGCATGGGTAATCATTCTTAGAAGTCATCCCAGTACTTATTTCCAGAGTTTGGCAGAGCCAGTTGATGCATTTCTGGTTCCTTTGGGCACATGTGGATATACATACAGGCTTAGACAGATGCATAGAAATCCTTTTACATGGGAAAAGACACTTTATAAATCAGGTTAGGAGATTGATGCCTTTGCTTATGGAATACATATACAATGTGTTTTGAGGGAGTACAAGGACAGCTGTAAACTTCTGCTTTCAAACTGTGTAGCATCCTTGTAGCAGAGAAGGACATGGAGCTGATGGAGGGAGCCCAGAGAAGGGCAGGAAGATGCTCAGAGGGCTGGAGCATCTCTGCTGTAGAGACAGGCTGAGAGAGCTGGGCTTGTTCAGCCTGGAGAAGAGAAGACTCTGAGGAGACATTATAGCACCTTCCAGGCCTAAAAGGGGCTAGAAGGACAGAGAGGGACTTCTTACAAGGGCATGCCTTGTAAGTAAGTCACTTACAAGTGACAGGCCAAGGGGGAATGGCTTTCAGCAGAAGGAGGGCAGATTTAGATTAGATACAAGGAAGAAACTCTTTACAGTGAGGATGGTGAGGCACTGACACAGGTTGCCCAAAGAACCTGTGGATGCCACATCCCTGGAAAAATGTTCAAGGCCAGTCTGGACAGGGCTTTGAGCAACCTGGTCTAGTGGACGATGTTCCTATCCTTGACAGGGGCTTGGAACTAGATGGTTTTTAAGGTCCCTTCCAATCCAAACCATTCTATGACTCCATGATGATTCTACCGTCTCAGACAAAACATAAAAGTTGTGTGTTACTGATGAGCTGCTCTCAAGGCTTGTGGCTGCACTTCCTGCCAGGGCTTGTCTCATTTCTCTTTCTTGCTCTGGCTGATGCCTGTAGAAAACTGACTGCTTTGTCTCTTTTCCTTGGTTTCTGTCTCATCACAAAAGAGCACTGGAAGTTGGTGCGATGGGTGTGATGATGGTATGGATGGAAGATGTTGGATTTCCTCTTTCAACTGTCTCTGGCAACTTCATCCTCTGATATTTTAAGTGAATTGTTACAAAAGAAAATGTAGATTTCTTCTAAACACAGAAAGATTGGGAAAATACTCTTACAGAAATAAAAATTATGGAAAGTACGGCTCCAGCTGGTCCAGTTGAATCCAGTCTTCAGGCTGAGGGTTTTGTGTGTTCTCTCTGGCTTCTTATCCTACATTTGCTGTGGAGTGAAGAGAGTAAAGCAGACTTTATACAAAAAAGCAGTAAATCACTTAATAGCTCTTAATTTATCATTCCCTCCTCTCTAACTACCAGCCTCCATTTTAAATGTGAGGTGAATCCTCAGTATTTGCTAATCCAAATTCATCCTCATTTTCAAAGGTGAGGATGAAGCTGTCTTCCTGTCGTCAGCAAATCGGCAACTGTAAATGTGGGAGATTTTAGAGGGGTTGCCTTATTATTCTGAGCCCCATGCAGCTTGCCAAATCCAAGCAGGTGTTATGTTTGCTTACTTCCCTGGCCATGAAAGCTCTGTGAGCACAGGGAAATAGCTAGAAATAAAATTATTGGATGTCAGCAGAAACCTTGTAAATGATTTCATAGCAGTACTAATGTGGGTGTATAGCTTTGCAAATACAGTCCCTTTCCACCTTAAAAAAATATTTCTATATCTAAAGGTTTCTTCTTTTTTGGAAGGTGGGAGGTGGGGAAATAATAAGACATATTTAGCTGCATGAAATTTTTGTTTTTAAGCTTAAGTACAGGGAAAATAATTTACAAGGTCGCTTAGTGATACCGTGGGAAAATGTGTATCTTGAGACTATTCAAAGCCATCTCAAAGTAGATTTAGAAACTATGGTTCCTGACATGCACTAGAAGAAAAAAGTACTGCTTCTGGTGCAAGCTGAATCAGTCCTTGAGTGTGTCAAGAAAGAATACCACTTTTCAAGTGATTTTTGGAACAAATCCAGGGTGCTTGTGAGGTGACGTTTGTTGTCTGAGTGGTCTGTGTTATTCCAGCTGGCCCTATACTAAAAGTTAACTCTTGCTTACTGCCAGCTTCTTTCCTGAGAGCAAATGGGCATCTCTAGCTTTGGTCAAAATAAAGTTGTTAGACATCCTGTGGATCATAAACATACTTCTGTCTCTTTGTGTTCTCTGTCCATGGTGAGTCCACCATGCATTAATGGCAGACGGTCTCCTCAAGGGTAGTTTGCACCCTATTTCATATCTGGGGGAACTGGAAATGGAAATAATGTTCATTTTGCAGGATTGCAGTAGTGCTCAGATGCTCCTTTTGCCATTGACTGTAGACAGTTTTCCTCCTGCATGTGTGGGTAGTTTTGTCCCTCAGCTCTGCTCCTTACTTTTTGATCTGACATGTACAACAAATTTCATTCCAACATCTTTACAGTGTTTGATTCCAGCTTTAAGAAGAAAAGGAGGCTTGACATTGATCAAGGTCTTTGACACAGAGGAAAGAAAAGCTTTGAGATTGTTTTGAATTTCTGAGAAACTCTGATTTGTTGTGCCAGCTAAGTCAAGTTGTGGGATTGTGGTGACACTGAATATTAAATACCAAATTTAATATCCTAAGAAAACTTCAGCAGAAGATAAAGAGGAGCATAGAGGAGTGTAAGTGGTGACATGGAATCAAGAATAGAGTTCTTCAAAGGGTACATTTGGAGTGGTTTGTCTCCTCTGCATTGCTCAGCAGAAGTCAAGGGCTGCCACCTGCCTCCGTGGTTCCAAGTGGGGAATTGTGTGTGGTTTTCCCCCTCCTCCAGGCACACTCGCTCACTGTTAAGCCAAGAAGGATCCTTATGTCAGATATCCATTCCTGATTTAATCTGTAGGAAGCATAAAAGGGAGACGACATAGTAAGAGCCACTTCCAACAAGATGCTGTTGAAATTTGAGTGCTGTGATTTCAAAATGATGACGGGCACCGTTACCAGAGGGTAAAACTGCAGTTGATTTGGGGCCCCTGGAAATATTTGATTGTGCCAAGTTCAGCTTCCCATCTATTAAGAAATGTGAACTCTGGTGTGTCCTGTTGCTATTGTAGCTGCTGGGGCCATGGATGTGTGGAGGTAAGTTTATCTTGCACAAAGCCAGGCAGAATTTCATCAGCCTGTCTGCTTTTCCCAACGCTGGAGTAAAATACAAAAGGTAGGAAGGGCCAGATTATAATTGCTTTTCAGAGGGAAAACAGGGTCCTTGAGGTTGATTAATGTAGCAGTAGAACTTCTGAGGCCTTCAATGAGGAGCTGCTGGTAGCATAAACAGGTCTGAGGCAGGCAGTTGATTGAAGTGTTTGTTTATTTTTGTGGGTCTTAAAAAAGGTCAGTAAATAGAATTTGCTCCATAGACTCTGCTGAAGCAATGTGTTAGTCAGGTTCGAGATGATGCTGATGTTGTGTGATTCCTTAGGGCAGCTTCCTTGATTGCAGCTCCACCAAGTCACAGTAAAAAACCCCCTCATTTTGTATTTACGGCACCTGCCTGATTGAAACTCTGAGGCAGGTAGTGTTTTATAGTCCGCTTATTTAGAAAGAAAGAAAAAAAAGGAAGATTTTTCCAAACACTGTCACTAATCAGAAAAATGCAATGAAATTGAGACTTGTCTGTAGTCAGACTTGGGCAATATTAAACTCAGATAGATCATTCTCTCAACTGGTCTCAGAACTATTTCTGGGATATGTTGCAATCAATACTCTTTCTTGTGTTGAACATCAGCATCTGCTCTGTAAGAGCGGTGACAGTATCGGGGGAGAAGAATCCATGTCTCCTTTAATGAGATCCGTTAGGTTGCTGCATGGAAATCGTCACATAAATCCACTGATTTCTGTTTAAGTCTTTAGTCAGTATGTTCTCTGGTAGCTATTTTTCACCATACCATATTACCTAGAGGAAAATGAATTAATAATGCATCTAGTCTTGGATACGTATGTTTAATGGATGATCTCACATCCTATCTGGGAGTCATACTGCACAGAAAAAGCCCTGTTGTAATTGATCTATGAGGTTCAGCACATGAAGAAGAAAAAATGTAATTGTGCTTGCCTGAAATTTTCTTTAACTACTAAGGACTGGCACACTGGAGGCAAGTGGATCATCTAGAAGAGCCAAGGAAGTTGATATCTAAAGATTTGTCTATGGACAAAATTCCTCAGACTTCAAGTGGTTTTTTTTTTCTTGGTTTTTTTTCTTTTTTCTCTTTTTTTTTTTTTTGTGTGTGTGTTATTTTGTTTGTTTGTGGTTTTTCTTTGTTGGTTTGGTTTGGTTTTGGGTTTTTTTGTTGGGATATGCCCTTAATACAATATTTGATTTAGGAAAACTAGAATGGAGTGGTGAGTATGGAAAAAAAAAATTAAGAGGTGGGAGCTTGTGTAGGTGGGTCTTTGCTGGTACAGGGCTGGCTGGTCTGTCTGACTGACAGTGGGTCTGTGGTGATCTGCTGCCCAGCTGAGCAGGATGAAGGCTGTTGTACCCAGTCAGCAGAAGTGAATCTTAGGGGAGGAAAGAGTAGGTGGGATTTTTTCCCTTGTTCTGTACACTCAGAATACAGAATGATTCTGTCGTGCAAAGCAGCCTCTCTCTTCAGAATACAGTTTTGCAAAAGTGTAAGAACTCCCTTTAACTGAGTAAATCATCTTAGCCCATTTGTCTTATATGGGATCACTCCATATCATGCATTTTTCTTGCGTTCTTCCATTCCTGGATTCATATGTTAAGCAGTGGGAGATTCCACCAGTTCCCTTGGGAAACTATTATGAGGTCCAGTGGAGTTTTGTTGTAAGGTCCTGTTAACATAGCGCTTATATTTTCCTTTAATTTCATGTTATTAGTCCTTAGGCATGAACTATCTCTTTATGGCTTAAACTTCTATCATCTTCCAGAAATCTACTGATCTTGTGCTCTTCTCTTAACAAATTTGCAGAAGGCTGCAAGTTCAGTCTCTGCGTCTTTAAACACTCTCCCCCGATATCCCAGCTGTGCTCTCCATCTTTAATTCTAGGCTGATCAGGGTTCCTGAGGAGGAGAACAAATCCTAGTGCGAATTCCTTCCTCCCAGAACAGTTGCTGATGGATGACATCCCACACGTAAAAAGTAGCCTCATACAAATGGAGGGGACCACAGGCAAACAGATATTATCCAATGTGTCCAATATTTTCCAAGAGGGCTGCATTGGCTCTCTGGAAATACGTAGATGGCATTGTAATTTTAATTCTTCACTGGAACAGTCTGTACATCTGACTTATATAAATGTTATTGTTTAAAGAAATATAAGGCTGTTCCTGAAAAATGTGTATTCTCTCTTCAAACATAAATCTCCTTCCAGCTCTAGGCTGAAGCAGATAGCACAAGAGACTGACTTGATAAATAGCATCACTGATTCACTACATTGTTTAGCTGAGATTTGTGGCAACCTTCACTTACGGTCAGTTTAAAAAGGAAGGAAATGCAAGGTTGAGGCTGAAGCCCTCTCCAAAATGTCCTCCATCATCTCTGGGCAGTACACAGGTGCAATTACTGGGGCAGCCGTAGCTTTGATCTAAACAGGCTGTTTGTGGTGGTAAAGGAGAGCAGCTCTTGTGGGATATCTGTGGCTGATGGACTCAGCTGCCAGGGACAAACTAAGGGCAGAATTTAATTCTTTAGCTGCAACCCAGATAAAGACTGATGCTGTCTTACCTAACTGCCAGCTTTCTTATCCCTTCTGTAGAAAGGAAGAAGTATTTGACCACTCGTCAGCTTCATATAAAAATACCTTAAGTAAGTATTAGCCTAATACAGTCTTTCTTGCTTTTGTAATGGCTCTGTGCCTCTCCCGGCTTGATTTCAATTCTTCTCCCTTTCTGCTTCCATTTTTAGATCATGTTTTATCTCTTATCCCTTTGATTTCTTTAATAACTCCCTCTTTTTCTTCACCTCCTCAACTACTTCTCTCTGCATCCTTTTTCCCTTGATGCCTTCTCGCCATATTTCCATTTTTTGAGATGATTTAAGAAATTTGCCAATTCGATGATATTTATGACATTTTTAGTACTGAAATGACAGTGTCATCTTCGATTGCCCATTGGGTAAGGTCTGGATGGGGAGAGAGTGCACTTTTTTGTATTTGCATGGAGAACTAGAGGGGAAGGAAAAGAAAGGAAAAAAAAAAAAACCAAAGCCTGAAAAACAAACCCCACAACCAAAATCAGAGTTCCAAAGGAGTTTTGGGCTCACAGGCCTTTTTCAGTCCTCAGGAAGCAGCAGAAACCTTAAGTCAAGTAGAGGTTGAGAGCAGAGTGGGTATTAGCCTCTGTCCACAAGGTCCTTCCTGCCTGCACAGTTGGATGATGGAGAGTGGGAAATAACTTACCACAAACAGTTATATTTTTGACAGAACAACTGGCCTGCAGAGGAGCAGGGCTGAACTCTAGGGGAGGATAATTGTTCTGCACGTGTCTGAGGACAAGTAAATTCTCAGACATATTATAAAAGGTGAGTATTAAAGGTGGACAAGGAAAAGTAGGAAAGGTTCACAGGGATATACAGGGGCCTCTTGGCAGGAAAAGGGAAAGGCTGGACTGGCTTTTATAGCAGGGAATTTGGATTAAACAGGAAGGAGTTTTTTTGGATTTTTTTAAACAATCCTAGTATGTGTGACCTTATCTAACAGTTGCTGCAGTGCAGCTGAGAAGTGGTAATTGTTCAGCTGCAGTAATTCAGTTACTTCTGCTCTTGTCCCTGTCCCTTGGCCTCAGTGGCAGCTCTGGCCAAGGGATCCCATCAGCTCCTGCATCCGCCTCATCCATGTGAAGCACCTCGACTCCCACGGCTCCTGTCTGCTTCCATGGTGTCTGCAAGACTGAAAAATGGCTCCTGTCAGTTTTCACTCTTCTTTGCCTGGTGAGAGCCCAGATCTGCAGGGAAGGCACAAGAACTTGCTGTCAGCGAGCAGATAACACTGCACTGATTTATATGCTGCTCGCATCTGTAAAGTTTTCCATTGCAGCAGTGGATCCCTTTGTGCTCAGTCTTCATTTTTGTTTTGCTTTAAAGCTTTTGAGAACTTTTACCAATAGGCAGTGGATTTTTTTTCCTATATTGTGCTGTATTCATGAATTTTTCTAGCTGTGTAGATTGATGACAGTTGCTTGTTAGTTAAATGCTTTTTGCTTTGTAAAAGTATGAAATAAGTTCTATCTCTGATAATGTAGGTTTTTAAAACTTTAAAAAAAGTGATCTTTTCAAAACTGTCAGATTATGTCATGAGCAAATCTTTTTTTTTTCTTGCAGTGACGTAGAAATTATTTTGGGTGGTTAGAGGTAGTGCTTGGATCAGCAGTAATGCTGTCTGACAGCAGAAATGTTCCATTTTTTGTTGTGACAAGAGTAACAATTGGTAATTGATAAGTGTAGGGGAATAAGCTTTATTTGTATATAGATACAGAAAAATTTCTAAGAATAACTGTCATTTAAAATGTAATTTAAAAAAAAATAAAATTGCTGTCCAAATAATACAGAGGAAGATTAAAGCAAGGCCTGACTAGTGGTGCTTTCAGAAGGAAATCTTGCATGTCCAAAAGCATGTACCAACCACTACCTGACAGTTCTTGGTATCTTAAATTTTTCTTTCCAATCCCCTTAATGTCAGACAGGTAAGGATTTTGCCACATTAATCATACATATTCTCACACATCTTGCCAGTAGTGCAGCTTTCCAGCTGTTTCGACTTTGAAACAGCTGCAAATCTTCTGCGCTTAAAAAACTCAGTTGACTAAACTTTTGGACACAAAGAAGTCTGTATTTGCTTTCTCCCAAAATTAATCTGAAGCGACCTGAACCATGCTAATATACACATAACTGAGGAGCATGTTAGCATTTGTTTGAACTGCAGTAAGTCAGACTTTAGTGTGAGCTCGTGGGTATGGGAGGAGCAGCGAGGGCTGGGAGCAGTAGCAGGGAAGTGGGGGTGGGGGGAAGTGTAGGGATAGTGTGTACTTTTCTCTTTGACCCATTTAGGCTGCAGTCTCCCATTTGCTTTAAGTCAATCCACGTGTGCTTGGCCGCTGACAGCATTTCTCCTCACCCCAGCCACATTCTGCTGCCGGTAGGGCTTGAGAGGCTGCGTGTTAAGTTATAGGAGGGAACTGGTCCAAATGGAAATTTAACTTTTTTTATTGTTTGGATTGATTTTCAGCAAGAGCAAATTCCCTCATCTGTATCCGCATGTGGCCATGTAAATGTCGAGCTGGAGGTGGGAACGCTGTCTGCAGGAACAGCTTGGGCTTTAGCTTGACTTAAAACAGTCGTGATCCAATTCCTTCAGATGCTGGTGAATCAACAGATTTGTGGGGTTTTCTTGCTTTTGTTTTTTTTTAATGTCAGCATTGGCTGTGGTTTTCCAGCATGACATCAGAAGTGAAGTTCAGTAAGGGCTTTATGAGCAAGCAGTTCTTTAGCTGTGCTAAAAAGAATAATTGAGCAGGGCTAAGAAACAAGCAAGCTGCTGTCTTAAGGATGATGGGGAGGGAAAGAAAGGTTAGGTGCAGCCCCTGAATAAACTGTATGGCATCTAGTCTGTTGCTGAAGTGGGAGTAGCAGTCAGCTGGATAATGGGAAATGCCACCTGTGAGGGAAGCAGAATTCCAGGAACTGAACACAGAAAGTCCGAGGAACCGCTTGCGATGCCAAATTTTTCAGACTGGGTAAGACAAATTAATTCAAATGGCCAGTTGCTGTATATGATAAGAGGCTGTCCATGTGGGAGTGGTATCATAGGATCAGAGAATGGAAAACAAGCTTGAGGTGGGGGATGGGGGAAGTTATGTGGGCGCTTTGCAGGCCTGCTTTGGCATTAATTAATACCAGGGCCAATTTTGAGGGAACGAGTACTTAAAGAAGTACAGGTAAGGGCTGAGAAGAGATATTAACAGCAGATTTTCTAGGTGAAAGAAAAGTAGCTTAGTATCAAATATTTAAGAAGTGGTTGGAGCAGTGACCACTATCTGAATTTTTAAGCCATTAATCTTAAAGATGCATGGTTGCTCTCTGTAGCTGAATGGGTGGATGAGCCTTTGACATGCAATGAAAGGGCTTTACCAGGAGAGACAGGGAGCTGCACCTGGTAGATGGGGCACTCTCATGGGAGGCAAAATGGATGGGTTGGATTGTTGTCAACAGGCAGAGAAATTGAATACAGGTCTCTGCACTGAGATAGTCTGGGTCTGGCCCTGCAGAGATAAAGTGGAGGCATCAATCCTTCAGTAAATAGGTCTGGATTAAGTCTTCTTTATTTCACAAGGTTATTTTTAACACGGATCAGTTTACTGGTTTGGTTTGCTGTCCACTGCCACAAACAAAAGTTGTGCTGGCGCAGCTGGTGGAATATCACAGGAAAAGGGCCTGGAACAGTTTTATTCTGCTGAGATAGCAGGAACAGAGTGTACCCTTGGGCAGTCTCTGGAGCAGGTCTGCCAGGTGACACAGGCACCGGGATGCATCAGTCGGAGAGGGGCCAAGTGTTCACGGGCTCCAGGTTGCTCAGCTTCGGGACTGGCACATTCCATGGAGGAACAGGGGTGTTCTTGTGTGGAAGAGCCTCAGTCTGGGGTTGTGGGGTGCACCCACAACTAGATGGTGGCAAGATAGGGATTTGGAGCCAGGCTGAAGTTCGGCAGAGCCTGGGCATGAGGCCAGCATGTTCATCACTTTCCTCATGGGCAATTAGGTGTTACTGGGAATAACTCTTAGCTATCCTTGATAAAATTAAAGTAGTTATTGTGCTGGCTCAGCACTGCTGCAATGTCCTGCTGTGCTGCTACTTTTACTGTTCGTTGGCCTTTTTCCTTACAGGCTCTCAGGGATAAAGCTGCTCCTTGCTCCCGGTATTGTGTGTGTGGCTGGAAATGCTCAGTGTGATCCCTGCAGCCATCGCCTGGCTTCCCTTCCTGCCTCCCCACATCTCTTGGGCTTTAAATGTTTTCTTGTCTTTGATCATGGGACTCTGCCCTTGATTAGGCTGCTGGGACCAGCCTTCAGTAAGAGTAGCTCCACTGATGCTCCTGGACTTTCCCTGTTGTGCCTTTGTTTGTTTGTTTTACTGATTTGTAATACAAATAACATAGAAGCCTGGCATGGAGCAAAGAGCAGGAAATTCATTCAGGCTTTGAGCTGGGACTTGCTGAAATTGAAAGATGTGACAAAGAATGCAGGGATGCTCACATATAAAAACTGCTCTTTTTTCCCTTTTTCAGGAGTTCTTTTGGGTAGCTTTTTCAAAGAAAGTAAAGGACTGAAAACCCAAATGCAGAATAAAATCTGCACATAAAATTCAGTTGGTAAAGTAATTCAAATGCTGGAAATAAATACCCAAGTGAAAACCATCCAAAATGTTTCCTTTAATAGAATCTAGTGTTTGTTACCATAACAATCCTTTTTTGCAAAAAAAGGATTAGTGCTGTTAACATGACTCTGTTCCCCGTTTCAGGTAGCGCTCGTTTCCAGGACCCCTCGAGCAAATCGCAGAAAGGGGGAAAAATCCATATGCCTGGGGTTTGATGATGCAGTTTAGTATCATAATAGCAATTCATTTAAGTTCTGGCTGCGTACTGCCTGTTATTCCCCTAGAAACTAATGCTCTGTACCGACAATGCTGCTATGAAATAGCAGCGTCACAGTCTCTGTCAGACTGAGGGAAGGGCTGCAGATGAGCAGGCAGAAGCCAGATAAGAGTAGCATAGAGCTGTAGCTGCTTAACATTACTGACTTTTAAGGGATCCAATAAAAAGGTATGATTCCTCTTCCACAGGGGAAAAGAACAAGATGTTTCTGTAGTAACGAGATCATAAAAGAAAGAAAATTGCTCATAAAGAATGGGTCTGATTTTCCCTCTTTTTCTGTTTTGCTTCTATTATAACTTTAGCTGCAGTTTTGCTATCAACTGCCTCTTGTGTAAGCATTTAATGTTACCAAGATATTCTGCAAATCTGTTTTTGTGACAGTGATTTCTGGCCTACACATTTTGTTTTGTAATAACCACTGTTTCCTCTGTCAAAAGAATGGAAATTATCTGAAATAAAAGGATAGTAGCGTTCAGTGGTCCTATCTGAACTTGTCACTTCAGGTCTGCTGTGCCAGTTCAAAGCAGTGAGGTTGGCATCAGATGAGAAGATGATGGTGTTTCTTTCAGCACGCTGGGAATAGATGGGTAGAAACACTTTTTTTTTTTTAGTAGGCTTGGAACTAAAAGCTGAAAAGGGTGTTTTGTTTTTTGATGCAGATTCAGGAGCGTGATAAACTTTACTACTTGGTAGCCTGGGAACTTGAATTTGTGTGTTGCTTACAGAAATACAAGCTTCTCTCTCTCTCTTTCTTTCTCTCTCACTTCTCCCCCTGCCTCCCCCTCCACCCCGATGGTATGATGAGCCTTTGAGAAATAAATGGGAATTGCGTGGTGTGTGTCCTGTACGTCACAAAATTTCTATAGTTTCTAGACTTTTATTCTTATGCTCTTTAAAGAATAATTTATTACTGGTTTACTGGTGAGGGAAGGGGGAGAACTTTTGAAACCTCACTGCTGAGCTTGAACTGCCTTTTTAAACAGACACTGTTCCTTGTCCTTTTCCCAAAGACACTTAGACACCACTTTAATGCCATCACTAAATTGCAAGGCACCGTGAAGTGTGAGCTTTGACCTTAAAGGTGCTATTTCCTGTGGTTTAAAAAAAGAATCCCATGATCTGTCAAAAACCTTTGAGGCCCAAAAAGAGGCAACTCATGTTGCAAGTTACTAAATAAAAGATGCACCTAGTAAGAGATTTGTTTTATCCCTGTATATTTTGTCTTATTTGTTGTACTTTTGCATAGCAGCTTGGAAAAAAATGCAATACCTAGTTCTGGCTGTTCCACACGATGATATTCCTTTTTAGTACTGAGAGAGTAGCTGCAAGGTTTTACAGCAGCGTCACATTCGAAACTTTTTTAAAAGCTGTTCTACTGGATGAAATGGATAAGGAAGTCAGGAAGCTGTGCTCCTGAGTGTTCTGTAACCCAAAGCATGGCAGGGTTTAAAGGTGTGTTCTCCTCTGTGCAGTAGAAGTTCATTGCAGTTTGTAACACTGCGATGGAATCTGGTGAAAAGCGAGTGGACCAGATTGCTAATAAATTGCATCGTAATGTTGGATATTCCCGCTGTTTTGGCTGAGATCATGGGATCATAAGGCTTGTTGCACCCTTGCAGTGAGCTGGACCGGCTCCCTGCTCACTGGCACCATATGGTCAGGCTGGCAGTGAGGGCATCAGCCGGCCGTGGGGGCTGGTTGGAGCCACGCTGGTCATCAGAGCAAAGGCTGGAGGCAGTCGGGAGATAAACAGCAAGTGGAAGGTTATGAAATGCCACCCAGCTAGCGAGGAGCAGTGGGAGTGGGAGGACGTTCAAGGGCTGATCGACATAATGCAGTGCTGTAGGTCTGCTGGAGGGAATTGCTCATCTTCCCAGCCCTGGAGCTTGCAGCTGCTCGGCAGCTCCTCCCTGAACTGACCCCAGTGCTGGAGGAGCAGCATCCCAGTGCTTAGCAAGGTTTTTGGAAGTTAGGAGGACTTCTCATGTTCAGGGCTGACAGTATGAATGAATATTTGGTCTCTGTTCATGTTTGTCAACAGTAACTGGAGCACTAGATAGATTTGTTTTGATCAGTTGTTTTCGTAAGCCCAGTTCCTCTGTGTATGAACAGCTGCCCTTCAGATACCAACTGATTAAATCACTGTACTTATAGTTAAAGAAAATACTATGGAGATGAGTTTTTCAGACCCAGAAATGTCACATTGGTGAGATTGGCAGAAAAGGTGGGAAGTCACAGAATTACATAATTTTCGGTGTCACCTGACTGGGATGAGGGCAGTCTATAGTGGTTTGGTGCCATTCTGCAGTACTGGGGTGACAGCCATCTAGCTGATACCTGCCTTTTCTTGGACTCTGTGAAGTAGCTTCCTGAATCTGGGAGGGAACCAGTAGGAGTGCAAGGTATCTCGTGTTCTCTGTGGAGAAATCTGGAGGCACAATTGCTAATGCTAACTTTTCCAGCTATTTTTTTGTCAGTGTTACATAAGATACCAGAAAAATAGAATTTCGGTGTCATGTTAAATTCAGGGGGTGGAGGTGGTGATGGGGAAACAACAAAGCTTTTGATCTTTCTTTAGTAAATAGGAGACTGGTTACAGAATGTAAATGTTTATCTTAGATGATGCTGTAAGCAGTACATTTCTTTCTCTGCTCACAGATGAGGACAGAACCAAGTTAGTCATCAAGATGCACATAATTTTTAGGATGCTTCTTGTCCTGCATGAAGTTGTTCATTTTGGGAATAAGCAGCAGTGTAACAGTTGTCTTCTTTTTCCACGGACTGTATCACTGACATAATACCACAAAGCAGCTTGAGGGAGTCCTAGCACAGAGAATTAAAGCCTTCACTGGTCTGCTGAGGGTTGAGTAAAACCTTGTAAGAAGTAGCATTTCCTAAGTGGACAAGTACCCTTCTGTGCTCTTAGATCTCTTTTGTCAGTAGACAATGACTGGTCACCCCTAAAGTAATTCTGTTTTAAAATATTGATGGTGGATGACGAGCCCAGCTAAAAATGCATAGATTACTCAAACAAGCATACTGTTTACTTAGGATGAATTATGTTGAATTAATTATTAATTATATTTCAACATCTGAAATTAAGAAAAGGCTAAATACTCAGAATATTAATGGTAGCTTGGGGATGGGACCAACTCAGTGGTGAAAATAGCTTATGAAAGATATGAATTTCAAGTATCTTCCCCTTTTTCCTCTTATGGTATGCTCTTTGTTTCTGAAGTGGCCTTTGAGGTGGAGCCCTGAATGAGAACAGTGTTCTGGGAGAGGGATTACCTGGTAATGCAGATGGGCCAGGGGAATGCTGGGGAAGAAAACTCATGGATGCTTGTCCTGTTCTTACTCTGCATCTCCAGCTCATTGGGCTGTTCTCTCGTGTGCACCAAGAGCTACATCAGCTGCTGCTGTGCTGGTGGCCTGGGAAGCTTCCTCATGTCTCTTCTTGTTTGGTGGCCTGTGCCAACCTGATCCTTGTGGAGCCAGGTGGGCCTTGCATCCCAGTTCCATCTTTAGCCCAAGAAGCATTCAGGAGTGCACGTGGCTCTTCCTTGGCGTAGGAGCCATTCTTCTATTTATGTTTTTTCAAAAGCTTTACTTAAATGCAAAATTTGGACAACACTTGAAACTGCTGAAATTGTTTCCTGTTATCATCTGCCTTTGTGATTTTTGGGACACTGAATTAGACCATCTTACTTGAAGGGAATGCTGTGTTCTGGCTGCTCCAGAGATTTCAATCTGCATCTCTCTGTGGCTGAGAGAGAGACACATAGGCACGTCTGTTTATTTTTTTGAATGGTTGTACATCTGCATGTAGTGCCTGAAATCTACAGATGGCTGTTCTTGGCGTCTCCATCTCAGCAGCCATGCATAGCAAAATACAACCAGATAAAATATGATAAGAGGATAATAGGATAAAACCAGGTAAAATAGCTTAGATGATGGGAAGAGGTGATTTTCCATAGCCTCCCTGATGCATGCTGGCCTCTGGGGTGGACTTCTTTGGGAAGTGGTTGATTAAGGAAGCTGCTTTGCTGCCACTGCAAAATGAGTTTTTATTTAGTACAATTTTTTTATTTAGTGCAATTTTTTCACCCAAATGAGTACAAACTGATTCTTTCTTAGGGACAGAAGAAACAGCGTACAGGTTGAGAAATGAAATTAAATTCAGGGGAGGGCAGGTGCTGGTTAGTATCTTAGTTTTAAGAAGGTGTAGTATTTATATTTGAGGCTGGTGAGTGCCAGTCCAGAGCCTGCTGATGGCAATGGAAAAACTATTCACCTAATGGGCTTTGGATTACTCTTGAGTAGCTTATTGTGCCCACACCTCCCTTGGAGAGTGGTGTATCCTTCCTCTGCTCTTACTTCTTCATACAAACATGTTACACCTGGTTGACCAACGTGCCTTAAAAGAGATCTCAGTGGTGAGTGTGCTGATTTCCTCGTGTGCAGGAAGGAGAAGCTGTTCCTTTGTGGCAGCTCCTGTTTGGCCGGAATCCTGCTGACCCCGGCTGCCTGGCTGGAGTCACTCCTTATTAAAGCCGCGTTGAAGCCGCATCTTTGGCAAGAGGTTGTTTGGAGGTGAAGCATTTTTACCGTGTTATTAGTGATGAAGATGTAGGGATTTGCATGAAATTAAGATGTGTGGTCTGTGCTGGGGCTGGTGGTGTTCTGGTAAGCATCCTGTGGTTGCCATCGCTTTCTGTGAGCGGTGGTGGCTGAGGGCACAGCAGGCATCGTGCCCCCTTCCGCAGAGCTGCTCATGACATCTCTGAAGGGAACAGATGCGTGTTTCCTGTGAATACACGTGCAGAAACATCTGCCCGGCACATTGAATTAAAGGATTTTTCTTGATGTGCTGTCTGACCCCGTATGCTGAGGAACTTGAGTGCTCTGTTTTCCTCATGACTTCCCCCATCTTTTTCTTAAGCTGTCTTTTCGGCACACTCTTCCTGAAGCTGGAGCTGGACCTTGCTTCCCGCATCTGTCCCAGCAGCTGGACCACTTCCTGCCATGAATCATCCAAAACACACTTTTTTCTTTTTATTGTTTTATTTAAGGGTGAAGGCACATTTGTTCTCCCGAAGCCACAAGCTAATCGAAGTAGTCTGGCAGCCAAGCCTTAAATGAAGGCTGGGGTGCGAAAGTGTTCAGAGGGAGGGAGTGCCCCCCATCAATGGGGATCACGGGCAACCTTTCCTTGTGGAAACAGAGCTCCTTTCCTTGTGGCCTTGGGTTGTGGTCAGAGGAACAGCAAACTCCATCACTTCTTGGAGAGCTGCAGCAAAGCGTCCTCTCTATTTGCACGTCAGTGTCAAACACACTGGGACCTCTGGCTTTTGGAAGTTCATTGCTACAGCCAAACAAGTGCTAATTGTCAAATGATGTTAAGGGAGGGGGTCATAGTCTTTTGTCTGACAAGTCTTGGCTATGGTTTGGATCCTCTCTGGGGCTGATGTTTGTGGCTTAGTTTTCCGGGGCTCATTGACTGCATGTGTTTCAAGTCTAGCAGTCCAAAACAAGGCTTTTTTTTTTGTTTTTGTCTTGAGGAGCTGAGGCTGAATAGTTCCTGAAACTTGAGAGCTCACTGTATTTCACAAAGAGATGGAATCCGAAATCCTCCTCCTAGGTGTTTTGTCTTTAAAAAAAAAAACCAAAACGAACCACCAAGAGACCCCAACCCAAAAGCACATTAACTGCGCAGTTGTTAAGCTTTTCTTTTCCTTGTTAATTTTTCTAGGGAAGCGTCAGATTCACCACCTGGGAAACCAGCTTCAACTCAATCAGCACTGTCTGGATACTGCCTTTAATTTTTTCAAGATGGCTGTGAGCAAACACCTAACCCGGGGGAGGAAGATGACCCACGTAATTGCTGCGTGTCTCTACCTGGTGTGTAGGACAGAAGGAACTCCTCGTATCCTTTCACATTTATAAAACACAAATAAATAAAAGACATAATTTTAGCAAGTCAGCTATCCCAGTTGGACCTTGTTTCAAAATGTGAAGAGGTAAGTGTTTAAGAGCTAGCTTGATCACTGCTGGTTTTGTACAATGAAGTGAATGGGAGTGTTTCCTGTGGTTCAAGTACATTTGTTCCCTTTCTAAATGTACAATACTTAGTATTTAATGGTATAAATGTCACTCTGCCTCCCTTCAGTAACTCTAAATTTCTTCTTTTTCAACATTTTCTTCAAGTATAAAATTGCACTTTCCTTGTGCTTTGCTTGGAATTATTATTTGTGGACTGTTTTTTTGTTTATTTTGTTTTTCATTTAAAACCAAATGACAGTTAACCCCAAACATCCTGCAGTGCCAACATCAAAGAACAGAATAGAGTTTCAGTGGGTTTTCCATCAACATATTTGGATTTCCTTCTTTTAATACTTAAAGGAAGGATTTAGAGGTATCACTTCTGTTTTAGAGATGTCTGATAAATTCTGAAATTTGCTCAAAGATCATACAGGAAATCAGTGGCTGAAAGTGGAACCGCACACAGGGCAGATTTGCAAGTGAGTACTCCTTGCTCTGCCATCCCTGTTTTAGTCCTGGAGAACTTAATTAAAATCCATATAAGCTTTAAATACTGATGACCATCCAAACTAATTTGTTTTATATATTTTTATTTCTTTTATGTTGTGTTTCAGTTCCTGGAATTCAGGGTTTAGTAGCAAATAATTACTTCTGTTGGATGTGGCTCTGGGTGACCAGGTCTAGTGGAAGGTGTCCCTGCCCACGGCAGAGGATTTGGAATGAGATGATCTTTAAGGTCCCTTTGAACCCAAACCATTCTATCATTTTATCATTCTGTGATAAATATTCTATGAAAAATATTCTATGATTCTGTGTTATTTTAGTTATTTTCTACTTTAAAGCAGTATGTGCATATCATCAGTATTCTGTTTGATTTGATGCTTTTTCTAGATTGCTGCTCTCATTCTACATTTTTGCAGTTGGACAGCTTAGCTTTCCTTTTAAGACTGAGATGATTTTTTGGTTGTTTCAAAAACTGTGTTCAGTATTCTATAACTGGTGCTTTCTGATAGTGTTGTGGTCATTGCATTTGGGTGTTTAAAAAAATGCGGTTTTGCTGGAATAATGGAATTAAAAGGAAGGTTTGCCTGTTACCCTGATCTTTCCTGATATAAAGTCTCTGTGTGAGTTTGGAACAGTACCACTCCATCATTACCATAAAGACAGTGTCGATTTTAAAGTATTGCAAATATTTTGGTAATACATTTTTCAGATAACTACCTGAAAGAGGATAGGTTTAGATTAGGTATTAGGAAGAAATTCTTTACTGTGAGGGTGGTGAGGGACTGGCATAGGTTGCCCAGAGAAGCTGTGGATGCCCCATCCCTGGAAGTGTTCAAGGCCGGGCTGGATGGGGCTGTGAGCAGCCTGGTCTAGTGGAAGGTGTCCCTGCCTGTGGCGGGGGTCTTGGAATGGGATGATCTTTAAGGTCCCTTTCATGTTCTGATTTATTTTTTTTATGCCCGTGTCACATTTTTAAAGTAATTTATTTATAGTTGTCATTTGATATTACTGAATGATAGCCCAGCCATAATATGCAAATCCATTTCTTCCCACTGCTAGTGATAAAACAGCATTTGAAGCAGCACAGGCTGTAAGAGGCAGATAGGTACCCTGTAATGCACAGCCATCTGTGCAGCAAGTGTGGCTGACATTTCTAGCAAACAAAACAAAAACTATTTGATTGGTTTTTATCCTTCTTTTAAGCATTTCAGCATGTATCTAAGTTATGTGCAAGATGTACTGTCTTGTTGACACTTCATAAATACCTAAATTAATTTCCCAGGTTTCTTTGTTAAATGGAGATAATATCCTGTGTGATACTTCACATGAAATACTAGGGGTAAAGTACGAATAAGACTGCAAAGACAAGCTCTGTCTTTCTATATGAGTATCACAAAGTACTCCACCCTCACTTGCATGGTTGCTGTGCTGCCTGGGAATCAAGAAGTTGAAGTGCATGACCATACGGCTCAATTTTTTTAGTGTTTACTTTTTAAAAAATCCATTAGATAAACTTAATTTTGTAGCTGATATTAAGAATTTAACCATGTCACTTTGAGAGAGGGAGTTGAGTCAGCCTCTGCCTGTGTTCAGCTGTGGGTTTGGGATTTTTTTTTTGTTTTCTATCAGTATTTAAAGTCCAGTATAGTTTGAAAAACAAACCCCAAATAAGTTACAGACTCTTGAACGTTGAAATATAAGTTCCTTTTTCTGGTATCTTATCCTTTCATGAGAAACTTGAAAACCTGAGGGCTACAGATTCACATTGCTGACCTTTGAAATTAGAATACCTTCAAGGCTCCATAGATTAACTATGATGATCGTTATCAGCATGTTATATTTGGTCCCAGCTTAATTCTGTCAATAAAGACATGTGGTACAGGAGGCAGGGCCTTTGGGGCTGAGGGACCCAGAGCAGGTGTAGAGGACAGGCAGGTGACAAAGTGCTTTAACAAGAATGAAGATGCTTGTTCAGGGTGATAAACTTGCCATTGGTTTTGGTCTTGTGGAGGAGCTTCCAGAGGGCTTGAAAAGAGGAGCAGTGCACTTTATAACACTGTACCAAGGATGTGCAGTATTTGTAACAGCTGAAGATTTGTATGCACTGCTCAGTAGATTTCCTGAGTTTAAAGTATTCGTTGTCATTGTGTTTGTTCTAGAACTCTAACGAAGAAATTTGTGAGAAATTTAGAAAAGGAGGTTAAAGGCTGAAGATTGGAAAATGTATTTTAGAGGAAAGAGGTGACGTGGAAGAAATGGCAAAGGGCAGCAGCATCCTAAGAGCTCAGAGACAGCTCACAGGCTTTGGGTGGCCCAGATAAATTGACAGAGTGGATTGGGAGTCAGAGAGGCAAGAGTTGTAACCTGGGAACAAATTAGTCTCTGAAATAGAAGACATCATGTTTCTTAAAAACCAGTATGGTAGAGGGAGCAAAGAATAGATGTGGCCTGGGGAGGTGCAGTGGGATGTAGTCAGGGACCAGAGTGGCAGGAGATGTTGTATTCTTGTGGCAGAACCGAAGGAGTGGGAAGCATTTCCAGAGGGAAAACAGAATTTGATTGTGTCTGCAAGTTCAGTTGGAGGGAGTGGAATGTATTTATCTGACGTGATTATCTGCTTATTCTTCTTTTTTTCATAATGTGCATGTCACCAGCCGGCCTCTGTGAAAATGTGAGGAATATTGTAGCCAAGTCTACTGGTGCAGTATGAATTATGCCTGAATAAACCTCAGCCTGAAATAGGAAAACATTATGTTCTCCTTGATTCTTATGCGTTATTTAATTAATGCAAAAATGCAAAATATTCTGGTAATGCAAATTTTTTTGATCTGAGAAAGTGGTTCTGGAACTTAAAGAGACCATAAAAGTTGGTTTATCCGAAGTGCGTCTTTTATTTACAGACCGTTAGAAAGTTTTATATCTATTATTTGAGATGTGAGTTGATTTATATCAGTTTATGGTTTTTATTAGTTTATGTGACACAAAACCCCACAATGCAGCAACTTTGGCATAGCTTTTCATTTGCCTTCTTATATTACTTGTCAGTGTTAATGGTTTCGAGGGAGAACGGCTTACAAACCATTAGGTGAGCTGGGGAGGTGTTCCATCATTTTGATGAGTTACCTATAAAAACTTTGATTTATTATTCTCTTTCTAGAAAGTGTCTATATTATCAGTGTCAGAAGTAAAGATATAATGAAAAAGTACATCTGAGGGAGATAGTGATTTTTAAAATCCTCAGGTTTGATGGAACCTGTTGAACCTGTTGTCCCCCTCGCAGGGACTGAGCAGTGCTGAGCCTTTCCAGTGATGTCTGACTTCATCTGGCACTGCCAGCACTCCCGGTATTTCAGACTCTGGATTTTAATTTGTTTCTTGGAATAGTAACAGTCCTCAGTTGTTTCTCTTTAATGCTTTGAACAGCTTTTCCACACCTACATATGTTTGAATGGAAACAAAGGGCTCTTTAGCTGGTCCCGCCGTTCCCAAGAGAGAGAACTTGGGAAGAGCCAGGCAGGGTGTTTGAGTGACTTATGGGCTCAGCTGTAACCTGTGGCTGCCCCAGGGTCACTCAGGAACAATGAGAGCCTGGCCAGGATTTTCCAGGTGGGATATCAGTTTGTTTTAATCTAGGAACACTTCATTCTGTTTGTAATCCTTTTACTATACACAACTGTTAAAAAAACTGTACAACTGTCCACTATTCTGTGTAATATTTTTCAGCATTACCACCTGGGGTCTTTTATAGCAGCATTTTACATGGTAAATGTCTTTTATCCCACACACATGCACCTTTTTTAGTTATTTATTATTTTTCTTTGAAGCTCTCTGAAAAATGCACCCTTAGTTGTAAACCAAATCCTGTCTTGTTAGAGCACAGTAAATAAAACCTTTCCCACATGAGTAGAATCCCTGCAACGTTCCCTCACCAGCTATCCTGTGTAAATATCCCTCTGTTTGAGGTAAATTCAGGGCAGGTTCTCCCCCCACCCCAGTAAAGCTCATCAGTCTCAGTGCTGGAGGGGCTTGCTGAGCCCTTCCCTCCACCTGGGGCTGTGCAGGCTCCTGAGTCTGAGGCTGAGTGACTCAGGTGGTCTTCAGTGGCTTTGTGAGGAGTCGAAGGACAGAGGTGGGATCCTCCCAGGGTCAGACCAAGGCAGCCAAGTGAGGCCTCTCTTCTGAGCTGCTTGTGAAAGAACATTTCTTCTAAACGTCTAAGAAAAATAACCTTGAATATGGGCGTTGGGAGCAGAAGGCTGTCAGGAGAACGTTTGGTGCCTGGAAGTCTTTCAGATATAAACTTGCTCTGGGTGGGAAAGCAAAAGGCCCTTTTCCTCCCCAGCTTCCTCTGCCCTGTGAACCTCCCTTTTGTTTGAGGGAAGATCATGAAGGCATTGCCGGATCCCAGCAGGCAAGAAGGTTTTGGGAAAAAAAAAGGGCATCTGAATGGGGCAGCACTTTGTTATTTCCTATCTGTCTGCAGTACTTGTACTTTATTGCCAAGCTATTTGAAAGTCTCCTGGTTTAATGTGTTTATTTTCATGTCACAGTAAGGGAAGTTGAGAGTATTTATCTTCATTTCCAGGTGCAGGACTGAGGCTAAGTGACACATTCAGAGTTACCCAGAAAATCTGTGATGGAATAAGGAACTGGTCTCTTTAATCCTTGGTTAGGTAGCAGCTACTGAGCTTTTCTGCTGTGTTGGTCTTTGCAGGAGAAGTTCAGCTAATTCCCTCTCGAGCATTAGGAGGCTCTGTTGGCTGCCATGCTGTCCTGGGAAGCTTTGTATAGCCTTGCCATGAGAACCTTTGGTGGATACATTCTTTGTTTCTCTACTAACACTTCAAGGTCTGTCTTTGCAAGGAAAAGGGCAAGACTTCCTTTTTTATTAGAAATGAAAAATTAGATCTCCAGCAATCTTTTGACCTCCACTAAAACTTCCTGGAGCCAGCAGGCCCTAGTGTTACTGATTAAAAAGTTAACTTTTGAAATGAGGCTTTAATCAAGAAAATTTCAGAGCTGTGGCTAGGGAGGTTAATAAAACCATCTTCTATTTCTCTTTGGTTAAGGACTTTCTCTTTAGTGGCTGACCTTTTACTTTTTTTTCATTAACTACTGTTGCATTGAAAATATGTTGAGTGTGACTAGGAGATAAAAGAATAAAAATGGATTTTAAATTGTGTAGTTAAAATACGTATAATGTTTACTAAGGCAAGTTACTTCGTTTCAATAATTTTGTTTTGGTGTGAGGTAAAGGATGCCAAGATCTTACTTCATACAAAGTTGAACAGAATATATTCAGTTGGAAGGGACCTACAACAATCATCCAGTCCAACTGCTTGACCAATTAAGGAATGACCAAAAGTTACAGCATGTTGTTAAGGGCAGTGTCCAAATGCCTCTTAGACACTGACAGGCTGGAGGCATCAACATCTCTTCAGGAAACCTGTTCCAGTGTTTGACCACACTTGAAGTCTTGGAAGAGCGTTGTCCATTTAATTTCAAAATGAAGTTTTAAAATTACTGTGTTTTTGAGTGGATAGATTTTAGGTGGAAGAGTTTCAATCTCTTAATAAAAAATTGCTGCCTTAAATAGGGTGTGGCTGTTGTTGCCCCATGTTATTTGCATCGATTTCCAAAGAGTTAGGTGTTTGGTAATGCTTGGCTTGTGTGATCATTCCTTTTTGGTACCACAGGAGAAAATACTGGAGATGCAGGGAAGAGGGCAGCCAGGGACAGCAATAGAAATTAAATTTCTGCACCTTAATTTCTCCCCACCACCCCCTCCTCCAGCCAGGGCTGGGACTGCTGGATTTCAACAGCAGGGCTCATGACCTAAAGCCTGAATATCCAGTCTCCCTTTCCATGGAGTGAGGGAGAATCATATCTTTCCCTCTCAGTAATGCCTTACACATTTTTTCCCTATAAAGAGATACATATAAAGCAAGTGTGGTGCTGAGAGAATGAGGTGTTTTGTGTTTCCAGTTGGTGGGAAAGTAAATTTTCCTTTCCATGTGCTTGTTGACATTGTTTGCTCCGTTGCGTGGCTCCGTTCTCTTCCCTGCTGCATCCCCTCACTGCCAGGGCTGCTCCTGTGCTCATGGATGGGTGAGGCAGGAGGACCCGGGGCTGTGTCACTCCCAGGTGTCTCACCTGACCTCCAGCTGTATTGCAGAAGAGCCTGTGTTTCCCCAGGTCCCGTGCCATATCTCAGTCTGCTCTGGATGTCTTTGTAGTGCCTGAAGTGGTGCTGGGGTACTTGAGTGGTTCCACTTGTGTCTGGTGGTTTGCAGTGTCTTCTAAAGAGAATTCTCTCTGGAGTAGAAAATAGCCTGAAGCATTTCAAAGTGGTTGTGTGGCCCTGCACCCTGGGGGACAGGGCTGGGGAGATGGTTAGTGGCTGTCAGGTTCTCCTCTTGTCCCTTGCGGGGGAGGGGGAAAGCCATAAACCTTCCTTGTGCATGACTCAGATGTGGCAGGAAAACAGTGAGTGTGATTGCTGACTGGTATTATCCTGCAGGGTGCCCTGCTCTGGAAGTCATCGAAGCTTTCCACTGGGAGACTGTAATTTTAATGTGGAGATTCTGTACTTGGGTGATTTTCTTTGTTCCTTTAAGATTCTGAAAATACAAAAGGGGAAGGGAACTTTACATTGTGGTGTGTGTCAACTCAACATTTGACTGTTTAAATCCTTGTGCTAAATGCCCATTATGGATGCTGCAGGGAGGGAGGGGAAAAGCTGCTGTAAGTGCAGTAGTGATAATTGACCCACTTAAGAGAGCTGCTCTAATTTCACATGTTACAGCATCCTGGAAATTCAGATAAGAATGTTGATCTCTCCAGCTAATAGGATTTCTAAATATATCATCCAAAAGAAGCAGGAGGACTGTAATTTTGTGTGTATGTGTGTGTGTTCAGGCTAATGTTTTGTTTAAGAACTGCACACTCTGAAAATCTGCTTTTCTGTTCACTTGTTACTAACTCAGGATAAAATAGAACTTGACCTCTGGTGCTGGGAGGGGGAGACCTGATCATGCCCCATTGAATTTGCTGACGAAATTCTCCTCAGCTTTTGTGTAGAGGGGTGACCAACTTTTTCCTTTCAGGATGTTGGTACCCAGCAGGTGGCTCAAACTGTCAGCTTTTCCATACTGCAGCATTAAACAAAGCATCTGCAGAGATAGAGAGGGGGACAAGGTCACAAGATGGCCTAGCAAGATTACAGATTTTGGCTGGTTTTGATAGCTTTGTTTTTCCTCATTAAAGGGAAATTTTGAACAGTAAAGGTCAAAATAATCCTCTTCTGAAGTCTGTCTGCAGAAATACTTCATTGCTTTGCAGAGCAGTGTGTTTCAAGTCTCTGGACAATTCTTTCTCAAAGCACATCGATGGGTATGACTGCTCTGCTCTGGACTGGTGTGGCCTCACCTCGAGTCCTGTGTGCAGTTTTGAGTGCCACAATATAAAACAGATATAAAGCTCTTAGAGAGCGTCCAAAGGAGGGCAGCGAGGATGGTGAAGGACGTTGAGGGGAAACCGTATGAGGAGCGGCTGAGGGCACTTGGTCTGTTCAGCCTGGAAGAGGAGACTGAGGGGAGACCTCACTGCAGTGACAACTTCCTCCTGAGGGGCAGAGGAGGGGCAGGCACTGATCTCTTCTCTGTGGTGACCAGTGACAGGACCTGAGGGAATGGCCTGAACTTGTGTCAGGAGAGGTTTAGGTTGAATGGTAGGGAAAGGTTCTTCACCCAGAGGGTTGTTGGGCACTGGAACAGGGAAGTGGTCACAGCACCAAGCCTGACAGAGTTCAAGAAGTGTTTGGACAGTGCTCTCAGGCACGTGGTGTGACTCTTGGGGTGTCCTGTGCAGGGCCAGACGTTGGACTTCAGTGATCCTTGTGGGTCCCTTCGAACTCAGGATATTCTATGACTGCTGAAAACCCTGGGGTCTGCAGTCAATAGAACTGCTGCACCTACACTGTTATAATTCTGGAGATCCTTTGCTCTTGCCCATCATACCTTTCTGTGTTGGGACAAAACCAGACATCACCCTAACCCTTTGAAATGAAGGGACAGGCCTTACTCTCTAGGCTTCTGGATTGGGTCCACTGAAGCCTTTTTTGCTGTGGGCTTGAATTACACGATGGGTGGGTAGGAAAAGTGTTTATTGTTTGGCAGCCCTGTGCTCCATCACCATGTCGGGCCTTGTGTAACCCAGCAGAAGCATCTGAGCCAGATTTCTAAATAGTGGTCTGTTATTGCATGCATAAAAATAATAATTAATGAAATTAATTGCATGGTCCGTCCTCTTAGTCATTAGGTTGCAGTTTGGGGTGTCTGAAGTGATGAGACATTCTCATGGCAAAGGTGAAACAAGAACCAGAAGCAGGGAACTGGAGAGCTACAAAGGCATCAGTAATACCAGATTAAAAATACGAGGGACAGCCCTTAGTGGCAGCACTGAGAGAGGGTGATGCTTGAAACGTGGTGGTAGAGACATGGGGAATAACGATGGGAACAACGTCAGGATGAGTTCTGGGTGATGGATGAGGGGAGGGAAATGTGATGGCACAGAGGCCTCCTTCCAGGGAAATAAGTACAAAGGAGGGATGATAAGGAAGGGATCACACCTCTCATGTCTTTGACCTTCAGCAATCCTTGCATGCTTGTGAAAATAAATATTTAACAATCTTCTTAAAGCTTGTTTGAAAGAGGAAATAATTAGGTTGGCTGTCTGCTTAATACGGAGGTTTATCTGTGCATCTGAATTTTGGGGCTTATGTCAGCAAAACCAGCATTATGACTGGGTGGTGTTTTGGGCTGATGGGAGCTAATATGTTGCTAACACCAGCTAAATAAAAACCAGTGTGGTACAGCCGGTCATTGTGTAGCACATTCTTGCTTTTGTCAGAGGATATGTGGGATATGCTCTGGGATGTGGAGGAGCCGATTCCCCTTCCTTCCCTGCCTCCCCACCCCCCTCTTAAGAAAAGAAAAAAAAGAAGAAAGAAAAGACAAAAAGCGTTACCTGATGCTTTGTTTAAATAAATCCTGATAGCAAAGATGATGAATTATGCTTGATGTTTTTGATCCAATCACTAAAAATATTCCTGGTTGTAGCCATCACTAATATTTTATGCATTTTAATACTTTAGAAGTCAATTAGAAAATTAAATGCTCTCCTTCATTAAAGTAGAAGATTGTGTATTTGAATTTTAATGCAGTAAGAACGCTGCCTTAGAACACAAATTCATATTATTAGATTAATTAAGATCAGTAATGCAAAATAGGGTGAACAAAAGCCAGTGCGTTGAGACCTATAAGCCCTTCTGTGCTTGCTATCTGCAAATATTTTAGCTTGAGGTCTTCACAAATTGTGTCCATGTTCATCATATTCTTAAGTCTTATGCAGCTTTTTCTGTCTTGCAGTTTTTGATGTCATAAGAACAAAGTGAAGGTATATCAGAGAAACAATATTACCCATCAAATTTGTTTTGTAAAATCAGGATTCATTCTCACACCTGGCCTGGCCTCATATCTTGAAAGTGGTCTTGATAGTGATTTCTCACATCCTAATGAAGTATAAGCCTTTTAAATTCTGGTGAAAGTACATCTGAAGAGCTCTCTTATTTTCTTTAGATGTTTCTCACTGGGATTTTGTTTGCATGACGTAGTGTTCGTACACAAACCTCAAACTGGAAATGCTTTTCAATGAGAGATTTTTAGCGTTTTGTAATCTCATGCCAAGTAAAATTGTGAGCTGAGCCTTTTCTAACCTTTTCCCTGTTAGTCTGTCTTTACAGCAAGTCCATGTCCTTCCTCGAAGGCAAAAGAAAATGTCTTTTAAGTTTAACTGCCAGACTGGCTCAGTATTGTTGTAAGTATGAATGATGTAATACTCAATCACATGGTGGTATGTCTGCTATTTTCCCCTCTTTGAGAGAGAGAATAATCTTTCCATCTTATCCAGTTTCAGCAGTCTGGGAAAATAGCAGCCTTAAATGAGACCCAAAACAACCAAAATCTTGATTTCTTCCAGAGCTTTGCTTTTGAAGCCAGATGTTCCCCATGTCTTCTTTATTTTGACTTGCTAATTGGAATTAAGATGTTGAAGATAACGTGTGCTTTGAAGCCTGTGTATTGTGTATTTTATTTAGATTTAATCCTTTAAACATTTGACAATAAAACATAAATTGCGGAGCTCTCATCTTCAGATCAGCTGTAAGCGAATCATTTAAGTTTTCAACATCCTTCCAGTTTGAGAGAAACACAGTAGTCTCAGTGATGTTTTGACTGCGTGTGTTGGTAAAGTGCTATGAGATTTGCTAATCAGTATTTTTAAATGGAGATATATAGCTGTTTCTTCAATGAAGGAGCTGCTTGTCTGCCAAAAGTAAAGTCTTGGCTTATGCCTTGACAGGGAGTAGAAATTGGAATGCTCTTCAGATTCCTTTTGTATTGGTAAGCAAGGAGGAATAGTGAACAATATATTTTAAGTTGTCATATGTCATGACAGAAAGCAAATTTTGAAAGAGGGAAAATATATAGACTGGAAAAAAAAGCGTTTTAGTGTGAACAAAAAATAGTGTGTAACTTACAATAGGCTATGATCTTTTTAATATGAAGAGAAAACTGCAGGTTTTTATATGCAGTAAAACTGCATATTCAGCAACATGACATTCTGTTAGTACTAACAGAAATGGGAAAGCCTTTATTAAATAAAAACCAGAACCCCAAACATTGCCTCTGTCTTATTGTCAGGAAGAATTCTCAATTTATCTGTTTTACAGTATTTTTCCTTCTGCAATTGGTCCTTTTAACTTTTTATTGTTCTTGTAGTGGCCTTGCAGTTTCCAAGGGGAAACTAAGTTGTCATTGTCATTTCAGGTAGTGTAATGTGTGGCACTACTCTGGGGCAAACAATGAGCTGGTGTTTCCAGTCAGACTGCAGAAAATTTGAGAGGTTACCTGAACCTGCTTGTTTCTGAGAAAGTACCAATGTGTCCTCACTTTCCAAGGCTTTTGCCCCCTTCTAGTTGCATTAAAAATACACTTTTTTCTCTTCCTTAATGAATCCATGGCTTCAGAGTAACGAAGTTCTGCCTGTTCAGCTCCAAAGGCTGTGAGATTATAGATGTTTTTCTGTGACTTTTGCTGTTGGACGAAAGAGCTGGGCTGTCTGAATTGAGACCGTTTCTTTTGAAATTTGCCATTGAAATTGCCACTAGACCATCCTTGACCTCCAGGGAAATGAAGAAAGAAATGTAAAACAATTTTTAGTCATTACTGAAGAAGTCTTCTTTTAAAGAGACACTGGGAGTTTTCAGCTGCTACCTCTCACTTGGTACCTGGAATCAGAGAACATTCTATTCTATTCTTGTCTGGAGTTGAAAGTTTGGTTTTCCCACCTGAGTA
Organism: Corapipo altera; assembly: GCF_003945725.1. Taxonomy (NCBI): domain Eukaryota; kingdom Metazoa; phylum Chordata; class Aves; order Passeriformes; family Pipridae; genus Corapipo; species Corapipo altera. Next base: position 2,454,636 of record NW_020884878.1, read on the forward strand.
CTGTTAACTTCTGCAGAATCCAGGTTGAATTTTCTTCTCTATTTGAAAATTTTTGGTCCTTAAAGGATCAGTCTTCTAGAGAGTGTACCAGATGGACTGCATCTGTGCTGCAGAGTCCCTCTGAGGGACTCCCAAATCACTGCATTCTTGTCACATCTGGAGGACCCAGTTCATTGCCAATAATTATTTCCAGTGCATATTCAGATTATAGTTTTTCAGTCGAAAAATATTTTTGTCAATGCTCAGCTTAATATTTATTATCATCCACGTAGACTCTAAGCTTTTACTGTGGCAGAGGAAAGCAACTCAAGTATTGACTGCTGCTGTACTCATTCCTCAGACTTTGAATGGGTGGCTTCAGTGTCTGGGCTGTTTCTCACAGTCATTCAATGGTGAAACAAGAGAATGCTCCAGTCCTTGGTTTCTGCTGATCATGTTGGCAGCTCTCCCAGCAGAGCTGTGAACTGGTCACTTTTCTCCTGTTTCAGCAGGAGAAGTTGAGAGCACAATCAGGACCCAGGACCGTCGGCTGAGAGGTCAGAACATGAGGACAGCTTCAGAAAAAGAAGCTTCAAAGAAACGTAGCTTGAGAGGAGTGTTTCACTACAACAGTCCTTCCTACTGAGAGGTTCTAGGATGGGAGGAAAGAGAATGCAGAGCATTGTCCACCAGCTGTCCAGCAGCCAGAGAAGGCGTGATACATACACCCTTTTCCATGGGGACCTCCACCTCCTTTGTGCAAAAGTTGTTCCTTGCCTGGTCAGTCCCAGCCTGTTCTCTGTCAAGTGTGTGAGGCTTTTCAAGAAGTTCAAAGACAGATGTTAGCCTGGTTCTCCAACCTTCTGAGATCCCTCAGAGTGGCAGCCCCACCTTGTGACGCAGGACTGCTCCCCCAAATTGGTGCCACCTGCAGAGCTGCCCAGGGAGCCTCTGCCTCGATGCTTTGCTGCTCATGGAGACAGTGCTGACCCTGAGAGACACTCTCAGTTACTCTCTGCTAGTTGGACTTTGTACTATTAGTCACAGCCTTTCAAACCTGGCAGTCCAGCCAATTTTATGCTTGTCTTCTAGGCCAGCAAGGCAGGCCATGATGTCTCAACAACTTGGCTTTAGGAGCACTGTGGCAGACCATGTGTTCAGCTTTGCTGAAGTCAAGATGAGCAGCATCCACTGCAGTGCCAGTGGCCCTGAGCTGGTGTTGGTTGGGATGCCACTTTGCACAAGGGTGCAGCTGAACTGTCAGTCCACAGGGCAGTTTTTTTGGCTTGTGCTCTGGATGAAGAATTTCTCTTTGCCCAGAGTCCAGAGTGATCTGTCTTTGTCATGGGCAACACGACAGGTGCTCATTGATTTAATTTAAGGGTTTTTTTAAAGGAGCGGTGACTAAACGCTCTTCCTGACTTGCACAGACCCCAGATTCGCTTCCATAAGGGGAGTTAAAAGCCAAGAGGGTAGTCAGGGCAAGATCCTGCCTGTTCTCCTTTTGAAGCTGTTGTTGCTGTGCAGTCTGAAATGCAAGAGCTGTGGGGCCAGGAGAAAGGCAAACAAGTGGAAGCTTTTGTAGGTGAATGGCCAGGCTTAGAGAGAGTGTATGCCTAGTTCAGTTTCTTCCTCTAAGGCTATTCCTGTGTGTTTCCTTTCTTACTAGTATGTTTATTATATATGATTCTGTTGACCTGATATGTAAACAGTTGTGGCAGCAGGACTGTAACTCCAATTTGCTTCCTCCCAGCTCAGTCTGCTGGTGATGGAGGTGTAGAATTTATGGCATTTTATGGAGCAGGTTGGTATTGCAATCCTCGTCTTCTGACTGGAGAAAATGAGGCACAGAAGGGAAGCAAAACGACTTGTTTGTCCAGTGTTGATATGTTTGTGTCCCATGTGGATCTATACTTCTTACTGCTGCCTCCCATACTGTAGCAGCCCTGTTTTATATATTACTCTTCTGTTTAATTTTGCTAAGGCACTGGAATATACTTTTCAAGGTATATTGGCTAAACCCCTTGGAATTTTAAGCTAAAATTGGGAAGAGGAGCGAGTTCTGCAGGCTCGCTAGCTCTGGCATTGCCTTGAACTTGTTAGGCAAAATTCTAGGCTGAATTTATAAATCTCAGTGGTGGGGAAAAAAGTTATCATTTTTCTTGAAAGCTTTGCAAATATGACACAATCAGTGAGCAGCTGTAAACATGAGACTCACAATAGCATTCTCAGTTGTTGTTCAGAACAGAGCTGTATTTTAGGAGCTTGCCGTCAGCATACTGGAGAATGTTATTTGCAATTACACTGCTAGGTTACAATAAAACTACTGCAAGACTGTGTGAAAGGCGTCTAAGGAGATCTTTCCCAGCATATCACTGGCAGTTTTTATTTTCCCAGAGGCAGATGATATGTACATCATTACTGGCTTGGTTTTTTGCTTTCTCTCATGAAGAATTCCAGCAGCTGAGATAAGTTTACAGCTCCTTAAAAACTGATAATGACAGAGAAGTCTCTGTGCTGTAAGAGAGACGTGAGATTAAGTGCTTGCCATTGCGACGGCATTCAAAAGAAGATAATACAGGGATAAAAGTTTAAAATGACACTTCAGGAAAATACCACATTTTCCATCTTGATTAAAGCCATCTAATGAAAGTTGTTAACTTTTAAGAACGTGAGAAATGCCATTTGCAAGTAAATTAGTTTCAGTTTGTTCACTAACTGATGCTGTGCAGCATTGTTTCGGGATGCTTTGTGAGTTCCTACCTAAGTAAAATAAATATTGACAGTAATGCCAACAGAATTGCAGTATCTGTGACAAGTGAATTGCACCAGATTGCTTACTGAATACCTGAGTTTTCAGTAGGCTATTGGTATATGTATTCTGGCCCCTTCCTACCCTCTCTCCCCACACACCTTGCCCCAGTAAAGGGTTTTCCTTTTATTCCTTAAGGATCCTTTCATAAAGATGAGTAACCTATAACAAAGGAGTTGACACTTGCTTTATCTTTTTTTAACAATGAGAATTGATATGTGTATTTACAAAGTGATTTTAGAGCAAATCGGTGCAAAATGTAATTAAGTGTTAACCTGAATAAAGGATTTTAAAGTTCTTATAGGAGGAGCCTAGCTATATGTGTTGGATAATAGAGGCATGAACATTAGGACTGTCATGCCTGAAAGGAAGGGCTCAGTCTGTGATATCTCTTGGATCTCTTTTTACTATAAGGAGCTGAGGATGTCTCTCAGCTCTTAAGCTCTTTTTGCATGTTTTGCACAGGGGGACAAATCTCTCTGTTGATTTGCATATCATAAACTCACTAGTTAGAGCAGGATGTTTAGACAGGATGTAGCTTGGGTCTTTCAAAGGCAGGGAGATGGTCTGAAAAATAATTGTTGACCATAAAGTTAAGTTGTCTACTGGGATATTATAGCTGAAATACATTTGGAAGATTGTTTCTCTGATCTTTTGGAGACACTTGGGAACCTCAGGATCAAAATGTGTGTTACAATACTAAGATAATCAGAATATTTAAGAGCATTTTACTAAGAAAGGGGAAACTGTTGTCTTCATTATAAAGACATGATAAAGGATGGAATGTTTTTTGTCGGGCAGTGGCAAAAATGGAAACAGAAATCCAGTGTCCTGAGGCACAGCTGAGAGTCCCTCTGGGCTATGCCTTTCAGTTTCTTGGGAAAAACAGATTCCCAAAGGGAATAATTTGTTTCCCATCGTTTTGTGTAGATGAAATACAAAGTGTATCAAATGCCTGTGACTGTATTTTCCCTGCTTAATAGATCATCTCAAAGATTTATTCTCGTAATTGAACTGTCTGAAAAGTTAGCTGCCTTTAAAGCTTCAGATTTGTTGTCTTTCTTCTGTGCAATGCGAGCTCCTCCCTCCACCTGTTTTTTTAGGCTTGTTCAAGGACCAAATTTAATCTTGTTCTAGAGACCACTTTTTAAGACATAAATTTGGTTTAACTTTAAAATCCAGTATATTATGTCCTTGACAGGGAATGTGTCGTGTTGAGAATTGTATTCGTTTTAAGGTATGATGAAATGTCCCTTGCCCTGAAAGGTGTTTAAAATTAGTATTTGATATTTTGAAAGTTAGAAAAGCTATTGCAGTTCTTTTTCTGGTTTTTTTTGTTTTTTTTTTTTTTTTTTTTAGTTCTTTTTAAGCAAGTATCTTCTCACCCTGCCAATGACAGCTAAAGGCAATATCTCCCTTGTGCATTGCTGGGAAGTAGAAGTGAAGACATGTTTGTACAATGCATCTTGTCCACAGGTTGGTAAATTCAGACGTGCTAACTCAGTTGCTTCTGTCTGTTCATATCCTAAGATACCTGGGTAACTGTCCAAGGACGTAATGTGAGTTTTCTACTTCCATATTGTCAAATAAACACTCCTTTGAACACTCTCCCAGTGGTACTTTAAAGTGCAAGATGCATTATTCTATAATTTGGTAATATGCTTTATTAGTAACTCATTTGGGATAAGCTGCTATTTATGCACCATAAGGCAAGCCCAGTTTAGATAATATAACTTTATTTAATAAAACCCAAATTCAGTATAAACCCCAAATTTAGTATACCTTTGTGCTGTTATGGCTTATGTAGGTTTCTGCTACAATGAACATGTAGGAATCTTTTTTATATTTAGTGCAGGCATTTCTCAAGGTGAAAGCATGGGTCGAGGATTTTTTAATTCACCTATGCAGCACATCAGTTTAGCTCCATGTTTTCCTATTCATTTTATTAAAAATATCTAAACCAGACTGCTTTGAGGAGTTCAGCCAGTGTGAAAGTGGCGTGTCATCCTGACTTCCAAACAGTGCTGATAAACTAGTCCTGAGAGGCCAGTTTTCAGCTCCGTGCTGCGTTTATGTTCCGTAACAAACACAGGTGATGGGGGAAGCTACTGTGAGTTACTGTAATGCTTTTAAACAAACTTGCTTTGATTACTACAAGAGTAGTAATTAACAGTTTGGTAGCATCTGTGGAAGCGTTGCTCCATCCATTCCCCAGGAGAGAGCCAGACACATCCATGGAGCCATTACACCTGCTCTTTTTCCAGTGGAGTGCTGTGGGTGTGAGGCAGGGTGGGAATGCAGAGAGCTCTCCTGCCTGCCTGCCTGGGTGAGGTTTTCTGATCAGCAGGAATAGACCATCAGGGGCAAAAGTATTCCTGTAGTGCCCCCTTTCAGAATACAAGGCTCCCTTTGGTGCAGTCCAGGTAATGAAATAGGTTCCTGCAGGTGCCCCCGGGCATCTGATACAGAAGGGTTTGTTCTGTCATGGTGTCAGGTGACATGTGCTGAGATGACTCTCTTAAAGGCCTTTGAGAGTGAGAAATTTAACACATCCAATTGTTGTACTTCCCACCAAAGGCCATTAAGGAGTCAGCGGCCTCAGAAGGGCAGGGATGCAATTCATTCCTTTTGAAGCCCTATTTTCCCTTAAAACAAAGGCTCTATAGTGTCACAGATTTTTCGCTAAAGGAGTGACAGTGTTTTACGTGTGTGATATTAGATAATGGCTATGCATGGATAAATCAACTCCACTGATACAGGCAGGAAAGCAGCATCTGAGTTTCTGTGCAAACTCTGCCGTGTCCCAGTGCTGGGACAGCAGCTGCTGCTCTCCCGCCCCAGAAAAGGTCTGCTGAGATAATTCTCCGAGGAGCAAGTGCTAATACCAGTGCATTAGCCTCAGTATGGGTATGAAAGCAAAGATGTAATACTTGGCTTCTGGCATGGGAAATGTAGGACACTCTGCGTCCACAGATTTGGTTTTATTCTGGTTTAATTGAGCACTGTAATGCTAGTTTTTTCAAAAAGCATAACTGAGTGTTTACTGTGAGTAAAACCAGAGCAATGCTGTGATGAAGTCTCACCCAAGGAACTGTGTATGTACTTAAAACAGCTGTAATCAGTTTTGAAAGATTTTGGGTTACTATAAAGAAGTTACTCTGCAGGCTTTTGTTCCTTATTTGTTTTGAGGTTTGTCTTTCAGATAAGGTAGGCCTTTGTGTTTTAGAGCAAGCCGAGGAAAACTCTGCAAACTTTAAAGAGAAATTTGAGAAGGTGGGATGGGTGACTGAGAGATTGTCTCAGGCTCTAGTTTTGATGAATGCTTTAAGCCAGTGAGAGCTGGCGCGGCTTCAGAAAGAAGTTATCTTGCTTTGCCCTTGCCTGCTCAGTCCTCCCCCAGTCCATCCCCTTCTATCAGCCCAGGTGTTTGTGCAGTTACATGAGAACTGGGGAGTTAATCCAGCTGAAAACAGGCAAAAAAAAAGAAAAGAAAAATATTTTTTTCAGGCAGTTCCTTCGGCTGGTTTGCCACGTTACTGCACAAATGGCAGCCAAGGGAAGGGGGTGGTAATGGACTAGAATCAAACTAGTTAGGGCAGGGATATTTTTCTTTTTTAATTTCTTTACATCTTTCAAAACTCTTCCATTTGGAGTTTTCTGAAAAGGCAGAGTGTCAGGCTCATGACAGTGCTGGTTTTCCTTTGCCACCTCTGAGCAGGCAGTGATTTTCCTCTGCTCCTTCTCTCTCAGCCAGCTGCTTCACGTTTCCAAACGTGTGCATTGCTGCTGTGCTGAATACTGGAGTGTCATCTCAGAATAGTTCTTCCAAATCTGCACCTCTGAGTTCTTGTGAACTTTTCTTTCATTGCTGGTACAAGAGTCATAACCTTTATAGCCTTTGTACACATGAGAGAGAACCGAACTCCTTTACGTTTACTTAAATCTTCACTATCAATGTCCTGTTTCGCAGCTGCTTTTTTTTAAGCCTATTTTATTATCAAATGGTCATTCTGTGCAGATATTTGGACTGCAGTTTCATGCCTGCTTGTGTTTTCTGCAGCAATTTTACAATTTATTCTGGTTTCTTTTCCCCTTGCAGCTTGAGCTTTGCTCCTTTCCTGGTGCCTCTCTCCCATTCTCATCTGCCAGCCCTGCTCTTCTTTTAAGTTCTTCCATAGACCTTGCTTCTCCTAGCAACCTCTCTTGTTTTCCCTCATGAGCACTTGTTCAATTTACTGTTCAGGGGACAGGGTCTCTGTTTCTTGTTTGGAGACTTCTTGTTGTTTGAATACAGCCAACTGTTATTTATACACGGCCACATCATTCAGGTTGAAGATTAACCTCATGTCTCTCACAACTTTTAAATTAATATTTACATTTTCATTCTATGCCTAAATTTTCTTTTCCCTAAGTAAATATACTAACTAGATTATCTTTCAGGAGCTTAGTATGGATATTCTTTGCATATTTTATCCCTTTGATACCCTGAATAATTGTGAGTTGACTGTACAAGCATTTTGAGGCAAGAAATGTATTTTTTACTCTTTTCTTCTGTTGTGTTGCACTGTGTTATAAATTTACATGCAACTATGTAAATACTTGGCAATGCCCCACAAAGCAGGTTTTTCACTTGAAGTCAGTAACACCAGGAACATGGCCTAGCCCCAGTCCTTTGAAGAGCACGTTCTCCAAGGGCAGCATTTTCAGAAGGGCTGAACGCTCGCCCGCATATTCAGCCAGCCTGGCGTGCTTTTGAAAATGTTCCTCTAAATGGCAGTGACTCTGAAGACAATTATTAAGAAAAGCTGCAGCATTAATTTAGCAAAGACAGAGCTGTAAGTGCACTGGAGTCTGGAGGCTGAGGTAGCTCGCAGGCGTTGGATCCGTCCCGCCTCACCGGCTGCGGCGCCGGCAGCAGCCCAGTCACCCCGGATTTTGTCTGCAGCTGCTGGAGATAGAGGAGGGGAGAGCTGGTGTCAAAAGGCTAATTCAGGTCTTAGGTGAGCCAGAAAGCCACACCTCTAACCCTTTCAGTTAATGCCATGGAATCAGGCAGGCTGAATGCAGCCAGAAATGCCTGTTCCTTTTTAATCTGCCTGGTGGTTGTACGATGCTGAATTACTGCTGCTAACTTTGTGTTAACTATGAGGATAGGGAGGTTGCATGAGCTGAAAGGGAACTGCTGGAGAAATGTCCTGATAGACCTGGGGAAGGAGTGCAGCACCGCTTTTTGTTCTTAAGTTGGGGATTTTAGAATACAGCATTTAGAATAATATGCTTTTATGAAACACAGCCATGCAGCTGTGTGCAAAGAAGGGAAAAAACCCACAGACCGAAATGCACTTCTTTTTATCATGCGTTAATCTACACATAAATATAATTTTTTTAATAAAATGCATCTGTGTTTAGCAGTTTTATTTGCTAAATGCTGTTTTTATTTGTGTACTTAAGTGCAGCCTGTGCTACGTGGACTTCTTTGCACAGACAGAATTGGAAACTGGAGAAACTTTGGAATCTGGCTCTGTAGGGTTTAAGCCTCAAGGCAAAGCTTTCTAAAGTTGTCAGAAATGAGTTTTCTACAAAAGAATTGGGTTTTGTCATTATTTTCTAATTGTTTTAGTTCAGTGTCATTGGGAAGAGAAACATTTACTTTAAACAATTAGTATTGTCAGTCAGTTTCAATTAATGGATAATTAAAATGGGGAAAGTTTGTAAAGCAGCAGAGGTACAACCATGATAAGTCATAATCATAAATCATGTGATGTATGGGGGAAGGTCGTGAATTGGATGTCGAACTGAAAGGTCAAAAACTGGATTCTGGGCCAGCCAAGTGCTGTCACTAGTTTTTCACCCTGGACAGTTTTCACCAGTTCTCTGTCCACCCTCCCTTTTGTCTTATCTCCATGTATTTGTTACTGAAATTACTTCTGGGAAATTCCCATTTCTTATGTAATTTATCCAGAATCTTAAAACTGAAATTGTAAATATTTCTTTTTATTTAGAACTTGAGAAAATTTTGTTTTAACATCAGAATTATTTAATTATTTTTTTTTGCTTTTCAGCCACCTTTCCTATTAAACTTTGTTTTTCTGATTGCAGCTAGCTGAATTGCTGTTGTTGAGTACAGAGAGTGAGTTTATGTTTAAATATTTTATATATTTAATGGATCTGCTTTTAGTTTTTGTGAGAAACAGCATTTTAGCTTAAGGTGAAAAAAGGTGACACTTCATTATGGGCAGCAGGGCTCTTATGGATGTCAAATTTCTTCTGAGTGGCTTGCAGTCACGATTCCTTGGCATTAGTCCTCCTTCCATGGTATGGCTGCTTTAAAATAAGTAAAAATGTTCTGAGAGTAACTTATGAAAACTAACTAACTAAAATAAATACTAGACTGTCTTCTCCCTGCTTCCTATACATGCCTGTGTCTCCCAGATATGACATCCTACAAAGTGGAAGAATTTTTACACAGTAACATGAAATAATCTCTTTGAAGTTTTCCTGATTGTTGTAGATTGTCAGGCACTAAAATAAAGATTTATATTTTTTAAAATTTATTTTTAGTAGAGGTAACAACTCTATTGAAAATGATAGTTGTTATTTTAGCAGCATCTTCCACAATTTATTCCTGCATCTCTCTATATAACTTTGCAAATGGCAGATTTGCCTGCTGGTAAATGTTGCTATTGAAACCCAAGGTGATTTTGCTGCACATTAGTACTTTAGGATTGCTGGAATATGTAAAATGTAGGTCTGTCTGAAGCACAAATGCATGCTTGTTTTGGTATTTTGGGGTTTAGGTTTCCGGTACTATTCATTTCATCATGAACTTTTGTTTCCTCTGGTGCTGAGAATGAGATCATTATTACTGTGATTCATGGAGCTCTCACATTATCCACAGATTACTGGATTATAAAGGCAGAAAGGGAGCATTCTGGCTACTCAGTCTGACCTCTTGCATCACATTGGTGAAATGATTCCCTTGAATTTAAAATTTTGCTGTAAAGCTTGTAGACTCATCTCATCTTGATTTAGATATTTCTAGTGATGAGCAGTCAGTTGCATACCTTGGTGAAATTTGCTTAAAGAATGAATAGCAAAGGAAAAACAGTTAAAACTGTTAGTGCATTTGCTTTTTTTTTTCCTTTTTTTTTTTAATTGGGTGCATTCATAAACTAAGTCCCCTTGTGCCCTGTTATTTTGTATGTGTATATCTACAACATCAGTAGCTGTCTATCCCTTTGAGAGCCTTTCCATGTGGGTAGCAGTCTCCATATGTAACATGAACATTGTTTTCTTTCAGCCTCAAAGAAAACATTTATCTTACGATTGTATAATTTTTGAATACATATTAAGTATTATCTGCTGTTTTCAGCTGTTGTTTTACGTTCTCCTGAACTGTTCCAGCTCTGAAAAGGAGTTTGAAAACAACGGCCTGTTTTTACAACCACTTCCTGCTGATAATCGTGCCCACAATATTCATAGTAAAGGCCAACCCAGTGCTACTGCATGACTCAAGTTTCCCCTTTTGATTTAATGTAGCAGCTACACATCTAATCAGGGAGAGAGATTGCTGGAGGCTACCTTAAATGAAATCCAGAAACGCCACATTTTTACTGTGACCTTTGCTTGCAGTTTCAATGGACACTTGAACTAACTTCTCTAAGGAGCAAAGGAACTGTATGTTAAAGCATCTGTGGTGCAGCTCTAAATTGACTCAGAGCTGCCTGAACCCTGCAAGTGAATTTCCCAGCTCCTTAGCTCTGATCTTGTGTCACTGTAAATGCATGCAGTGCTTTCTGTTTCTTTTTGGACAAAAAGGTGGGGTTGTTTTCCTTACAGTAATAAAGTCTGAGCACTTGTACTATGTTAATAAGTTTAGATATTCTGCCAAAGTGTGTTTAACAGTTTGAGGGGGATGAAGAATACTCTTCTATACAGGTTTCATGACTGTAACTGAAATACCTTGGTTAGAAAAGTAGCTCTCTGGCTCACTTTAGATCTGAATTAGCCTTTGGCACTGATGCTCTTTCTGAATCCTCCTCCAGTGGCAGCAGCCAGGCTCTAGGAACACTCAGTTGCTCACTTTGGTGCCTCAATAACCTATGAGCTGCTTTTCTTTTGGTGTTTTTGTTTGAGTTTTTTTCTCCTAAATTGTAATGAGGTCTGTCAGATATAAGTGATAATTTTAGTTTGTCTCAGTGGTGAAGGTATCTCAGGGTGGGCACAGAATAACCAGACACTTCAAGTCAATAATGAGCTGGGAACATTTTAAGACCTAGAATATTTCTTGAGCACAAAATTGGCGTAGTGATTTCTTCCTAGATCTGTTTGATGAGCTGACAATTATTATGGTTCCTTGGCAATTGCATTGCTAAAAGTCTTTCCTTTTTCTCCCTCTTTACAATTTTGAAAAAAAAAGTTGCACTGAATTCAGTATTGCTCTGTGTAGATTTTCAAGCTATATATTTTACAGATGGTTTTTGTTTGCAATTTCCTTACTGTGTTAAAATTTCAGATTACTTTAATCTCTTGCATAATACTACCTATAATGGATTTTCGATTTTTTTTTCAGAGCCATGCTGAGTTTTCAGCTAATTAACTATCCAGCTATGCTGTGGTTTTTAATGCAGGAATTAATTTTCACCAAGTAATATTAACATAATGTATTGAATTTTGTAACAAATTTGGAGTGTATTCTTACAATTTCAAATGCAAAATAAGGGTAGAAATGCTCAAGGATAAAAGTTCTTAGCGAGGAAAATGTTTATGTATAAACTGATTACACTATCTGAATTACTCTCCTTCCATGACTGATAATGTTGAGGAGAAATGTGTACTGTATTACTCTGGCATACTTTAAGAAAAACACTCACTAATACTTATGTTACCACAGTAGGTACCAAACTATACTGATGTCCCTGCATTTTATTTAATACTGGACCTCTTAACACATTGCTTCATACACACAAACTCACATACAGCCCTGCATACATGTTTTCTTTGCCTGCTTCACTCTCTCTCTCTCTCCTTCTCTCATACTTTACCTTGACACTCCTTTTAATAATAAAACCAGAACCCTTTTACAGCATGTGAGCCACACCTGAGCAGCTGATAGGAGATCCAGCATGTGTTCATTAACAGTGGCAAGGAGGCTACCTTTGCACTTTAAGCTTCGTGGTGCTTGGGTTTGTTTGTTTTTTGTTTTTTTCTATTTGGATACTGTTAAGACAATGCATTTATAAGTGTGCTTACTTTCAGTAAAATCTAATGGGAACTTGTAGTGGTTTGGCTTGCTTTTTAACTATTGTGTGTTCCAAGTGTGCCCATAATGAATAGTAGATGGTGACCTCATGTTTTGTAGTAGCACAGGATATGATGGAGTGAAAGCTCAAAGGTAACAGGTGATTTGCTTGGCTGGAGAAGAGAGTAGGCAAAGCAGCTTTCCCTTTCCAGCTATTTGACAGGTCATCCTAGAAGAGGGCAAAAGAAACTTATTTCAGTTTTCTTAGTTTGCTCTTCCATCTGTGTCTCTGGAATCCTGGACTCCTAAGCTGTCATAGGAGACTGATGATGCTTTATATTCTTAAGTGCAATAAGAGTATTCTATCTTGATGCTGCTATTGGGTTTTTGTTATCACAGAGTAATAGAATGGTTTGGGTTGGAAGGAATCTTCAAGATCATCTTGTTCCAACCCTGTGCCATGGGCAGGGACACCTTCCACCAGACCAGGTTGCTCCAAGCCCCATCCGGCCTGACCTTGAACACTTGGGATGGGACATCCACAGCTTCTCTGGGGAACCTGTTCCGTTGCCTCACCACCCTCCCAGTAAAGAATTTCTTCCTAATATCCAATCTACACCTACCCTCTTTCAGTTTGAGTTCATTCCTCCTTGTCCTGTCAGTACATGCTCTTCTCCATCTTTCCTGGAAGTTCCCTTCAGGTACTGGAAGGTGCAAATTAGGTCACCGTGAAGCTTTCTCTTTTCCAGGCTGAACAATCCCCATTCTCTCAGCCTTTCCTCACAGGAGAGGTGGTCTTTCCCTCTAATCATCTTGGTGACTTCCTCTGAACTCACTCCATGTCCTTCCTGGGGACCCCAGAGCTGGATGCAGCACTGCAGGTGGGATCTGACCAAAGCAGAGTAGAGGACCCAGTTACCACTGGGTCTTTCTTAGACTGCAGGATATGGTGAGTATTTTAGGTCACATGGAGTGTTGGCTTCTTCCTTGAGACCATCACTTCACATAGACAACTTGTGCAGTAAATTCAGCAGGTGCTGGCAGGGCTTTTTGGGCAGCTAGACTTCTAACTGGATTTTGGTTGTTAACATAAGTGGTGTGTTGAAGTACCTAACCCATATTTTGCCTTCTTTGACAGTTAAACCTGGGTTTATTTCTTCCCTTTTTTTGGTTTGCTGATGAAATTGGGAAATAGTGTCACATTCAACAAACATGTATATTCCTTGACTTCTTCACAGACATGTTACTTGACCTCAGTGACCTTCTTCAGGTAATGTACCTTTTTTTAATTTGACTTTTTTTTTCAATTGTTAAACTTCAGGATGTTTTAATTTTTCTCTATAAATTCTGAGTGGAAAATCACTGGGTTTGTAAATCTGAGTAATTGTTCAGTAAAATTAAAAGTCAAAAATATTTGCTTGCTTTTATTGCTACCAATAACATACCAAGAGTTAGTATGATCCTTTCAGAGTCACTGCAGTGGCACAGGGTCAGATGTTACATATTTTTAAAACAACAGTTGTTGAAGACAGAAATAACCTTTTTGGTAGGTAATTCTGTGTAAATGGATTTGTGCTTTACAGAAACATGTTTTATAAAATGTATTTTGAGAGAAATACGAACTTGCTCTCTGTGTGGAAATAGAAAGCTCCACTGACATATGTTGCCTTACCCTCATTCTCCCTGTTACAACTGTTTTACATACAATGTGAGTAGGTTAGTTGCATCTATTTTTGTCCTCCCAGCTGTCTTGGTAAATGGCATCCCTCTGAAGACTATTTATTGCTTGCAGCAATCTGCTGGAATTGCAATAATCAAATTAATCTTTAATTCTTAAAATGAGTAACTTTTTTCTCTTTTCTGAACTCTTATTGAATTATTTTGATTACTCACAACCAAATACTGCGTGTGTAGAATGGGAGGTTCATTTCCTTCCAAGCACAAGTCATTTTTCATGGTGAGGATTTTGAAATAGAACGATCACAGTAATATGAAGAATAGTCACAGAATGTGAAGAAGAGGTATTCTATCTGTAAGAGATGAAAAAAGAAGTCTTGTCAGCAGGAACAGACAAGAAAGATTGAAGGATTTGTCTTTTCCCCTGTGTACATTCCATCCAGAAAAGATGCTGAGATGGGGCATATGAAGACCAAAAGGTTAAAGAGGGGTAACTGAGGAGATGGGAGAGACAGAAGTACACTAGTAGTAGAGAAATTATCAACTGAAAGAGAAAAATCCAAGATTTCAGTATCTTGATCTGCATTTAACTATGTGAAGGCTTTTGATGAGCTCTACTTTATGGCTTCTTCAAGGTGAATCTGAGCAAACAAGAATGTTAACTGTTATTGTTAACTATAGCTAGCCAGAGAGTCCTGTTTAAGAATGTAAAAAGGAGCTTTTCAGGTTCTAGCTTGATTTTCTTTTCTCCCACCCCAAGTCTGTTAAAAAAAAATCAAACAAACAAAAACCTCCAAACAAAACCACAAACCAAACAAAAAAACCACAACAACAAACCAAGCCAAAAATAAATTAAAAAATTAAAATAAAATAAAATAAAATAAAAAAAAAAAAAAAAACAAACACAAAAAACCCCAAACAGCACCTGGGTGGCAAAAACATTTATGGCCCAGGCAGAAAACTTCAGTACATTCTGCTTTAGGTCAGCCTTTGCCCACAGATTATGTGCCTAAAAAAGAATTAGTTTATTAGAATTAGTTCATTAGGTGGTACTGTTTGACTTTGAAGTGCCTCTTTTTTTCAAGAACAGCTCTCCTATCCTGAACTTGGGATATGAATGTCATTAAGGAAGAAGAAAAGTTGTGAGCAGTAGTAGTAGTAGCAATGGTTTTATACTTCCAAAATATTTAACTTGTTCAGACTCATCTGTACGAAATATGTCATACTGGTCCAGGTAACTGTTTTTCTTGGTAAAATGAGAAAGGTGTTGATTTTACATCACAAAACAAATCACATGTGAAAGTCTAAAAAATGAGCTACTGCTGACCTGTGCCAAGTCTTACTTAGCTGCTAATAGCAAATGTTGAGATTTTTCTTCAGTGTTCTCCTTGATGCAGCTCAGTTGCTGTGGGAGGTGAGGGACCTGCAGGGCTGCTCATCATCTGACCACAGGATTTTTTTGAAGAAAAAAAATGCTTCACCCAGTGAAGCATCCTTATGGAGTGTCTTCATGGAGGCTACTGACTGAATTACTGAACACCCTGAAATAGGTTTCAGTGCATTGAGGGGGAAAAGATCATAGAATCATTAAGGGTGGAAAAGACATCTCAGATCACCCAGTCCAACCATCATCCACCATGTTCACCACTTAACCATGTCCTCATAACAACCTGTCGTGTATTGTTTCATCTAAAAGCAAAACAGAAAGAAAGCTGTGTAACTCTGGCTACCAGCAAAAAAGATAACTGAAAGCCTGTGAAAAAAGGCCATTTATTGCTGCCTTTTACCATCTTGCAGCTGGGAACAGTCCTAGCTGTGCCATTCTGCATCACACTTAGGGCACCCTCCACATCAGTGACCTTCAACCAGTGTCTTGCAAGCACCGGTAGAGCTAAAGCTCTCTGGAGCTCACAACATAGGTATCAGCTAGAACTAACAGTAATATGAAGATCTGAATCTGCTGTTACCTGCAACTCAGTATTTAATGACCTGTTGTATTTGTATTCTTTCTCTCTTGCTGATCCGTTTAGCATTTAAAAAGGAAAAAAAGGCATAGAGGAAGTCCTAAGCATGACCTCTCAGGCTCTGGTTTGTACTTGTTGTACAACCCCTCTCCCTGGCTCTACTGAGTGGGTTTGGGACTTAACAATATTAAAAAAATAAAAAGCTGTCCCCTACAGTGTAATGTGCTTTTAGATAGTATTATGCTGCTAAAACTTCACATTAGAGGAGCCTAATTTTCACTGTTAATGGCAGTCTGTTTAAGAAGTCTTATCTGTTTTCCTCTTATGCTGATGACTGGGATGTGGGAATTTGTCTTGTTCTGCTAAAGAACTCCTGCATTTCACAGTAGTTTTTGGAGTTTTAACATTGCTGTCACCTTGGGAAAAGCCAAAATGCGTTTATTTATTTTTTTTTTTAAATTGGAAAGGCAATTTCTTTGGTACTTTTTTTTCCTGTTTTATCTTGAGGTGAAATATATCCTATGTCTTGGAAATCTCCTGTTGGAAGTGTTGTCAGATCAGTATGCCTCTGATACATGTGGACTTTAAAGCATGATCTGAAATGAACTGAAAATGTCCAGACCACTTCCTCGTGCTGAGCAGTCCTGCTGCTTGTTGATTGAGTTGGAAGGACGATCAGTCATCAGTCTCTGACAGGGAAAGTACTTGCTTATATTTTCAGATACTACATTTTACTTGCAAATATAGTCCTTAGAGAGGTCTGTAATCAGGCCTTTTGTTTGCTTTTTTGTTAGTCCAATCTGAGCGACAGGCCTGGCTTGTTTAGGAGAGCTGTGAAGCTTGTCTAGCCTTGGCCAGGTTCTGAACAATTTAGGTTTGTTCCTGTGTTTCAGAGCATCCCATTCCTTGCACCTGGGGAATTATTTGGGTGAAGTTTTACTTTGGTGTGGTGAAACTCTGCCTTTTGCATCCTCAGAAACGGCCGTTTCTTTTTTAGTCTGTTGTTCCACTGTCATGGTCTTTGCAATGTGATCATAAAAGACTTTGGGGAGAGGTGTTGGCAATACTTTGATCTCCAGTTTCAGCCTAGTAGAATATAATTTCTGGTGTGCCTTGTGGTGTGTCCTGCTGTTAAACAAGGCTGGTGCTCACTGACGAGATGTTGGACGCCTGAAGAGCCAGGCTCTTCACAGGAGGGCGCAGCAGGAGAATTATCAGCAACAGACATAATTAATTAAAGTGAGATGATTATCTGATATCAAGAAGTTTTTTCACCATGAGGACAGCCAAGTGGGGAAACAGGTTGCTCAGAGCAGTTTTGAAGTCTTTATCCAGGAAGGTTCCCAAGATCCAGAGCAACCCGGTCTGTAATGTGGCTGATCCTGCTTGGAGCAGGAGGTTGGGCTGGAGACCTGCTGAGATCCATTCCAACCTGAATTACACTACAGCTCTAGGTAAGGGAAGAGGGTGCACAGGAAGTGAAAATCAGTAACTGGTACTTGCTTGGTCTAGTCTTCCTTTGGCCTCTCTTCCACTTCAAACCACAACTCTCATCCCTATTTCTTTATCTTCGTTTTGTCTAGTCAAGTAACAGTACTTTTTTGTCCAGAAGGATTTTTATTAAGAGGTTTTTTTGGACACTTGTTTTCATTTATTTCATCTAAAGGCAACATTGTCCTCCCTGATTCCTCCATGCTTGTTGGAAATCATTACTTTTTGACTCTCTTGCATAGATAGCATGATAATGGCTTATCGTACTGCTGTGGTGTTGGAGGAAGAACTCTAGGACTGCCATGTATGTGATGAGCAAAAGGAGACTCTCCCTTTGGAGTCCCCAGACTGAAGGCAGCTCTTTAAAGCACAGTATGAGAGGAAGCTGCTTAATTTTGATTTGTGTCTCTTTTGAATGACAGCCTGACCAGCTGGGTTTGGTGAACATTTGTAGTTTTGTGTGTTGCCTTTTGACTGTTCTGATTGCAATATGGATCCAAAAAATAGGAATTTTCAGTTTATTGTATGGAGAAAGGTAAAACAGAGTATTCTTTTAAAGACTGTACTCATTTGCTTCAGTTTTTAATACTCTTTGTTCATTTAAAGTTATTAACATGTTGACTGCATTTGCCTTTATTGCCCCTATGCAAATTGCCATGTTGATTGAGTTAATTTAAACAACCTGGTTGGGACCTTCAGGCATTACTACACTAGAAATGTTAATAATGAATCAAATAACCACAGGTGCCTCTTTCCCCAGCAACAGACACTCTCCTTAAAAACTCATTTGCTTTTCATGCTTGCTTAATTATTTAGGCAAGCAGCCATGGATGTTTCACAGTGTGAATTCTCACTGTGTTCCAACTGCCCGGTCTTTGTCTTTCTAAAAGACAGAATATCTTAAACACTGTCACCATTTGTAATACTTCTCCAGAATGCCACACTATGGTCTTGAAAAGCCCTTTTGGAAATTGCTTATAGCAAAAGAGTTATTGGTTCATAAATTTATGGAACTTACGGTCAAGCAAAAACTTCTTTCATTCAATGGTGGCAGCTTTATTTTTTTGCCACTGCCCAGAAGTTAACGTGATCCAGTAATTGTATGAATGAGAGACTCCCTCCTTCCCAAAGAGAGTTTAAAATTCGGGAAGGTGTTAGACTGATGAATTCCTGTGTTACTGGAAACGAGGTATTTGTTGTTATTTCTAGAAGTGGAAGTATATTGGTATTTGTGAAGAGATCAGACATGATGTGAAAGCAAGAGAAAATTATGAAAGGATAAGAGTCCCTCTGGAAGTGTCCCTTTGAAATCTGTCTGATGACTGACAGATGTGAAATGAAAAGGCTGTTTCCAAAAAGTACTGTGAAGGGCAAAGAGCATAACAAGTAGAAGGATCTTGTTGTCAAGATGTAACTGAATAATTGGAAGCCATTCCTTCCCTAAATGCTCCTTTTAATTAACATAATGTGTTTGATAATGAGAGCAGAAATTAACTATTGGTAAAGGACAACATCTTAGCAAACCTTAAGGTCTCCTGTAAAAACAGGTTTTTGCAGTGCCTTGGTGAGCACATACTTTTTGTCTGAAAAATGTCTTCCTGCTGAAGAATCTACTTGTTTTTTAAAGAAAAACCAACTCAGTGACAGGTCTATATGTATCCCCTCTGACAGAGGTTGACACGTCTGTTGTATCAGGTGTTGATGCTTAAACCTAGTGATTGCATCAAGTTTAGGAAACTCTAATATCTGATGAAAATTTGCGGAAAAAGAGCAACGTCTTATGAAAGTGCATAAACCATTGTTTCACTTTGACAGTTTTGATTGGGGAGAGTTTGGGGAAATACTGTTTTTCAGTAAGATCCTTTTAAATTAAGGGGGAAAAGAGGCTGAAATTGATGTGATAAGCTCTAAAGCTGCACCAATTCAAGTTTAAGCCAGAGACATCGTTTTAGAAGGGCATTTTTGTTTATTCACCATTCTAAGAACTCATATAAAATTAGGTTTTAGAAATGCAAATGTCATATGATTCTAAATTTGGAGCATTAAGCTTTTGATGGATTGGAGTATATGAATTTTTATAAGAAGTTCTTAATGAAGAAAGAACTAGAAATTAAAGTAGGCCTCTAAATTAATTCTCTTAATTTTCTAAGCTTAATGGAGTGCAAAAAACCATACAAATGATGAGAAGTAAAGAAAGGCCCTCTCTACATGCCTATTGTTTATCATATCTCCTCCGTCGCAGGATCTGTGTGTGCACGTAATACTGAAATTAGTGATAGTGGCATAAAATTTTAGAGAAAGAGCAGTCTTCCAGTAAACCCAGAAGTTCTTAAATATCATGTTTTAGCAGCTCAATGGCATTACAGATTCCCGGGTGAGCCTTATGCCACCTTTAGTTTCTCATTTACGAGAAACGTCCCAGAACCTATCAATATCTGGTCAATTTTTAAAGTTGAGAAGCATATTGTTTGAGAGGGCCTTAAGTTGTTAGGGTTTTTTTCCCCCTACTGATTTGCCAGGAAAACTGAAAGCAATTAAATATTCTTCATTCTTTTTGTGATTTTTTTTCCCTAGCATTAGAAATGTGTGAGCTTCATGAGGAAGACCATGTAAAGCATGTAATTCGCTGTATATTTTGCTTTCTTTCTAAATTGGTAGTACCCAGAAACTACAAAGAAATGTGCTTGTGATCAAAAGAAAGAAATTCCCTGATGTACCATTTCTATTTGCATTTATTATTTTGTGCAAATACACTGACTACACCTTGAAGTCAGTCATAAAACACTGAAGATATGAGTGAAGTGGAAAAGCAGGTTAGATTTAGTGTATTACTTCTCAAATACACTCTGGATCAGGAGGCTCTTAGGCTAAGGAGAGAAAGATATAAAGTCATTGAGCACATTTATTATGCATATGTCTTTGCTTTAGATTTAATTTGGCACCCATTTTGATTGTTAGAACTTCACTTAAAAAAACCCCCTTCTTCTTTATGCCTCTTCATATTTATTTGTTCTTTATTATTGCATTTACGGAAAGTTTGCCTGGGAGGAGTTTCTTAGAGAGTGACGTGGTTTGATGGAGACAAACATCAGGTATTTGGATGTCGTGTCAAGCAGTAAGATTAGAAGGATAAATACTCATTTTGAGTTTTGGAGGTTTTTTTCTAGACTAAAATGAAAGAACTAGATGAGTTTGTGAAGCCTCTAATGGAAACATCATATCTCCTTGGCTCCACTGAAGTAACTTTATTGATTTGTGCGGTGAAATCGTCCTTGCAGAACACGATCTAAGTGATGAGGTTTAAGATTTATAGTAACTTGGTCGGCCAGCTTAGAAGGCTGAAACTATAGCCAAACCCTCATTCTTTATGTTAATATTTTTTTAGACAAAAGGTCAAGACAAGCCATTTCGAGCTTGCAGTGAGTCTAAAGCCAACTGAAACACTGCAGATACTTTGCTGTAGCCATATCTGTTCTGTCTGTGGCTGATGGAAAGTCACACGCTCTCAGACTCCAGTATGAATTGCCAGATTCAGTAGGCGCTTATTTTTCTGTATGAAACTTGGTGACTTATTTCCTAGAAAATATACTTCTTATTCAGAGGTTATACTTTGTTCACGTCCTTCCCATAGAATAGTGCTTCTATGTTGTCTGCTATTTTCAGGGGAAAAAAGGACAGTAAAGTTTAAGGCTGTACTTTTGCGTCTTCTAGGCTGGTCCAACCATTGGTCAGATGCAGCATGGAAGGTATTCACCACTTTTCACTAAATATGGAATGAATTACCATCATATCATATGTACTTGATTGCACAGTCACTTTCAGGGCACGTGATCATTCTGAGGATTTCTTTGAAGTTCTCATTTCTAATTTTTTTTTTTTTTAAATTTGAGAAAAATACATGTCAAGAACATTTTCACGTAAACATTTTGAAGTACTAGGTGAAAATGTATCAGTTGTTTGGGGTTTTATTTTTGTTGTTGTTGTTTAAATATATATATATATATTTATTTTTGCTGGGTTGGTAGAAGCATATATACACTTGGGAGGAAAGTCTGCTTTTAAACTAATGTTGGCAAAGCTCTTTGATGAAACCGAAAGAGATTAGTAACAGTTTTTTAGTTCCATAGGCTTGCACCATGTTCCCCAGTTCAGTTGGGTAATTGACTGCTTGGTAAATGCCTTTATTATCCAGGCATAGGAAAGAGAGGGGCAGTTCTGTTGTATAAAAGCCATAGAGTATATATATTCTATCCTTAAAAAAAACCCAAACCTATTTCTTGGGAGTGTAGGAGGATGGAGTTTTTTATACTAACCTTGACCTTTACATATGCCTTGGGGGGGGAGCAAGGTGTTCACGGAGCTCTGTGGGAATGTTTGGGACTGATAGGGAGCTGGAGAATATCCTGCCTTTCTTGCTGACCACAAAAACACATCTTAAGATAGAGAAAGAAAACTTCCTCAGACTTGTAAAATACAAATACAGTTGCCTATGCTATAAATTGCAAATCAGAGTATGAAGAGTAACTCCTCCCCTCAGTTTACATCCTCCTGGGTGCAGCACTGAAGGAGAGGAGGGGAGCAGAGCTCTGTCCCTGGAGCCTGAGCAGAACTAGTGTGGTTTAAAGCTTTTCTGAATCTGGTTTTTTTGTTATTCTTTTTTAATATTCCTAATGTTTTTAATGTGATCTGGGCCAATGTCCAAACAGTAAGAGATGACAAATAACCCTTGGGGCATGTAGCACCACTCCTTGATTTGGTGGAAAGTTTGGCGTGTGCTTATGCAATACTTAATTATCCCACTACAGATGATCTTGCAGAGCTGAAATTTGCACTGACTTGTGAGTATTTGCTCAGGTTTTGTAATGTTACAAGATAAATGACACTTTATATATACTGATATTATATTGAAGTCTACTTAATGCCTTATGATTTTAGGTGACAACTGAAAAACTATACTACGGAGCAGCACTGAACCCACTGAAGAACATGATGAGCAACTTTTTTTTATTTTTTTCAAGATAAATTTATGCTTTGATTTACAATGCTAATTTGTGCAGATTTTGACAAGCACCAAGTATTATCCTATACCTATGAATATCACTTGTATTACTTCAATTGAATTTTTCTAAAGCAGGTTGTTTAGGATTTCCAAAATTGGGGTTTTCTTATTTCCATATAAATGTTCTATTAAAAACATTTGTGGTTTAAGATTTAAATAATTATTTTTTCTGTCTTTTAATAGGTGAATGTCTATGTGCTGGGAAAAACTTTCCTTCTGTTGGCCAGAGAACTCTGCATAAATGCTCCAGCCATAGGTATTTTTTTAATGAGTTGACTTTTGACTATTTGAGTGTCTTTTTTGCATGATTACTTGACAAAAATATGTATGTATGCGTGTAAATATATACATAGTACTGTGTGCTAAATATCCAAGTAGTAACTTTAAAATGAAGCTGGAATCAATCCAGGCAGAAGAGCATTGCTGACTGTAAGAGCCTGTTCTCCTTTATGTAAGAGAACAGGCTTTATGTAAGAGGTGTTTTGGAACTAGATGCTATTTTCTTTTGCAAATAATTTTGTTGCTTTTTCTGAGAGTCATTTAGGCCATCCTAAGACAATGGGCTGATGTGTAACAAATTTGTGTGTGTCTGCAAGCTTGCACAGGCCTATCACGCTTCACTTCCACAGATGTAACATTTGATAAACGTTTTGATAAACATTTGCCAAATTTACTATCTGTCCATCACCTGTAGGTGAGGTGTTCCATGCTCGAAATACAAGTGGCTTGATGGAAAATGAGGAGCAACTTTTTCCAAACATGTGAATAACTTTAATAAGTCAACACTGAAATCATAACCGTGATAGGAAGGTGGGTTTTAACCTGTCAAAAGGCTAAAAAAGATGTTGTCTAGGCTGTGGCTTTTAAGCCAAGGGAATTTGTGCCAATTCCAGTTAAAAGAGTGCGTTTACAGTGAGGTCTTGTGACTCTTATCCACCTCTGTTCAGGAATTATCTTCGTGTTATCTTTACCCACTCTTACTCCCACTTTCCTTAATCTGTACTGAGAGAATCAGATGTCTGTCTTGAAGAACAACACACACCCACCCCCACCCCTTCAGCTGCACTCAGCTGGCACTGAACTGCTGCCTTTGCAGCAAGAGAACCAGCAGCTCATGCTGAGCATCACCTGTGCAGCTGTTGGCCATCCTGGTGTGCTGGCTTTGTCTGGTAGAAAGTTCTTGTTTTCAATAATTCAGTTCCCTTCTTATTTTTCATTACTTTTTTTTTTTTTTGAGAGAACAGGCAGAATTTGTATTGCAGCTTAGCTTCAAGGTGAAAATTAATGCAGATTAGAAAAAGGCAAACAAGAAATGTTAGCTGTAGAGGTACTTGTACATGGAAAAAATATTGGTTTAGACTGCTGTTTGAGTATTCTTTACAAGGTCATTACAAGAAGAGAGATTTATAGAAACCAGTAGGTATTTCTAATTGGCTCATCTGTAATGATTGTCAGATACTTGAGAAAAAAACACCTACTTTTATCACTCTGAGAAAAGTTAAGGGTACTAGCATAAAATGACTGCTGATAGTGCATGAGACTATGCAGAAGGGGGGGAAGATCCAACAGTTTTTGTTTAAGATGGCTTATTTCTAATTAGCACTCTTGAGTGAACCCAAAGACCATTTTGCAATTATTTCTCTAATGTCTGCTGCTAAATATTGTAAGGACAGGATGTAAATTTAGACGGTGGCTGCCAGTATTACAGCTCTGGGCTAAATCTGTGATGGAGCTTGTCACTGAATTAAGCTTCATCTGTATGTCTTGACTCTAGCCTTTCACACGGGGTACAGTTTTGACAGGTGGAAGTGGCAGTGTTGCTGTTTGCTGGGCAGGCTGGAGGTTACTGCAGATGATGTGTGCTAAGGGGTACTAGAAGCTTTCAAATATAACCACAGAATGATTTTGATCAACTTTGATTATACTGATGGTTTGTCTGTCTTCAGCTTGGGCAACACACGAAAACCCCAAGCTTCCATAAATGTCAGCTCCCCTTTTTTGAAGGGAAATAAAGGCTGCTGATGGATAGTTTAAGTTATCAGGCAAGGGAACCTTTGTATTTGCCATGTGTAAATGCACATGAGGACCAGACCATAATGTCATCATCACCCTTGTTAACTGTACATGAATTAACATACCCGAGCCATAAGATCAGCAATGATCAAGTACACAGGATTTAGGGCAAGTAAAAATGTTTTATATTTCACAGATTCTTAAACTGCTCTAGTTTAGAACATTCTGTTTAAGTCAGCAAGTTAGTTATCTATATACAAAATAAATGCACAGTACGTGCAAAATTTAACATTTTTCTGCTCGTTGCAGTCTTAATAATTAAGTCAAATAGCTTATGAATAAATAAAATAAGATTAAATTCAAGAGCATTCCTTCACTTATTTGTATAGCCTGATGTAGCAGATAGGTAAGTAGCGCAACATTCCATACTGCTGCAGAGTTCATAGAAACAGAAAAATCCCTTAATGTGCATCATTGGAATACAATCAAGGTGAAATGCATCATGCATAGAAAATGAGCTCAGGTATTTGTCCTCCTTGTACTCCGGTTCCATTCGTACTGTCCGAGGAGCACTGGAACTGGAACGTCACTTTCCCGCATTGCACTTCAGTCATTCCCTCTTGTCCAAAGTAACTGAGTTCGTTACCGTCAAGAATAGCACTTACATTGTAAAATGTGTCTTGCTCAACCTGCACAGGGTGTTCAAACCACACAGAGAAGGTGTTGCTGGAGCCGTCAGAGGTAAACTTTGTCAGATTTTGAGCAAGGACAACGCCTAAGCGCTTCAGTTCGATTTTGACGCTGTACTCAGCTTTGCCACAGCTCGACCCATACAATCCCAGTCCTGCTATAAATATCCGTTTGTCTACGGCAAACTGAATACTGTCACATCGCCCTCGGTACCTCCACTGATTGCTGCGATACGCAGACGACTGGAACCGATGGCATCGCTGAGGCACGAGTCCTTTTCTCTTTGTCAGTGGAAACTCTAATTTGGGTTTGTTTGTGGCCGTGTACCATAGGAATATGTTGTGAGTTTCCTCAAGGGTGAGGATGTCGGACTGGGCAGCTCCGTTGGCAAACTCTTCCAAAGTCATGGTTGGAATCCGCACCAAGTACAAAGCTTTCCCTAATACATTCCTCTTGTTGCGTGGCGTAACGGGCAGCCCTTGCCTTTTGCATTCAGCCTCTGCCCAGTTGAGAACAGCCTCGAAAACTACCACTTCCTTGGTGTTGAGTGCCTCCCGGGTTACAATGATCTCTAGTGTTTGTTGATCTATCTCACAGAAGCCCTCTGACTTCAGTGCCATTTCTGCCTGAGCATCAATCACTTCCCAGCAGCGCTGCGTCAGCTCTGGCTCCTCGAAGAGCCTGCTCTGAGACAGCAGGACACAAGCGTTCTTCGCTTCTAAGCTGGTCTCCAAAAAATTGACGCAAGCCTTTGCTAGGGCCGGCACGATGTACTTCTTGGCAGCATACAGCGTAGCCAGAACTGTGTCAGCTTCCAGGTCTATTTCATCACTATACATGTATCTAGACGGGGGAAAAAAAATAGTTTCTTAGGGAAAAAAAAGTAGGCCATGAAAATAATCTATAGTCGTCTTTGCTGGCAGTGAATCTGACATTCAGTATTTGTCAGCACATTAAGTAAACAGCAATAAGTGCATATTGCACAATGCCAATTAGGAGATGTATATTTTATAAGCTACTTTGATTTTGTCCATGTAATTAGTAGACTTGTAGAGGCCACTTACTTTAATAGGATTAGAAAGGCTGCAGGTTCCACATCTGGTATATGGATTTCAGATTTGACCTCTGCGAGATCGCCATAAAACATAGCATAGAAGACAGAGCTACCAACTGCCAAAACATACTGGAAAATAAAGAGAGAGAAGCCTCAGTAACATGGATCAGGAACAGCTGAGCGTGTTGGCTTTGCTAAGAGCTACATTTAGGGAAAGTTACAAGCTGCAGTGGAGGCAGAACACTGCCTTAGACTGTTCCCTTGAATTGCAGTGTATGTGAATTACTTCTGGGATTAGACAAGAACTGTAATTAGGGGGGGGGGGGGAAGTGCAACCTTGTTGTAAAAGCAGAGGTAGAAGGCAATCTGTACAGCAGCATTAAAAAGCCAAAAAATTATCTGCACAAACCTTATGGGCAGGAACTTTCTTGGATGCCCCTGGCGGGCCCACGATGAAGTGAACGTCAGCCATGAGTTCGTTATTGAACATCAGCGCGTTCCTGCAAGCAGGGGAGGGGGGAGAAGCCCCGTTAGCCGCGGGCTGCCCCTCGCCCGGTGCCCCAGCCTCCCGCCGGCTCCAGCCCATCCCTGCCCTCTCGCCCGGCCGGGGCGCAGGTGCACAGGGCGGGCGCCTCTCTCTCTCTCTCCCGCCCGCCCGGGGAGGGTCCGGCGAGCCTGGCCCTTACCTCTCCCGCAGCGTGGGATGGAAGGATTGCCAGTTGGCGCTCTCCAAGTTGTTGTTGTTGAGGTTTTGGAGCTGGGGCGGCGGGGGCGGCTGGGCGCTCTGCTGGAGCTGCAGGGCGTTCTTCTTGCTGTTGGCAGCGGTGGCGGCGGCGGCGGCGTTGCTGTTTGCAATGTTAGTGTTGGTGCTGGCAGGGTAAAGTTCTGCAGCCATCTTCTTCTTCAGGGACAGGGGCACTATCTCATAGCATCCTGGCACCTTGCCGTTTGACCTCACACTCTTTTTGGACTTCTTTAAGGTCTCTGGAAGCAGAAGAAAAAAAGTCAAACACTTCATGATCCTGCCATTGAGGCAACCAGGGGGCAGTGGCATGAGCAAGAGAACTAACAGATCCCAAATGCGAGTCCCACTATCAGGATATTTTGTACGCTTCTAGATGCAGGGTGGCCTTTGGTTTTTTTTAGAGTGTGTGCGCGCTCTTTGGTTACCGGCCCGACGCACCTTTCCGGGGGGAAAGGGGTGATGCTGTGTCGGATCAGTGCCAGCGCTCACCTTGGCTTGCGGGGGTGTCCCAGCCTCCACGGCACTGCCACGACTGCAGCGGGGAACCCGAGCGGGGCCGGCGGGCAGTTCCTTCCCCGATGAAAGGGGACAGAAAAATAAAAAAAATCAAAAATGGAGAAAAAAAAAAAACCAACAAAATCCAGCAACAAAACCCCAGGAATCCAGCCGAGGCGGTGGGTCAGGAGCGAAAGTCAATCCACAAATCCTCCGAGTGCAGCAGCCCGGCGAGGGTGAAGCGCAGCCAGCCGCCCGATCTCCGCCGCCAGCGCTCCGCTCCGTCCTTCCCGGCCCGCCGGGGGCACATCCGCGGCGGCCGGGCCGAGCCGAGGCGGCGGCTCGCCTGCAGTCCCGCTCCCGGGCGGCCCCGCCGCCGCTCGCACCAACTTTCCTCCGCTCCCCGCGGCCGCCGCTGTTTCTCCGCGCTCCTCCCACCCGCGCCGGGGGCGCTGCTGCCCGCGGGGGCGGCCCCGGCTCCTGCGCGGCGGGCGGGACGAGGCGCTGCCCCTGGCGCTCCCCTCGCGGTGGGATGCGGCGGGATGCGACGCTGCGCAGCCGGGCTTGGCTCAGCTCGGCTCGGCGCGGCTCTGCCGGGCCCTGCCTCCGCCTCCCGCACTAAGAGGCAGCGGCCACGCCGCGCGTCACGGCCGCCCGCGCCAATGGCGAGCGCGGGGGCGCGGCGGGGAAGAGCCGCCCCCCGCCCGGCACCGCCCCCCGCGCCTACGTGCGCAGCGCCCGGAGCCCTCCGGGAGAGAGCCCCGTGGTGTTTCCGCGGTCGGTCGGTCCCTCGGCACGGCCCCGGTGCCCGCGGTCCGGCCGGAGCGGAGCAGACGCGGAGGGACGCGGGGCAGCGCGGCGGG
>NW_020884878.1:2483118-2618972 GCF_003945725.1 Corapipo altera
CGGCTCCCCCGCCCAGCGGAGCGCGGCCGCTGGGCGGGGGAGCCGCGCTGTCCCGCCGGGGCCGCCGCCCTGGCCGGCTGCGGGCGCGGGGGGCACGGCCCCGGAGGGGTTACTGAAGCCGAGGGAGGCTGCTGGGGTGTCCTCCGCTTTTCCCGCAGCCACCGTGCCCCGGCTGTGCGCGCATTCCCGGCCTGGGACCTCCCGCCCGTCCCACGGGCTGTCGTTTGGCGAGGACTGAACCCCACACCGTGCCCTTTTCCTGAGAGCGACCAGCGGCGGGACTCGGCTGCTGCTGCTGCGCTCCCGGTTGCCTGTTTTGGTGGGGAGCGCTCTTCTAAACGGTGCCCGAGATGCTTTTCTGCATCCCTGTTAATGTGGCATCAAGGTTCTTCGAAAAGTCCCAGGTTTCAAGTCAGGAATGGGATCAGGAGAGAAGGGAAAGTCTTCAGAAAATCACACACTCCTTTCTTAAAACATTAAATAAACGTTTTTCTTGTGATCTGCTTCAGGGCCCCCAGCACTCTCTTTGAGGAAAATCAACGAGGTTTTTGCCCGACTTGAACTTGCTCAGCTGTATAGAAGGGTTTCAGCCCCAGGAGTCTCCCAAAGCCAAAGGGGGCACTCCTGGGAGCAAGGCACCCTCGCTGCACCAGTGCTGGTTTGCCACCTCTGGAAGGAAGCAAGGTGCTTGGGCTTTACAGCTTCTGAAATTATTTATTTATTTTTTTCAAACGTTTGCATCCATGCAGGATGTGTTTATGCAAACCTAGGCCCTGCCTCGAATTTATATATTTACAGTCTTAGTCTTTCAGCCTTTTTAAGGGTTGTTATTTAAAACCCACCTGCGTATTCATTTTCTGAGTGTTTGGTAGCTTCAGAATTTAAATTAACGATGTGCAATGTTTTGTCAAATGACCTGTGGGCATGAATGCTGGCAGAAATGTTTCAACAGCTACAAACAGCAACTGTGTAAATGCTTCTGATACTCATCTCCAAAGAAAGAGCTGAGTTGCTCCACTCTGCTCTGGAGACCATAGGAGCTGAAGTTGAGCCCTCTCTGGCTAAGAAGAGATGGAAAAGCAAACCAGGCATTCTTTGTAACATCACACATGTTCCTGTAGTGTATAGAGCAAAGTTTAAATGCCTGTTGAACCCCAGGTTATGCCTTCTGAAAGGGTTTTTATTTGTTGTTGTTGAATTTGGAATTGGTAATTTCTCTTGGGCTTTATGAATTCATACTTGTAAGTACAGAACAACTCTCCTTAGAATCATGGGGATTGGTTATTCTATTCTAAACCTTTGATTTTTAGGGCCATCTTTAGAGGGTGACTGCACTCTGGAGTTTCTTCAGTTTTGAGGGAGACATGGTTGAAAGTTCTTGCTTGATAAGTGCTTTCATTTAAATGCTTCTGTGGGGCTGACAGGCATCATCACCTACGGTGTGATCTTGGTAATTATGGATAGCAACAGGGCTTCATTGTTAGAACTTGGTGCTTTGATTAGTTGTAAATCCCTAAGATTTTTCCAGTGTTTCAAGCTGAATTTAGCAGTTTAAGTGCCCACACAGGGGATCAGATGAGGAAATTGAGTTGGGACTAATAGTTAACAATTTACCGTACATCATGGATTTTCGGTCAAGTGATAAAAGGCTGGCAGGAAATGAGAAATTGATATCTCAAGTAAGAGTAAACATGTGTTAAGTGTAGCTTTTACAAGATTGTTTGATAAATTATAAATTGGTTTAGGCAAAGCACAATGGGTACTGACATATTTTGGTTAGTTTGAAGCTGATAACACTGACACTTGAAATAAGTTTATACATCTGGAGGCAGATCTGTGGCTGCTGTAAATTGTCATAGCGCTGTTGATGTTAGTTGGGTTCCAGCAATTTATACAGAAGGAGAGTCTGCCTTATTGTCTGTGTTAAACAGTGGTTTTGTATTGTTGGAATATGAGTCTGAGAAGGAGCTGGAATTAACTTTGAAGGTTGACTTTTCTTAGGGACTGAGGGTTTTCTGGCAAATGAATTTTTTTTTGAAGCTTAGTTTGTAGTTAGGTTTGAGATGGGGCATGCAAGTTATCTTGTTACTTTGCAGGAGATATTAAAAGTTTGGGGTCTAAGTCAAGTTCTTATTCTGCAAAAGCTTTTGAAAATGCTTTACTTTGGGTCTGATTTCACTGATACCAGTAACACTGCTCATATGTCGGAGTCAGCATGTGCAGCCTTGGACGCTGAAAAGTGTATAGGAAAATGTTTGTGTAGTGCTTTAAAGATTTTTTTGTCTACAAAGCAAGAAATTATTTTGTTTCAGCTTAACCAAAAAGGTGCCTCTAAAGCTTAGTGGTCAGAGGATCTGACCCAGCAGCACAGTCTATTTGCTGAGAGGTGGAGCAAGCCGAGCACAGTGGCCTCGCAGTTCTGCCTGAGCACCGCGTTTCCTGAATCAAACGTAGGATTAGAAATAATGTTATTACTTTCTGTTGCAGATCCGTGTTTATATATTCCCCGTTTTGCACACATGCTGGAGTTTGGGGACAAGAACCACGAGGTGTCCATGACGGCTCTCAGGCTGCTGCAGAGGATGAAGAGGGACTGGATGCACACTGGGCGCCGGCCCTCCGGGCTCTGCGGGGCAGGTAGGGCATGGGCTGGGTGTGTCACTTCCCCCACAGCACAGTGGATGGGAAAGCCTGGAACAGATGAGGACTTTCTCATTTCCTTGGTGATGTCCATGCTCTCTGAGTTTTGTGCTGTCAGGCACCTACAGATTTATATAGGTATTCATCGAAACAGTTTCTGAAACTCAAACTTCATTTTGCCCTTGTTTCTACAGTACTTGCTCAGATCCTTTGTAACTTACAGTTTGGATTTTTTTTTTTTAAGCTCCTTTCTGGTGCTTTTTCTGCCCCCACTCTGCAGGGTCTAGCTGCTGAAAGGTTTTTTTTGTCAGCTAAAACGACACCATTAGTGCAAGCACTTTGATTTGTGTCTTTACATAGAGTCTTATGCAAGAAATGCCCTCTTTGACCTGTTTTGTGAAATTATTTTTCTCTCTTTCTTTATCTTTTTCCAAGATCCATTGCTGCCATGATGCTTGTAGAAAGCCTACTGGTTTGGGAGGGTCAGGTTAAAAGGTAGTAGCTAGTGAGGTCAGAGTAACAAAGGGTGTAGATAGTCACAGAGATCACATATGCACTTTATTTTATTTAAAAGATCTTACGTGTCTATGCTTGAATGAGAAATAGAGCTCAAACCTTTGGGAACCCAGGGCTATGCAATTGTTCTGACATTTCTAGCCACTTTTTGTTATTAGTACTTGCTTATTGCACATTGCTAAAAATTTGAGTCTAGACTGCATGGGAGAGCAGCCTGCTCTTGGATTCACTACAAGGACTATATCCACACGAGCAGGTAATTTGACTGAACACACACAGATCAACAGATTGAAGCAGGTGGTGCTGAACCCCTCCATCCATCCATGCAATATGCAGTTCTCCTGTTGGACTGTGGACTGTTGGGTTTAGTTTGGTTCCCCGGTCTGAATGTCTGTGCCATATGTTGTTTGAAGGACCAGTTGTTAGTTTAGACCTTGATGCTCCCATGAGAAGCACTTTAAAACATATACCAGAAATGGAGCTCTGGTTTAGTTTCCTCTGTAAGGAAGCACTTTGGCCTGCTTAAAACTGCTCTGCACACTGAACCACTGCACGATGGGTGGGGTTGATGCTTCAGAATGGAGATGGTGCTTTGAATCAACACACAATAAAACTGCAGCCAGCACTAGTTATCTGTATAGAGGGTCTTGCAGGAGAGCACTTGGGCACCAGCAAGACAGTGGTGGTGGTGACAGCAGTGAGGAGACCAGCTTAAGCAGATTCAGTGTTTCTCTGAAAGTCTTTTTGTTCAGGGCAGAATTCAGTAAATTCTGCTAAAAAGATGATAACTTTGAAAATAACATGATCAATGAAATGTTCTTGTGCTGTAGCTGACCACGGTTTCCCAAAGCATAGAATTTTTGAGGGTGTAATTTGCAATCAGCGTAATTTTATTGGGTAGAAAGCAAAGTTTGTAAGGTCAAGTATTCAAGGACACAGCTGAGCATAAGCATTTACAGCTCTTTAGCGGAAGGCAGGGACGAAGAGAGGGTATAGTTATCCCACTGTTTTCTGCTTTTGTTCAGTAAATTTTTCTCTTTTTGATATTGACTTTCCCTGCTCATTCTCCAGCTCTGCTGGTGGCAGCAAGAATGCATGATTTCCGACGGACTGTTAAAGAGGTTATCAGGGTGGTCAAGGTTTGTGAATCTACATTAAGGAAAAGGTCAGTGCAGTTTTATTGCTTTTATCTTTCATTTACAGTACTGAACAGTGGTGTAGCCTAAAATATATGTATATCAGAGAAAACCAGGTTCTGTTCAGAAGTGCCACAAAATAAAATAAGTGCAATGTGTTTCAGCTGGTGATTTTAAAGTACTAACAACTTTGTCTCTTATGTAAGGCCTCAAATGCTTAGGAAAGATGGTAAGGAGCACTGTGCCTATTTAACAGGTGAAGAGTTGAAGGCAAAAAACATGCTGTGTCAGAAATGTTAACACTGTTGTCTTGTCCTCAGAAAAAATAATTTATTGATTCTCAAAGCTGACAGTCTACCGTGAGATTCTTTTTTTCATTAATTCAGAATCCAGTGATGAAAAATCTTGCACTTCAGCTATTATTGAACTTTTCAGAACATTTTGCTGATATGTTCATTTTTGGTAGTGTTGCAGTGCTAATAAATGGAAGACAGCCCAGTGAGTCTAGTGATAAGTTCAGTGAAGGATCCCCTGAAAGTGGGAGTTTTTGAAGTATCTTTTGTGTGTTTATTTTTTTTAAGATCAAGTAGTATTTTCTATGTTTTAATGATATAAGTAGACACCCAGTTCCCCTCATTTTACTTTTGAAAAGTTGTAACATAGTCTTTTCCCATAGGCTAAGTAAAAAAATGACCCAGCCACGAGGACCATGATTTCTATTGCCCCAAGTTGGAAACTTTTCTGTCACCAGTATTTACTGATGTTTGTTTCACCAAGGTCTGTCTTTAGAAAGCTTCCTCTTTCTCTTCACCTCACTGGGATCATCTTAAGCACATCCAGCTGAGCCTAATACATATTAATAATATTCACTTCTTAATTCTTGGAAATATTTTCACCTTGAATCTTCATTGGTGGAACAGGAGTGATGCTATTTCCCTTCTATGCACGGGTGGCATAGGGATAAATTGGAAGTGTTCTAAATGCTTTAGGGTACAACTATAACGATGGAGCAGTACAAATACCACATTTTTTCCTCTGGCCAACAGGTCCTGTGTTTTAATTTTGTATGACTATTGAGTTATGCACCACAATCTACTCCAAGGGGCTTTGGTTAAAGAGTTTGTTCTTAGTAAGAAAATAAGCATAATAAATTAGAGTTGGAAGGAAAATTAATTTCAGCAATTGTTTCGAGCGAGAAAATCTCACTTCAAAATTCATGCTTTGAAATGTTTACTCAAGTCACACACATCATCGAAAATGACAGCGTTATTTACTTTGACAGGGTAAACGTGACAGCTGAATTATTTTCAGGCAGCTATAATTACAACTATTTATCACGAATCTATAAATTTGATTGATGTTTTTCAAATAAGAGCATGCTATATAGTATTTAATGAAGGCAAATAAAAAAAATACCTTTGAATAACTCTTTCTGCACTCCAGTTTTTTTCCTCTTCTTTCAAGAATTCGTCTCAAAATGCCATCAAATAGATGTTGTCGAAATGAATGAGAACTTGTTTCGGGTTCTTAAAAATTCCTTTACTTCTCAGTTTGATGTACAGTTTTATTTCCTTTTGATTATTGATAGAGTTACTCCTTTTGGTAAAGAGCTGCTGCTGCTTTGTGTGTTATGAAAGTGTTGGGTGTAGTTGGGTGAATGCTCATTAATGGACAACGTTGGATCATCTCATCAGCTCACTGCTGATGGCTTTGCCCTGACAGCTCTGGAAGTGAAACCAAGGAGGAGGCCAGAGAACACTGACACTTCCAGCCTGCAGGTTCTGCTGTGGGCTGTAATTTAGTTCCCAGTTACCTCTATGGCTCAGACCATCGGAAGCTGGGTTTGCTTTCAGTGCTGGCAGACTTCCATGGCAGAAATTTGCAAGGGAAGGGGTGGCCCCACATGATGTGCCTTTTACTCCAGCCTTGTGGAGGCAGCTCAGGAGCCTGGGGGGGACAGGGCTGTGTGGGTCAGTGGCTTGGCTGAGGATGCTCTTTAGTAAAGCCCTGATTGGATTTCTGTTTTGGGAAGACCCTTAGCAAGGGGTGGCAACCCTTCCCTCAGAAGGGCTTTCTGGTCTTGGGCAGTGCAGCTGGTGGGGCTGGATTAGTTCACCCTGTTGATCATCATCAGCTGGAGAGCACCAAGCCCAGGTGCCTGTGAACTGTCTCCTCTTTCACTGCTGTGTGCTGGAGGAGTAGCTCTTAGGAGGAGGTTCACAAAAATGTGACATGTCTTCAGGTCATAAAAATTAATGACCTGATCATAAGGGGAATGTGTTTTGGAAGGAAAAAAGCGACAAAGCATGACTTATGGATGCTGTCACTCATCTTCCAATCAAGAGCTCTTAATTTAACCATCTGTTTGGTTAAAAAACAGTGCATGTTTGTTTTTAATATGTGTGGATTTTTGGTAGGATTGGTGCAAAAACTTTGTAGTCACTTCACAGGGCCTTCTAGCTTTATGTGTTGAAGCACACAATTAAAATGTAAAGCTTGTTGCTGTTGTTGAAAACCAACTTATTAAATATTAATAAATGCACTGATAATTCTATCTCATTTCCAGTCTAATTGAAATTATATTAACTTATATATCACTTTATATATTCAAAGTACTGTACAAATATTAACTAATTAGTCAAATTGTTATTTTCTCTGTAATCATCTGTGGAGGTAGGAGAAATTAACTTTTAATAAACCCAACCCTTTTATTTAGTTCAATCCTCGCATTTGTGCCTATGTTCAATGCACCTGTCTTCGCTGCTGCCTTTTTAACCTTTAAATACTCTGCCCCTTCATCTTTTTATTCACCCATTGCATGCTTTCTCTGTATTCTGAATTCTGTCTTATCTGTAGAGAGAATAATTCTTGTGATATTTGTCCATTGTGCATTATCTAATACTGTGTGGCCCTTACGCCTGTTTGAAGATCTCAGGCACTTCTTCAATAGAAATAATAAAAAAAAAATCTTATCTTTGTTAACATTTGCATTCTGCTTCTTTGCATAAAAAATACCTCTTCTCAATTCCATAAAGTACTGTCTGCTAAAAAACCTATTTGTGATGAACTTCAGAAGAAGTAAAGCTTCATTTAGTAGAAATTGAAATGAAAGGCCAGAATGAGTTTAAAGGGCTCGTTTTGGAGGTGAATGGTTTTTTCTCACAACAAAATAGCGTTTTTGGGGAAGGAAGACAAGACTTGTTACAAAGGAACTCCATATACCAGTTGCAGAAGCTGCGGGGACTTACATAAATGGGGTCCTTTGCTCATATCCTGGGGACCCAGCCACAGCTCTTTCAATGACTGAATTGGTAATTTTGTGGTGAAATTAAAGATTCATACATAGAGATAAATGTATTGCCTGTAGCTTTTCTTTTTCTTTTTTTTTTTCGTTTCTTTAATATGTAGCTGATGTAAACCTCGTGTCCAAGCACCCAGTCTCAAGCCAGGCAGATGTCTGTGAGAGCAGGCAAAGCGAGGAGGATGTGAGTCTGGGGTCAGGACGGGAAGAGAAGGTAACAGGGAGATGTGAGGTTGTGTTTTTGAAAATTCCAAAGTCCTACGAACGCCAGGACTGAAGGGAAAGATGTGAAGAAGTCGGTGTTGGGCTGTGATTCATGTACAGCCAAGCTAAAGTTCTGTGAAAGGAACACCTGGTTACCCAAGGTGTTCAAGCGTGGAAGGGCAGAGGATGCTCAGTATGTCACAGCTGTGTAAGGGCTCTTGGTTGAAGTCTGATGTGGAGAGAAGCATTTAGAAAACCAGGAAAGTTATTTCATGTAAAGGAGCTTCTGGTGGTGTCTGTGCTGATCTCCTTTACTGGCCGCCCCTGTGAAAAGCTAAACTGAGGAATATCTTATGTCTCCAGTTAAATCATATCAAGTGACTTACAGATGATTTCTAGAAACCTTTCTAGTATGGCGAGTAAAACACAACTCGATCCACGTGGGCTAGTATTGCATACCTTTGTAAGTTGGATTGTCTGGTTTAATGAAAAAAGGTTTTATTTCTGAGGAATCCAATTTCACAGGTAATGTTCCTTTTTATAAAACCAACCTCTATAGAGTTAGTAAGTTAATACTTTAATTAGATTCCTAATATGTTTTAGTACATCATCTTTAAAAATGTAATTTCAAAATTATTGGTGACTCTTACTTTTGAAACAGTCATTAACTTATTCGCACTAACTCCGGCTTAGATCTTGTAAACAGTTTTCTCTGTGTTTGACTTTCCTCATCTGAGCTGCTGTTAAGAAATTAAGCAGCACTATTTTTCTTTTCCAGGAGATTATAGAGTGCTTTTTGACAGACTACTGCAGAGGAACCATGCTAATGAAACAAAATATTAAGGAATGCTAAAGCGTTTTGTTTCCTTAGCATAGTGTGAACACTTGAATTGGGGGAAAAAACCAAAAAGTTCCAGGTGTTTTAGACTGACAGAGTTCTGGGATGGCCAGGGAGGTCTGATGGTAGGATTATCCAGACGCTGACAGTGGGCACAAGTGTTAACACAAGTTAATCACATGTGTAAGCATTTGTAGAATTGGGACTTTAAAAGTTTGGATAATGAATTTGTGAGAGTTTTAAATCTCTGTTTTGGTGTGAGCAGGTAACAGAAACTAATTCTAAAGGGTGCTTTTATTTAGTATAGTAAATCTTTAGACGTACCCATTCTTTAATACATAGAGAAGGATCAGAGAGTTGCCACCAAATGAGTGTCATAAATTATCAGTAAATGGCAGTAAATGACTTTGTGTGTGTGCTCTCAGCCCATTGTAAAAAGAGGTGGTGTGTATCATTGTTGGAAGTTGTTTAAATGTGACAGTATTTCTCTTAACATTTGGATTGGGCTGGGAATACAGACTAATTTAGCACAGCTCAGGTGATAAGTTGTAAAACCACAGCAACTAGTTCATATCTTTAGTAATGAGATACTGTCTTTTATATTGCCACAAGTACATGTAAAATTCTATATATGCACAGTGATTATATATTAGGAGATTACTCTTCTATTTATTTACTTACTAGTGGCTCCTGGAAAACTTTTTGTTCTGTCATGTAGGAAGCATTTAATAAATATTTCTGATGGGTGTTCTTTATTAAGTATCACTTTTAGGGTATGTGTTTACAGACTTCCATAAATAGTTTGTGTGTAAACATTAAATGGCTTGGAAAAAAATGGGGAGAGAAGGGTGATGCAATAGACTGTTACATTTGTAATATAAAAACAGTGATGGTTTGCCACATCAGTGTGAATTCTGAGCTTCTCTCCTGTGAGTGAGTGCACAGGTTTGGGATGGCAGGCAGCACTTCTGAGTGTTAAGTTAAAACAGTGGGAATACACTGCAATATTTTCTTACTTCACTAAGACACAAAAGGCAATCCCTTTCTTTTCCAGAGTTGGGAATTGAGTTATCAAATTGGCTGAATATTTGTAATTGATATGATAGTTAAGATTATGTAGATATCATGTAAGTTATTACTTATGGTTTTAATTATATTGTTAATTTGGGAAAACTCAGGGGAATATAATTATCACCACCAGCTTATCTTGCAATGAAGTTTTTTCATGTATTTCTGCTGACAGTTTGGCAATATTCAGCTTAGTATTTTTCTATCCCATTAATAAAATACCTTAAATACTTTAAAAAGACCTCTCACAACAGGTAACTTAGAGGCTGACTGCTCCAGCTAAACCTCACATTATGTGTTTAAAAAAACAGTTGTCTCTGAAGTTGTAATTTGTTTGCCCCTCTGTATGGGGACCCAGCACAAGATACCTCCGCTCATGCCACCTCCTTTCTAGAGCTCGATGCTGATTGTGTCTATGTAGGAGGACACCGTGGCTTTTCCTAAATGACCTCTGTGTAGAGGTTCCTCTTGGACTTTGAACTTGGGCTCCTGAAGCATTTGTGGGTTGGACTCCAAAAGTCTTTGTTCTTCTGTGTGCTTGGTCGCACCCCACTGCTGCAGAATTTCAGTTAAACGTTAAAACTGAGCACTGAGCTGCACACAGGAGTCTGTTTTTCCATTGCTGTAGGCTGGATCCAGAAGTCTCCACTGGATGGTATCCCTGAAACAAAACAAAGCGAAAAAAAACATTGTAACTTCAAAATGATTGACCCATTTTCCCTTATTGGGAGTTAAATTAAGTGTGAACAGAATTGGTTTACTGGTTTGTACACAAAAGTGCTTTATCAGAGGCTGAGGTGTGGTTTTGTCTGTAAATGGATGAAACAACAACTGTGGAAACTTTCCTTTGTAAAAAAGGGTTGGGGTTAGAGGCAGATGACACCAGGCTCTGGAAAAACTTTTCTCCCAAAGGAATTTGTTTGAAAGAGTTTGCTGTGAGAAACTGTAAGAGGACAGTTTATGCTGGAAGTTAAATCTTAGCCTGAGCTGTAGTGGCTGCCTCTGCTTTGACTATAAATAGAAAATACTTGTCTGCCAAATTTCAGTTTTTAGAACCCTTTTGAATATGTGCCAAGGAAATAATATCTTAATTTGTATATCTGTTTATTTTCCTCCGTCTGTGCATAACTTGAAGTGGCAACTCTTATTAGGTTTTTTTAGGTTAACAAAAGTGAAAATGAACTTGGATAGCATTTTTATGTGGGACTTAAAAATTAGCCCGTAGCTATTTTTTTGTTTTCATGAGGGCACTCCCTCGCCCCTGACGTTATTGTGTTTATGATTAAGGTTGCATCAGTTTTTCTTAACCGCTAAATTCACGTTGTCTTGTTTCATGCAGTGCAGACTGCTGCAGCATCAGTTTGTTGCCTTGGTGGGATGTGTCCAAACAGTGGGTAAAATTAAAGAAATGTTTAAAAATATGTAGCCAATGTAAAATGTTGAGGCAGGCAAGTGGTTGGCAAGCGCACGTATTTATTTATATGAAGTTAAAAGAGAAAATGTTGAGTGTACAGCTCGCTCTCCCACAGAGGTGATGCTCAAGTTGGCATCCTGACCATCAGGGCTGGTTCCTAATTTTTGAAGGAAGGCTGGAGCCTTATGGATAAGACCAGAGAGAAGTGAAGAAGTAATGTGCTCCTCTAAATTTGGGCTTGCCACTGGTCTGTACCTACACTGTTGTGCTGTCAGCCCTCCCCACTGGGTGATCAGCTCTTCCCCGTTTGTCTTGGATCAGGACTGAGAAAAGGACGGCACAGGCATGGGACAGGACACTGGAGGCCAGCTCAGATGGTCGCACTGTGCTGTGCTGTAGGTTTGAGCTCCTTGGTAGCAAAGATGACATAGCTCTGCCCTGTCCTAGCACAGATGCACTGAAGGTCTTGGGAGAGCCCTGTCCTGCTGTTCTGGCTCAGGGTGGAAGCCGACCCTCAAGCCGGAGCTCGCGCCAGCTGCCTCAGCGGAGGGCTGACATCTGACGGGTGCAGGGTACGTGACGTGAGTCATGACACCGTGGGCAGGAGAGGGACAGACAGAGCCTGAGGTGTCCCAAGCAGACATGCACAAGGTTAAGTGCTGACACCCGCCATGGTCATCTCATCCCCAGCCTGGCTTTATGAGCAGCTGGTTTTGCTCTGGGTGTTTCCTTGTCTGCTTGGCATGCGCAGAGGTGGTGCTTTGTTGGTTGGGGCTCTGGCTCTGGCAGCTCACCTCAGACTCAAAGCAAGCATGGGATAAACAAACTGTGTGTCTTTGCCAAAGTGCATGTTGGCTTTTAACAGTGGGAGGAGAATAATATTTTAACAAGGCGAGGCTGGTTGGGAGGAAAAGTCTTGCCAAAGCGGGACTACCTGTGAGTGCATGATTCATTCGTGGAGAGATGGATGACTGTTCTTTAATGATGGTGACTGGGAAGATCCATGTTCCTCAAATGATACATGGGTTTGGCATTAAGTGAATCCTGAATTGAAATAATAATAATAACAGTGCCCTAGCCTGGTTTTCCCTCTAGCCTGATAGATGAGGCTCCCTCCTGAAAGGTGGGTAATGCACGCTGGAAGCCCGTTAATGCTGAGAAAGATTTCTAGTCTTTTAATTAAAAGCTGGGTGCTGCTGCTGCCAACAGCATCCTCCTCTCCTTTCCAATTTGATCTGAAAGAGAGGAGGAGGGGGCTGGTCCCTGGTGCTCTGAGGGAAGGTTTTGGGCTGTCAGTCACTCTCAAGTACATGGCTAATTTGGGGCTTTGTGGAGATGCCTGAACTCCAAAAGCAAGTCTAGTTTTCAGAGGCTTTCTTCTCAGCAGCACTAATCTGACTGGCATAGCTGTGCATGGGCTGAGCGTGCTGCTTGCTGGTGGAGTTACATAGAGGTGCCTGGCTCTCTCTGAGCATTTCATGGCATAAGATGCCACCTGTGGCCTCTGCTCCAGGAGTGGAATATTTCAAGGCAAAGCATCCTGAAGTGGCAGCATGCCTTTGCCCCTCTGTATGGGCTGTCTTGTCTTGTTCCTCAGTTTATAAAAGAAGATATACAGATACTGTTGAGGATATAGGGGGAGAGTGTGGCCCTGTGCTCTTGACTTTGACACTGGCATTGGTTAGAAACTAAATTTCTGTCTTAGAGAAAATTCATTTTCAGAAGAACTTTCATTGCAACCAGAGGTAAAGGAGAAAACAACAATTGCCTTTAGAGGGAGAGAAATGCTGAAAGGTCCTGTACTGGGAGCACTGAATCACCATTTTTAGTTTCCTAGCTTTGCAGATGGAAGCTGTTGTCAGCTTTGCTTCCTCTGGAAGATGGGAATATTCCAACGAAGCAGCTGCAGACCCATCATTGCCGTTTTCCCATGGAAAATGTTGATATTATTAAAAGGGCACTTTCTGTCAGAGAAGCATTCTGCCAGACGTTTCCTGACCTGGCTTTGTATTTAACCTTTTGTCTCACTTTCTCCCATCTGTGAAATGGATGTGCTCATTCTCCTGTATAAAATTCTCCACCTGTATAAAATGCTGGAATTTGTGGATGAAATTATGACCATGCGGTCTTATTTAAGATCAAATTCCTTTGGAAGATTCAGCTGCTTTCATGGCAATTCCCCATGGAGCTAGTCCTATTTCTCACTTAGGTAGGAACTTTTAAATGCAAACCTTAAACAAATACAAAGTTTATTATTGTCAAATTATGTGCATTCATCTGTTCCATCTGTCTGACGTGCAGATGATTCCTTTATTTTACCACTACTTCTGTGTGTCCTGGGAAGCTTATTTCTTGTCCCTCTTCCAGTCTACCGAAGAGATTTTACTTCAACATTTGATTTGCATAAATTAATCAGACTAACATATCAGGAATATTTTTGAGCCTACTCCTAAACTATGATGGCAGATATTTTATTTTAGGTGTCTGTTTTGTTGTTGCTGTTGATGACAAAAGCAATGAGAGGGGAGGAATGAGCTGCGTTTCTCATCTTAGTTTTGTCTACACTTAATTGACTGTAGGGGCTGCAGTGTTTCTATTCATCAAAAAAAATGTGTGTTACGTACTCTAATAAATCAAAAGCTAATTTGGGATATGAAAAGATACTTTCTTTGCAGGAGATGAAACAATTAGTAGCACTTCAGTTTTAATGTAGTCTGTATTTGAACCAGAGTTGCTAAGGATGACATGTTTATTCTGTAACTTGGCAGTTTGTGAATTTTGTTACTTTTGATGGAGTTCTTAGAGATGTTTTGGTCATGTGCTGTATGCTTTGGTAGGTTGACAGAGTTTGAAGATACACCAACCAGTCAACTAACCATAGATGAGTTTATGAAGATTGACTTGGAAGAAGAATGTGATCCTCCTTCATTTACAGCTGGTCAAAAAAAATTGAAGATACAGCAGGTGAATTCTGAATCGGATACTCTCTGTATTTTTCTCCTCTATCCTCCTTCTGTGCATTCCTTTTTGAATCAGTTAATACAAAATCCTAACTGACCAGCCTTTGGTAAGGTTTAGTTATATTTATTTTGAGGTTTCTAAGAGAAGGGTGAGCGTTAGTGCATATGATACCCATTAACTAAAGATATATATATGTATATATAATTTTTTCACCTATATGATTTTTGTTCACTCCTCCAGAGAGACTTACTCTTTCAGGTGTGTTGCTACAAATGTAGCTTTAAACATCCCCCAATGAGGGACTGAAGTATTTCTGCTGCCTTGGCTAAGGAAGTGCAGAGTCACTGCTCTGGTTAGTATTGGGATGGCCGGGTGGCCAAGGACAGGAGCACCAGCTGAGCTGCCGTGTTCCGCAGGCCACCAGTGCTTGTGCTTAGCCCACCACCACTGTACTGGAGATGAGGGCTCAGCACACTCTGCCCATGTGGCCCCCATTTACCGTCACACTAAACACTGTTACCCCCTTTATCCTTGTTTCCCTGCTGCACGTTTCCCTTCTTGGACTTTGACCTCTTATCGAAGAACCCAATCTTTTTGTCCTTACAAAACTGTGACAAGTGAGCTTGTGGCATGGAGGTCTTGAGTAGCTGTTGTAACATCTCCACTTCTCTTTTGCTGCCTGCTCTCTCCCAGCCTGGTCAGCAAGGAGCAGGGTAAAAGGTGTAAGGTTTGTAATAGGATCAGAAATCGTGCACTGTTTTTAAGGTGATAGCAGTGGCCAGGAGAAGTGCCATTGCATAGAACTTCTTTTAAATAGATATGAAAACAATAACCCAATTACTTTAATGAGACTGCTGAGGGGTTTGTGTGGTACAACACCTGCTTCCACAGAGATTAGTTCTTGTGTGGTTTAATTTCTTTAAAAAGCATGAACTAAAGCTGGAGGAGAAGATTTTACTGCTGTCATAGTAATTTCTTACATTATTGGTTTATTAGGGTTTTTGTTTGTTCTAAATATGCCATCATGTAGGCACAT
Source organism: Corapipo altera (assembly GCF_003945725.1). Lineage (NCBI taxonomy): Eukaryota > Metazoa > Chordata > Aves > Passeriformes > Pipridae > Corapipo > Corapipo altera. The sequence continues at coordinate 2,498,233 of NW_020884878.1, forward strand.
CAGTGATGTTCTGAAGAGCCTGCCAGGTGCTGTAGGTCAGAGCTTCACTTTGCCATCACCTGTGTGCTCTGTCTGGTGTGGGCACTCCAGTCACAGTGCTGTCCTTGTGCGTGCTCACATCTACAGGCACAGTGACAGGGTCAGATTGCTGAAGAATGAGGCCTTTTATGTACAGCTTGCCAGAGTGAGGGGTGTTTTTGAAGTATATAGATGAGGGAGATAACATTTGAATTGGTCAGTATTTTGAAACTTGTCTGTCTTACCTGTCTGACACTACAAAGTAATTTCAGTTGTGAATCAAAACCTGCTGAGTGCTTTTAAAATAACCTACCATTCTCTGTCTCTATATACAGTTCGCAAACAGTTGAAAATTGTGCATCTTTTTTTAGTAATTTCACGTTTATTTTGTTTGTTTTCATTTCAGCTTGAGAAGGCATTATCAAAAAAGCTGGAGGATTTTGAAGGTATAAGTTGTGTTTAGTGTAACATATCACTCATTTCTTCAAAATTATATCGGTGATTGCTGAGGTTTTTTTTATTTTAACACCACAGGAGAAATATCGAGCTACCAAGATGAAATAGAGATTGAATTAGAAAACAGTAGACCGAAAGCAAAAGGCGTATTTGCAAATTTTACTAAAGATGGTAAGTCTGTAAAGTCTTATGGCTACTTAAATAGTATCCGGTTCAGATCAGGCAGTCTGAAGTGTATGAACTTTATTGTGATAAATGTGATCATATTTATGCTTGCATAGTACAAGATCTCTTTTGCATTGGGGTTCTCTCTGCCAAATACTTAGTTCATAGTTCAGCCTTCAAAACAACTGCGTTGTGACAGTTCATTAATGGTTTCAGTTGTTTTTCTTTCCTGGTGCAGTATAATCTTGGCACTGCCACCTGAGAATGTTTCTTTTCATCACTGAAGGTGCAGTGGACCAGTATCTAGACCCTTCTGTTGCCAAATTCTCCAGTTGACTTCCCATATGGAAAGGATTTGTGCAGGTTGAACTGGCTATTTTTAATTTGTAATTATACCAGGAAATAACTGACTTCTCTCACAAAGCCCTTTCACCTAATTTGATAAGACAATGCTTTTATTTTAAATGTTGATTGTAGTCACAAAAATGCATTTAATAGTCAAGGTAATGAATTTGAAGAGTATCTGGGAACTCCATGTATTCATATGTTGGACTAAAATATTGTGTATTTTGTCTACAGATTTCCTCTAAAGATTTTTATTCTTTAAGTGAGCACCTCTCTATTTATTTAGTTTCTGTAGCAGATGGTATGCAATGATCTGTTGGGTTTTTTTTCCCCTGCAGATTCTATAGAAGATAATGCCTCTAGCATACTTGGAGAGGAGGAGGCAGAAGATGAGGAACTGGAAGCAGCTGCTAATCACTTAAACAAGGACTTTTATGATGAACTTCATGAGAAGGATAGAGTTAAAAAAAATGAAGAAGGGGAATGCAGAAATGGAAATGAAACTCTTGTAAGACCACCTGCACTGGAATCCTTGCTCGGCCCACTCCCCACTGCTGCTAGTCTTGGCATAACAGAGTCCATAAAAGAGTGCATATCCACTAAGGACCAAGAGCCTGGTGAGTAGGAGTTCAGTTCAGCTCAGAGCAGAAACTGGACACAAGCAGCCACTTGTGGGTTTGTAGTGTAATTTCCCTGTATCCTGTTGGTTACTGTGGCAGCAATTCCGTGAATCAATGTAACATTGGGGTACAACAGCTGTGAGGCTGGATGGGACGAGTGGTCTTGGTTGTTGATGTGGGTTGATGTGGTTGTTGACATCTGCTTCTCTGGAAGCTGCAGAAAAATCTGGAGTGCCTCATTATTTTCTGAAGCCTGAGAATGTGTATCTCTTGGTTTAGTCGATTTGCAGTCATATGATAGCTGATGGGCATATTTCAAGCCATGAAGTCTCAATTAGGAAATTGGAGGAAGCGGATCCCTGTAAATATGACTGGAAATTAAAACTCAAGTACAAGAATTTTAGATCAAGGCAGACTTTCTCAGGAGACATTTTACTGTAGTCAAACATGATGCAGTCTGTTTCTGATTGAGAATCTTTGCAAATGGCAAACATTTAAAATGTTTGCTAGAGAAAATAACTGGTTGTATGTTTTTTTCTTTGATATGGACTTTGGTGTGTGTTGTACTGGTTCTGCTCCATTTTTCTTAAAACCTCCAGATTTGTCTGTATCATACAGCTCTGTGTAGCACAGGACTGATGAACCAAAGAAGCCAGTTTTGCCACAGCCATTAAAGCAACCAGTACTGCAAACAGCCAGTCATCCATCCAGGCAGGTTTGTTTGCTTTTTCGCGTGTGTTCTTGAACTTTATGGAGATGGCATTTTTTTTAATTCCTTTTGCATCCTAGTGACTCCAAAACCAGAGCATATCTAAAGGGCATTTTACTCTTTTCTTTATCAGAGTTAATTTTTCCATCATAAGACACACCCATCCAAATCTGTTTTGTCAGCTTACTTGGGGGTCGGTGCAACAGAACATTTTGTTATCCAAACTGTTCTGATGCTGATTTCTGCTCAACAGCACCAACTTGTAATAAGGTAATCCCTGCCTGAACACATTCAGATTCTTATTCACTCTCCAGAAATGTAGAAGGATGATTGCACGTTTGTATTTTGTAGAAAGAAAATCATATACAAACAGCTGAGTGGTTTTGGTTTTGTTTTAATTACGATTGGCTTGTGGGTCATCTTTCTCCGGGAAATCAGCGGTTTGTGTCGAAGAGAGGTCAGTCATGGCTAGAAGCTGTTGTTGTCTGGCTACCCACTGACCTGTAAAAAGGAGTTCCCCATGATGGACATTTCTCAGCTGGCATTGCTATTGACCATTTTAATGGACAGGCTGAGGACTGAGTTTAAAGATCAAACTAAGCTGGCATAGCCAGGTAGGTTCCTTTGAGTCAGGCTTCAGGCAGGTGGGCAGGAGAGTGCAGGGCTGCTCGTGCTATGGCTTGTCTGTATTTGCTGTTTGTTTTCTTGCAAAAGTGAAGGATGTGCCAAATGAACTGAATTTCGAAACCAAGCAGGTTTCAGTATGTTCACTCTCTTTCAATGCATCTGAGAAAGCACTGCGGGTGTTTGAACAAGTACTTGTTTTCTTAACATGTTCTGAAGTTCATATGCAAAATTACTGTTTTACTTTCATTTTGATTGTAGATCCTGCCCCAAACTTTGTTGGGTTTTGGGTGGTTTTTCGTGGTTTGGGGGAAGGGTGTTTGGGGTTTTATTTGTGGGTTTCTTCATGGTTTGCTTTTGGTTGCCTTTTTTTTCCCCAATGACTCTGTTATTTATTTTAACAATTTAAAAGTTTTGTGTTAAGTCCAATTCACTTTGGTTATGCCTGTGCTGCAGGATTGTTGTGATGGGTGCAGTTCACAGTCTCCAAGCCCTTGCCATGCAGTGCCTGTGTGGTGTGGGTGCATCCTAGTGGTGTCTACATCATCCCCCTGAGGACCTGGTTTCCTTCGGGAAGTTGTCTGTATTTAGGAGCAGCAATGGAGCTTTGATGTCTTTCAGGTGATTGGGAACTAGGTCTAGCAGAGAGGATGGGAAAGCACATCTGGCTTGCAGTTGGCATGTCGTTAGGGTGAATAAAGAAAACCTCTTGTTAAGATGCCTCTCATTGGTTACCTGTGCATTGTTGCTCTGAACCCTGATGAAAACCAGCATAGATGATTCTGGCACCTCAGGCAGTGATGTCTTGAGTTCTGCCTCATAGTTCTGAGAAATCTGGGAAGGGTTTGTACCTGGAGGTAGCATGTTTTTCTATCAGACCAACTGGTATAGTTGTAAAAATCAGACATCTTGCAGGTTGGTGGGCCCTTCTTTAAACATGAAAAAGAAATGGCAGTTCTCAAAACTAAATACTGAATGAAAGCAGTTGCTCAGAGTTTAATTTGAGATGGTACAGTTACAGATCATCTTGAAACAAAAGTAGTTGGTACCTATGGAGGGAGGAGGAAAAGCTCACAAAATTTTCTGCATTTATCCTGTGTATTTGAGTTTGCAATTTATATTGTGAATTTCAGCTGGCTGCAGCTATTCTGTGGTAGTTCATATTTCAAGATCTAAGTCCACTGGAAAACAGAGAATGTTGTTGCTACACTGAACCCTTTCAGTGATGTTCTGGTCCTTCTCCACAGCTAAGTCATAAACCAGGAACCTTTCCCTTCCCTCAGCCCTCTCCAGCCCTGAGTCATCTTCCTCTACATGGTTCAGGTTGGGCAGGAAACTTTACCAGGATGATTTTTGTATCTGCTGCTGGGCTCCACATGTCATTGGATGGGTGTATTGTGTCCAGTCAGTTCAGTGTTTGGAAATGGCCTGCCTGGTGCTCCGTGGTGAGGAGGCCCAGCAAACCCTCATGGTGATGCAGATGGCTCTTAAATAGGAGCTCAGCAAACAGGTGCAGTATGTGCCATGTTCAGCCTCCTTAAATGCAGGTTGTCTCTTCTCCTCTCTGTAATGATCTCTCTTCCTCAAGAAAAACTCTGCTGTATGTACCTCCTACAAAGTCTTTTCATTTGGCTTTGGCATGTGGTAATTCAGTTTATAATTGGCTGCATCAGCTGCACCTTTGTGCTGTGGTGGCTGCAGCAACAGCAGAAGGTTTCTCACAAAGTGCTTTTGCAGATAAGACTTAGTGCAGAGCCCAAGTATTAAGAAAAAATAAGTGTATTTTTGCTCCACTTACAGTTGGTATTTGGGTAGTGTGAGCTTGTCCATATGAATGTTTTATGGAAAGCACAGTATTTTAGCAAATTTGCATTACAAAGACAGCATGTAAGGTACCGGGTTAATGAGTCTGAGGCAGTAAAGTGCTTAGAATAAACACTGCATTTTGCTGTTTTTCCCTACAAAGTGTGTTAATTTGCAGAGACTTTAGGCTGAAAAATGTTTGAGTTTTTACAAACTACTTCTTTCTTCTTCTTCATGATAAATGTGCTTTATGGTGAGATCTCAGTTTCAGAGATGGAGATCAGATACATCAGTTGGTCCATTTTCCTGGCCGTGCAGCATCCCAGCATCCACTTTTTGATTCTGCAGTTCCCCAAAGCAGTGCACCTTTTCTCTTAGAAGACTGTCGCAGTCAAATATCATGAAGTTTGTTCCCAAGAAATAACGTTCTTCGGTGTAAGATTTCCCTCTGCAATTTATTTTTATGTCCCTTTTATACCACTTCAAATACTTTATCATCTTTCTTTGTGTTTCTGTCATTCTGATGTTTGCTGGCTGTCACCCTGTCCTACCCACATTGGGCTGGACACTGCCAGTTCATCTCTTCTTGCCACGTGAAGGAAAAGTGAGGAAGGTCTGGTGATAACAGAGATAAAGGCAAAATACAGTATGTACACAGACTGTCTTTATGTAACTTCCCCTTCGCAATCTAGTGCTTGAGGCCTGATTTATGTTTTGTTTTGAATCAAATTTCACATGTAGTTGTTTAAGGCAGTAGTTTCAAGTGCTGTATGTGAGGTGGGTGGCAACATGCTCCTGCACGTCCTCATGAAAGTAAGCGGCTTTTGCAGTGAGAAATGGCCGTGCATGTACCATCTTGTGCTTGGTTAGGCACCCAGCGAGCTGCATTCGCTGCTAATTTCACAAAGAATACATGAGAAAGGTTCACAATTAGCAGTTTGCTCATTTATTGCTCCTTGTATTTACGCCTCCATTACTGCTGCAAGCATGGTCTGGCAGGGGCTGAGGTTGAAGGATATTGCCATTGATTTCTGTGGGTGTTAAAGGCCCCATGCAGGCCGTGTTCATTGATCGGGCAGTCACCGTCCCTGTGTACAGGGGCTGTTCAGCTTCTTACTCAAGGAGGATTTGAAAAGTGGCTAAAAGTGATCTGATATGAGGTGGGGACAGGCTCGTCCTTCCGGGTCTTACCTGTCTTCTGGATTTCATGCCCTGCAGCTGCCAGCTCCCACTTCATACCCTCTCCTGACCTTGGGGCTTCTCCAGTCCTCCCATGAGCAGATTCACCTCCCTCACTCAGCAAGGGAAAATGGTTGTGTGTGTGAACCCCCTTCTTTGTTTTGGAAGCAACAGATGACCAGTGCCAGCAGCACTGCAGGCAGGGAAGTTTGCAGAAACGTGATGTTCTGCAGGGTCTGAGGTGCTGTGGAAGGATGCTCAGGGGCCTGCAGGCTAAAGGTGGCTGGAGAATGGCTGTTGAGGAATGCATGTGCCAAGGAGAGTTGTTCACCTTGTCTAGGATTCCAGCATGGATTGGGGCATGGTGAGCAGCAGGGACCCTGCTGTCACCATTACTGCTCCATCAATGGTTAGGTGTTGAACCTCTCTTCTTCCAGCATCCTCCTTTCTTCCTCAAATTATGTCTGAATATATCACTGCCATGTTCCAGTATTTGAAGGGTGGCTACAGAGGGGATGGAAACTCCATGTTTACAAGGGGTCACATGGAAAAGACAAGGAGTAATGGGTATGGGTTACTCCCAGGGAGATTTGGATGGGAGAGAAGAAATTTTTTCACAATGAGATCATCCATTTGATTAATCTCCCCAAGGAAGTGGTGGATTCCCCAACTTTGGAGACTTTTAAGATTTGACTGGACAGGGTGCTGGACCATCTTGTCTAGACCATGAAAGGTTGGACCAGATGATCCTTAACAGTCCCTTCCAACCTGGTATTTTTTGATTCCGTGATATAATCAGTAGAGAGAACACTATAAAGCTCTATTACATCATAATTGCTGCAATACATGAGAAACAAAGCTCCTGAGTTTAGCACTAATTGTGTTGCATATTCAAAAGACACCTGGTGATCAGCACAAGAGTGCATGTCCCCATCTTGATCACTCTTCTTCTGGCCTCAACGCCACGGTTACTTCGGTGGTTGGTAAGCCCCACCTCTGGAAATGAGCCGTGTGCGGGACCTGCTCGGTGCCACCTTCCTTGTGCAATGCCTCCCGAGCACTTGGAGGGTTTGATCTTTGTCTCCCTGTGCCTTTTGCTGATTGGAAAATATCTTCTGTGGCAGAACTAGCCCTGTCCCGATTTCAAGATCTGAACAATAAAAACCTTGGTACAAGCTAATCTTCCTACTCTGGCCTCCATATGCCTGTGTTTGGCAGCCTTGACGGGCTGTATCCCTGATTGAGCCTTCATTACGCCGTTAATGAGATGTGAAGAGCTTGTTGCAGCCAGAGCAGTAATATGAGACCACCAGCTGCTTTGAGTGCAGTTTTTTGATACCTGAAGTCTTGGGTATGAATTACAGATGACAGGATTTTCTTACTTGACTATGTATGTCACTCACACACAAGTACTGTGTGTGCATGTCTTCCTCCAAAATCTGAGTGCAGGTTTTTTCATGCAGGATCTTTGCATTTCATTAAAGGATAGGAATGCTATAAATTCGTTCCATGTTCATGCCGTAACTAGGAAGGTTAAGGGATGAAAACTAATCATCGAGTTTGGCTGAAAGATTTCCAAACAAATCTGGAGAGGGGTTTTGGAGAGAAACCTGCAGTTTGTTAGAGCCATCAAGGAGATAAATTCGAGTGAAAGCATAAGCTGAATCATGTGAGTACATTTTTATAGCATTTATGGACATTTTAGGAACTTTCCAAAGGACTGGGTTATCGATATGGACACTCCTTATAGAAAAATTTGTGTGGTTTTTGTCAGAACTGTTGGTCGAAAAGAACTGCCCCAGAGTAATGGATGCTGGGGTTGCGAAAAGGTGCTGGAAAGTGGGGTTCAGGTTCCTGAGCCAAGTGAAGAACATCCATCTTTTAAACCTTACTTGACCATGTCACCTGTGAATCAATGCCCTTAGCCCATGGATGTCCTGTTATCCCCCTGTTATCCCAGCTGTTTTAGGGGAGAAAGTCTCCTTCTCCTTCTTCTTATTCTTTTGCTTCTTAAAATTCTGTTCTAGAATAGGAAACGCTTTAAAAACTTGAAAGCTTTTCCAGGGTTGGAGTTTTTTTTTTTTTTGCCTGTGTCATTCTGACTGCAGCAGGCAACGTGTCTTTTCTGTCTTGAATTTCTCCGATAAAAGCAATGGTGGAAAATGAGCTTTATTTTCGGTTTGAGTAGTGTAAAAGCCTTACATTGCTCTTTGATGAGTCTAACCAGCCGCTTAAGGCCTCATCCTCCCTTGCTTGAGGAAAAAAAAAGGCAAAAAGGTGCTTTTTACACTCACTGCTTCAGCTGGCTGCTGCCTGCAGGCTCTTTGGAGAAGGAGGTGGCAGCAGGGCTGTGTCTCCAGCTTGGGGACCTGTGGCCGGGGGAAGAGGTTGAACGTGTGGAACAGGGGCTCTGGTGTGTCCTTCTGTGTGTTGATAATTGACATGTATGTGCTCGCGACATAGATCTGCTTTTTAGTGGAGCAAGGAGAAGCCGTCAGCCACAGCTGGGTTTTATGCATTGTTTTCCATTGTGTGGAAGGGAAGTCCAGGTCTGCTGTCATCTGCTCCAGCACAGCTACTCCCCTGAGCAAACAAGGAGAAGAAGAGAAGCTCACCTGGGGATTTAGAAATGGACCTTTTCTCATACCTGAATAGTGGAATTGCAAAAGCAGTTGTTCCCCAAATACTAAGGGAGGGTTGTGTTTCGTGGTTGACTTAGATGCCTCAGCATGTGTAGGTGCCAGTCTGAGGTTTTCCTTCTGTTGGGGCTTCTTTTCAAGATTTTCTCCTCTCTGCACTCCCAAGCATCTGAAAAGCTGCTGGTTCTCTGCGTGGGAGGTACTTTCAGGGGCATTTATAATTGCCCCTGCCTTTCTGCAGGTCGATTCTTAAGGAATCTATGGAAACATAACCATCTAAGGGATCACTGTCCTGCTCTTTAACCTGGATGGAAATAGAATCATAGAATAGTTTGAGTTGGGAGGAACCTTCAACCACCCTGCAATGAGCAGGGACATCAGCTAGATCAGAGCCCCCAACCCTGACCTTGAATGTTTCCAGGGATGGAACATCCACCTCTCTGGGCAACCTGTGCCAATGTTTTGCCACGCTCAGCATCGTAGACTGTGGATTAAAATAAGATTCAGGGAGGTGATGTTGAGAGGGATGACACAGACACCTACAGGCACTCAGGAAACCTGGCTAAAAAACCTCTCTGCTAGTATGAGAATTATATGATCCTTTTCTACACCTGCCAGAACTGGAGCCCATTAACACTCATGGTTATTTGGTTAAGTGGCCAGTTTGCAGGAGAAACTGCCCTGCCCTTCTGCCAAAAAGGAAGAAAAGTCACCAAAAAAACTGAAGTGAAAACTGGAATTGTTCTTTAGAGAACTGTGGAAAGTGAAATGTGTGGAGGCTACAGAGAGGATGTTAAATTTGCACAGAAAGCTGACTGCTGAAGAGGATGTTATCTGAGCAATTCATCACAGTATCTGAAATGTCAGGAGTGGAGGCCTGGGTTCAGTTCAGGGAATCTCCGTGGTCTCAGTTGTTATTGAGAATAAAGACTTATTAACCCAGGTCAAGGAGCCACCAAACATGCCCTTGGAAGAAGGAAATACAGCACGGAGAGATTTGCAAGGCTTAGCTACTTTGGGTTTAACACGATGGGTAATAAATCCATGTGTGGGTGCTGTGGTGGATCCCTACCCCTTGGGTTTGTCTGAAAAAGCTAAAATAATCCTCCATTTAGTTCTTCATTTTCTTGTGATACAGGTTCAGCTGGTAAAGGCAGTACCTGGAAACTGAAAATCCACCAAAGTAAACCCTTTAAATGGAGTGCTGTTTCTGCAAGGTTTTGATGTCTTTGTGCAGCAGTTGTGTTGTTTTGCTTTTGTTCAGTAGCTTTGAATTTAGTTTGAAAAACTAATTCCTATATCCTCTTAAGGATTAACTTCATCACACCCCTACACACTTACTTCATCTGTTTTTGTTTGTTGGTCTTAAATCCGTGGGACTGTCACAGCAGGCAAGATGCACAGGCTGGACTGTGACTTGTGTAGATGACCCTTTGTAATTAGGGATTTCAGCTGTGGCACTACAGACTGGTGATGAAAACAGTCGTGAGTTTAGCCTTGTATAATTGTAGTTTGACATTTTTGGTTTGCTAAATGCTTTCATAACTAAAAGGGATGTATTATCCAATAGAGGAAGGATATTAATGTTGACACTGTTGGCAATTAAAAACAATTTTGGAAACTGAGTTTTACTACTCCCAATTGCTTTTGAAACGATTTGTTTTTCAGTGTTACTTTAGGATTGGTTCATTTATTAGGTCTTTTTTCTTGTGTGACAATGAGATAATTGCTATTTATTTTTTATCTTGCAAGCAATTATAATTAAAGCAGCCAAATATAGATTCTGCTTTGACCTGGAATCAGAGTGACCTGTCAGCATGAGGCTACTGTAGTCTTCAGCTTTTCAATTTAATTTTATTTCATAGGCACTCACCAGAATGCATTCAGTAGGGCTGAAAAAATTGTGGTTAGAGTTTTCAGTGTTCATTAATTACAGTGGTGCAGAGCTGTAGAAACAAGCAGATAAGAACAAATTTGGGTTGGCTATTAATAGCAAAAATTGTGATCTTTTATCTAGGGCTGGGTGGGCTGTGTTGGGCCAGTGTCCGAAGCAGCCAGAGGAGGAGATACTGGCAGGCTACCAAGGGAGGGGTAACTGCAAATTAGGGGAAAATTGCAAAGAATTGACTCCAGGGAGTTTCTGCAGCCAAGTTTTGCTAAAAGGAAGCAAGAAAGTATTTTATTTTTAAAGTTAGCCGTTTAAGGTAAGGCTCAGCTTCCATATTGAAACGTATATGTACACCTAAGATTGTAGAAGTTGTTTTCTGTGATGAAAGACCTGGACATCTACAACTATGTTGTAGGAATAATAAGGGAATGAATGTGAAATGAGATTGCATAAATAATGCTGTTAAGTAGTACCCGGAAAGAAATTCAGAGCAAGGAACAAGGCTTTTGAGGCAGGTATAAATGCAGAAACCAGAAGTAAACAGCTGTGCAGGGGGTGGAAGGATACCATTTTTCAGCAAATGCACTACTTAAATGCCATGTTTGATTTAGTTATGGTGGGGAAGCCACGGTGTGCTCACAGATGGGAAGGAACTAAACAGTGCTCTGTGACCAAATCCTGAACACTAACATAGGATCAAGGCAAATAACTTTGGTCACTGGACAGTGATTTTGGAAGTTGTGCTTAATGGTCCTTATTAATTTCCTCGTAAAGGTGAAAAATGCAAATCTACAATACCATTGACGTCATGTATTGAAATGCCCCTATGAACATGAAATGGTGTCACCAGTGGAGGTATTTTATTCTGGCAGTATTTTTCATTAAATAACACATACTTCAGTGAGAACTTGCTTTTCCATGAAGTCCCTCTCTGCACTTCCAAGCTGGAGTTTTTTGCACTTAGTGAGAGCACTGTGTTTGTGTCTCACAGCTCTGTAGCTGCTGCAGGACTAAGGCAAAGCTCCTGTGCAAAGTCCTTTCCTTCCCAAGAGCAAAGATAAAATCCCTGGTTTATAATGCGCTTTTTGGGTTTGGCCTCCAGTTTTAGGGTGGAGCAGGTGTGTCAGGATGTGATGTTGTGGGTGCTGTTGGTTGAGGTTAAGAAGTGTCTTGCCTTCCTGGCTCATTCCCCTCCTATCTGCTGGCATCGGCCTCCCTCACCTGGGTCTGTCAAAAGTGTCACAGGCTCGTGCAGGCTTTTTTAATAATGGCTTTTTTAATACTTTTGATGGATGTGTGTTAGGGAACGATGCCTTGGCAGGTACAGTGGCAGCTGAGAGGGAGGTGGTACCTCCAGCAAATGGAAGGGGCACAGGGCTGAGTCAGGGGTGCAGAGACCAGCTCCCCTGTTCAGCTAGGGTTGGAGCAGCACTTCAGAGCACGTCTTTGCAGCAGCAAAGAACGTGTATTTTGTAGGCTGAGCATGTCATTCCTGCTTGTGCTGAGGTACCAGTGCTGGAAAGCTTTTACAATCCATCGGTGACCTGGGATGGGCAGTTTCAGATATGCTGTTGCCCAAGGTCACTTTATAGTGCAGGGTCTCTGTAGAGAGTAAGGTTAATGCTTGGAAGTTCAGCTCCAGAAACACAACACTTAGAAATCTGGGAGCAATGAAGAAGTTTGGTTTAACAAGGTGGGGAGGGAGTTCAAAAAGGTATGCTGAATTCTCTCCTGAAAAAGCCTGCTTTTAAATTTAAAGTTTATTGCTTTGTCTTGACTTTCAGAAAGCCTGCATGAAACTTCCTTGCCTTTGAAAGCTTGATAGAAACTCTTGAAGTACTTTGACTGAAACAGAAAATTTAATAGTGAGGCATTTTGAACACAGAGCGATGTTTGTGGGCAAGTAATTTAAACAGGTAGTAATATGAAACAGTGTTGCACTTGAAAGGCTACAACTGGTGTACACACACAAATGGGCAGGAATATCACTGGGAGCAATAAAATCTAGGGATGCTTCATACTGCTTTCATTGCAAACGATTTTTATAGTATGGCCTGTGAAGCAATTGAAATGCAGAGAGCTGGCACATCACTAGATTGATAATTCCTCCTGCTATTTACAGCTTATTCTCAGTACAGATGTCCCCAATTCTTTCTTTCTATCACATTAAAGTTTCTTGTCTGCTTCTATTCCATGCCTGCCTCAAACGTAGCATTTTTCAAAATTGTCCCTCCAATTTATTTTTTTCCCCTCTTTAAAAGTTTATATCAGATGAAACCTAACTGCTAGTTTTTATCCCAGGGTTTGCACTTAAATTTTTAACAAGCCCATTTTTAAGATCAGTCTTCTTTGAGAGAGCACTTGGCTGATCCATCAATAATTATGTAGCAATAAAGCAACTGTGTAAAAATGGCAGCTTTGTGCCAAACAGATTGGTTTGCAGAGCCACTGATAAAGATGAATGTTTATTACAATTTACTACTCTTGGTTCTGCAGATGCAATATAGCTATTTTCTTTTTGGCTTCTGTGTCACAAAAAGTAATTTCCAATTGTGGAATGTTTATGGTAATAAGGATGTATAACTTGGGAGAGCCCAGACTGACTTTCAAATACCAGCGTGAGTTTGCAATGGTGGTAATTTAGAAAAAAAATAAAGAACTTTTTTTTTTTTGCTTGTTTTGTTTTATTTCTTGTTTTATTTCTTTGCTTAACAAAATTTTTAAGCAATCACTGGGACAGAACACACAGGGAACCCTACAGTGTCATTTAGTTACTCTTCTGAATTAATTGCTATTATATTAATTGTTGGTTCTTCAAAATTTGGCAAGCTTCCTCATTCTCCTTGCTGCATCCAAAGATTTCTGCTGTTACTTTCACTACAATATGAAGAAAAATGTAATATCTAAAATTAACACGACAGCCGGATATTGTTGTTCTTGTTTCCTTTCTTTTCTTCCCTTTTTTTTTTTTTTATTTGAAAGTGCCAGCACAATTAAGGCTGTGATTTAGATGACTTGCAGTGTTCAAATCTGTCCTCTTCTTTCAGACAAAATGCAGAATAACATAGTCTGTAAGTTTTTATGGCCAGTAGATGCGCAGTCAGTTCGGTCAGCCAAGCCAAGCTGGTTGGTTGCAGTGTCACCGCAAATCATCTCTTGGTAGCAGCTGAGAAACACCTTGAGAATTAAACTTTTGTGGATGCAGGTGTTGGGATCCCTACCTCCTCAGCATCCAGCACGGCCCCTGGGTGCTCCTTCACTGGATTTCCCCAGGCTGGTGCCAGGGCATGGGTGTCTTGGCACAGCCACGCTGGCTGCCTGTCAACGGTGTCTGAGCTATAAGGTGCTTTCATCAACTTGCAAACCTCTTCTGGATAAGGGCCAAAATTCCCTGTTAGAAGTAGTGACTTGGCCTTATCTTAGGTGTGTTGTGCCCAGTTTGGAGGGAGAGGTGCAGTTGGTCCTGCTCCCTAAAGGCCCTGGAGTGGCAGAACTCCAGCTTCATCCCCTCAGTCCCTGTGAGCGATGGCAGAGCTGAGGTGTCCACGTGCCTGGTTCTCCTTGCAGGAATGAGGAGCTCTTCCACAGACCAGTTTGCTGCCCCAGCCCTCAAGTCTTTGAGGCAATTTGTAGCTACGTCAGCAAACGCTTTCAACCCACATCATTCATTTCAGTTGGCATTCACTGACAGTAATGTTCCTTTGCTTGGCTTCGTTTTAGCATTTAATGATTTTTATGTTGGTTTTGATGGCGTGAAGGGAATTGCATGGGAGTGTTTTGTCTGGACTTTAGTATTCTCTGCTTTATCTTGCTAGTAAGATTCAAAATCTTACTCCTTCAGGAGACAGGGCCTCTGTGCACCTTGCAAGCTCTTCCCTCATCGGTCCCTTCTGTCAGCCCATTATCCTGGGCTTATTTCACTTCACAGATAATGATGCTAAAATCTGCTGTGGAAAGTGTTTACCTAGTTAAAACTAGCATAAAGAACAATACATCTCTTCTTATCTAAAGAAATAAAAGAAAAGAAATAAAGTATAAGTAAACACCTATTCTGTATAAAAGGGCAGTAGATCTGAATTTTAAATCATGGTCTGCTGGGCTGCATTTCGTCTTGTAATGAAATACTAAAAAGTTATCCAGAGGTTATTTTCAGAAGATAACTTTGGTTTAGTTAATTCAAAATAAACTTTCCGAATTTCAGATAATATTACATGTGATGCTGAATGTGTTTAAATGAATTGGTTCATGAAATGCACATCCCTGTCTCCCAGTGGGCTGGGGACACGTAGTCATTTTTCTGAGAACTGGTGCCATAACACAGTATGTTATGGTGAACCTAGATTAAGGCCCATGGGAAAGCATCATTATTCAGTTAATTAAAGAAAAACAACTTTGATACTCTGCCATATGCTGTACAATAAAATGGGTGCATGGCAGAAAGAGCCATGAATCCTTTCAGTGTATGTGAGACTGAGCCATGATTTGTGACTTTGCTCTTGCCTCTGCAATACTGTGTTAAGTAGAGACCTCTGTATTTAAATAAAAAGTTAATTGCATGTGGATGTGAGACCTTATATTTATCAGTGCACTGCTTGAAATGCTTACTTGGTTTTCAAGACTTACTAAAATCTTTCCAAAGTCTTCATTTCCCTTTGCATCTAATCAACATTTAAGCAGAGTCCTTTGTGTGCCTGTAATCTGGAGAAGATGGGCAGATTGGGGAGAAATTGTAAACTCAGCAGCACACAACTTATCTAAAATGACATATGAAGTATAGTCCTGTTAGTATATAAACTTTATATACAAATCAGATGTCGAGATTAATCATAAGGACAGGTTGCACAAGCAGATGGCTGGCCTTTCTGATAGCCATTAGCTTGAAAGGCTGGCTTTGAAACTGGCTCTCTTCTCTACAGGTGAATTGTGCTGCAGGGCTTTGTTGGGAAAAGGTTATTTCTCCAGCTCCACCTAAACCTCCTGTGCACAGAAGTGCTGTATTCCACCATTCCTGGAGAATAAGACAAATTATTCTCCACAGCTTTCTTCTTTTGGAGAGTTGTGGTGTCAGAGGGCATTCCAGTGCTGTAGTGATGGATCTCAGGCATATGGAGTACACATGCTAATTGTGCTGTGCTTATGGATCAGTCTGTCCAAATGCCAAGGCTTCGGGGCCTCGCTGCAGGCAAAATGTTAGAATCCTTCTCCGCTGTCTACTGTGCATCTGGGAAAAGGTGCATTGCAGTCCCTAAAACATCAGGGAAGAGGAGGAGGAGGTGGAGGACAGAGTCCACACACATCCTCTCCAGGAGTTTGCTGTGGTACCTGTACTTCCTATGGCAGCTTGTGCTGCAGTTTGGCCAGGTGACCAAGGAAGCTTGACATGCTCCACTTGCACCTGGAGCCACCCAAGCAATGCCTATACTTTGGATTGTAGAGATCCTAATATGCTTCACATATATGTGCCTGAATGGACACAAAGCTGCCCTGGTCCCTGGGGCAGGGCTCCTACAAGAACTCTGTTGGGGCCAGGGCAAGATAGAGAAGTGCTTCATCCACCTACTTGTTTCTCAGCCATTGGCACGGCAAGAGACAAAAAGATGATGCTTCATCTAACAAGAAATTGCTCAATCTGTGTGATTTTTATTTAAAAACGTGGTCTGTACTGGCTGCAGACATCTGTTGCCTAATGGTCTGATGCTCTTAACACAGATCTGCATTTCTGTAGCTGCCTCCTTTTAAGAATTCAAACAAAATATCTCCTAGTTCCAGGTTTGTAAACCCCAGCTGGTGATCCTGATCACCAAACCAGTCAGGATCTTATGTGTCATCTCTCTCTGCTTCATGCCTCTGATAGTCCTGGTGGCATGAAACCCTGCCTGATACCTGCTCTGAGTCCAGCCCCCATCCATCTCAGAGGCTTTTCTTTTGGGTCAGGTTCCCACCTACCTGCTTGGTTTTCAAAGCTTTTTCTTTTGACAGGGGAGCTTTCTGCTCTTGCCTGTTATTCTAATGTAGTAATAACAAATAATAAGAATAAACTTTTACCTTCTCTTTCCTCTCCCCATATCTCTAATTCCCCACTTGCTATTTCTCATTAGCAATGAAGGAAGGAAGAAGCTGGGTAACAAAATTAGAAATTTCTTACCTGATAATTTTCTTTCAGTTAACAGCTTCTCACCATCCAGCCCACCTGGACAGTGTGGTAAATGCCCAGGGTACATATTGATTTTTTTTTTCCTCTAAATAAAGACTCAGGTATATAATTTCATACATTATATTGTGATGTGATGTTGTCTGAATGCTAATAATTGTCTGCTGAAGCATTTCTGTAGTCCAGGTGGCTTCTGCTGTCTGATGCTGAGCTTGTCACCAGATCTACCATAGACCAGCTCTGAACCTCAGAGAAGGGAGTCTGCCCAGCTTTACTGAGAGATAGTAAGGGTGACTAGGAGAAAGTTTTAAGTGGAAAGGTCAACTCATTCCACTTACTTGCTCCTCTGGGTGAGTTATTTTGATAGACTGTTTTTAACGTGGAGCAGCTCTTTGATCCAGGCCACAGTGCTGGAAGGAAGAGAAAGACTGTTGCTTTAATGGGAGAGCTGACACAGGCCAGGTTAACAGGGAAGTGAGTCTGTGGCCTCTGAATGCCCAGCACTGACCCATGTGCCTGTCCTGCAGGTGGGGAGCTGGGGCTGGGGGTAAGTGTGGTAACTCTGATGTGGCAAGAGACATGTCAGAGTTAGGCTGGGCTCTGGTTTGCATTTCCTTGTGACGGTTCAACCATTTGTGCTTCTGCTAAAGGAAAATTGCTCTGATTTTTGGACCATCCTCTGAGCCAACCATGACTTTTCAGTGGTGTTCTAGGAATGTAAATTAACTTTGCTTTTGAGTTCCAGTCAGTCAAATTAGCCTTAAAATGTTGTATTTCGAGCCTCCTCATTTTTTTCCTGTGTCTTTGTAGCTTAAAAACTGTCTGTGTATATACCAAAGTGTCACATAATCATGGAATGGTTTGGGTTTGAAGGGAACCTTAAAGATCATCTAGTTCCAAATCCCCTGCCATGGGCTGGGACACCACCCACTAGATTAGGTTGTATATGTTGTGTATTTATATGGCTGTATACATTAAAAAATTTTCCCTGGTGGGACAGAAATGGATTCACAGTTTAAAAAACATAGATAAAAATAATCCAAGCAAAAGTCTTGGGTTTGCTTTTGAGTTCTCTGTAGTGCAGAGCTCACTGTTGTGTTTTAGTTGATGTGGGGCACAGGAATAGATTTACTTCTCAGTAAAACATATGTCCTTCTTCTGGGGTGGCTGAGTGCTGGCCAGGCTTGCAGGGACAGACAGCAGAGCATTTAGTGCCCACGGCAAGACCTGGCTGCTTCACTGGCGAGCTGCAGAAATGATGCTTCAGCACTTAAACATTAAGCCAGCTGTTCCCTTTACTGCTGGCTCGGGTGTAAAGTGCTCTTGCTGTTTTACATAGTGGTCTGGCAGTATGGGGAAAGTGAGCTGGAGTGGGATCTGAGCCTGGCTGCTTTTGCTGTCGGCTCTCCAGGGTGTTGGACAGCCCCTGCCCTCTGCAAGAGATAACAGCAGCAAGCTCTGCCCTTGTGGGGTTTGGAGAGGGGAACTGATTAAGATGCTGATCAGTTCTTCCCCTTGGCCTCTCCCTTTATATAAACTGTTACTCTTGGATCCCCCTGCACAGATTTAAAAAAAATGCAGAAAATACAGGCCAGAAGGCACCAAAAAGAATGAAGGATGGGGGAAGGGAAAGGGGGAAAAAGATGCCAAGAACAGCATAAAAGGCAAAAGAGGAAAATGCAGCAGGGAATTGGTGATCAGCTGGAAAAGAGCAATGAGTAGGGGAAGTCTGTCTTCATAGTCTCCATTTTAAAAAGTTTTAAGTCCATAACTGCTCAGGCAGGAGGGAATGAATGTGTGATCACGGGCTGAGATGTGAGTGTGTGGCACCTTTGGCAGGAGCACCGTGGTCGGTCTCGTCATTCCCAGATGCAGAAGTCACAAGGTGGAGAAGACTTGTGCCTCTGCCTGGGAGCTTGTACCACTTCTGGACTTTGGCACTGAAAAATGGCATAGTTAGTGTGTTTCTGGGTGAATATTGGTCAGTTGATCATTGATAGTTACTAGTTTCATCAGTAAAAAATAGCTTTTTTGATGCTGTTCATAGCCGCTGTCCTCTCACCCCTCAGTCATGGCAGCAGGGTTGTGAGCTCAAAAAAGAACGACAAGCTGCATCAAGTACGTTGCATAAATCATACTCTTTTTCATTGTTTTCCAAAGGTGTTTGTGGGACACATGTTATTCGAGAAGAGGAACCTTTGTTGCTGGTTTTCAGGGCAGTGTCAAGGTGTTCTTCAGTTCAAGAGCTTAATGTTCAGCTGTATTTATTTTGGGAGGTTGAAAGGGTTTTTTCTTAAGGGCTTTTTATATTGCTGTGTAATTCAATGAACATGAGCTTACCTTTTCAAAGGAAACTCTTCAGAATCAGAAAGGCTTTCTTTATTGCTGGACTGTTTTTGTACTACCTGCTTTAAAAATATATATATTGCAGGGAGGATTTCTGGAAAGAATGGAGAGATTAACTGTTTTTCTGATGCTTCAAGTTTAAGTTAATAAGTTTCCATGTCTGTTAGATGAGTGGTCTTAAAGGTGTAACATTTAACTGGATATGAAATATGTGAATGTGGTTAGGTTAGATCCTCTGTGGGCTGTGAGGTGAAACAATAGCATTTGTTTCACTATGGATGTGCTCTCAGGAAAGCAGCAGGGTTGGTGGTTTGGGGGTATTTTTTCCGAAGTGGAAATTTAATTTATAAAAAATATGTTCAATATCTAATAAAAGTTTTGTGAGAGACGATTGACTGCAGGAAAAGCTTTTCTCGTAATTCATTCCCATATATCATTAAGCACACAAATTTGAAATTCTGTTCCTGTGACGGGGTAATTGTTCTGCGACTGCCGTATGACGGCAGCTGATGCGGGAGGGCTGTCGGGTGTCAGTCAGCTCCTGCAGGACACACGTAGCACCTGAAGCTTGAGTCTCAGTGTGAGGAAATAGGCTCAGGCTCTTAATAAAGATGGGTTTGTAGTTCTGCACTGTGTTAAGGCCTGATCTTGTAGGAAAATCAACTTCTGCCTACAGCAATGGGGATGAGCCCAATGCAGTGAGTGCAAACCAGCTGGAGCTGCTCCCAACTCTTAATTTGCTTTGCTTTGTTAGAGGGTCCTGTTTTCCATAGACAGGAGTGAGGAAATAGCTGATGAGTTTGTACATCCCTGCTTTTGACCTTGCACAGCCACAGTAGTAGAGTATGTGGAATTTCTTTGTTTTAATTAAATCATACCTTTTTCCTCTCTGCCCTTCATTTGCACCCATTTGGGCTTTGTCTCTCTACACTTTTTATAGTCCAAGTATGAGGAGCTGGCCAGTGGGCACTTTGCAGAGCCAAGG
The DNA here is from genome assembly GCF_003945725.1 of Corapipo altera. Taxonomy (NCBI): domain Eukaryota; kingdom Metazoa; phylum Chordata; class Aves; order Passeriformes; family Pipridae; genus Corapipo; species Corapipo altera. The sequence continues at coordinate 2,518,161 of NW_020884878.1, forward strand.
CTGTGTGCTCTGGCACTGCCAGGCAGCCTGGCGCCGGCCAGCAATGCTTCCCACCATCCCTCGTCAGCAGGAATGAATGTTTCTGGGAAGACGGGGCCTCGCTCTGCATGGTGTGGTGTGTTTGCTTTCTCTGAGGAACTAGCAGGCTGGAAACTTGGCTTTGGCTGGAGAGGACCCCTTAACCTTGTCTTGGCAGAAGGAAATAATAAAGTGACAGACTTCATTTATCTTTACGTTGTATGTGTGGCCTCATGTAGTCTGTACACCATCAGACTAAATCCTGGTGTCGATTTGGCACTTTGAAGGAGTAGGCTGTAATTTTCAAGGTGGCTTCAGATACAATAAAATAAAAACCATTTTCACTTAAATACGAGCATATACGTCATGTGTTTTGTGACCTTATTTCGTCAGTAAGTGCAGTCAATTTTGCCCTGTCCTTACATGTTGTTTTTGTGGAATACTTCTGCTATGACGGCACACAATGATGCTGCCGGAAGTGAGCGGGGGGAACAGGAGCCCTTGGCAGCCATGGGGTGCATGCTGTGGGATGGGAGCATGGCGGGGAGGGCTGGCATTGCACAAAGAAGTGCCTTCTCTGGAGCAGTGAGGTTGGCAACAGCTTAAAACTGCCAAGATAGCCTCCCAGCCTGCTCCGGAGAGAGGCTCCTAGCCCCATATTAATAAAACTCACAGTGTTACCTGCTCGTGCGGCCCCACGGACTGTGCTCACACCTTGGTGCAGGGTGTGTTCATTTGCACACCATTGATCCTCATACTTCATCCTGCACTGCTGCTGCTGCAGCATTTTCACATCCATTTCTCTTCCCTCCCTGATCTCTACTGCACTGCGTCTCCCTGGCGCCGCTGCCGCTCCCCTCCCAGTTACCCACTTTTAATGACTGTACTCTTCACGCCCCTCGGTAAATCAGTTGTTTTCCCTTCCAGATGGGTTCATGTCCCCTCTGATCAGCTAATCAATTATATTCTGGCACAGTTGTGCAGTGCCTTTTTTGATGCTAAGCTACCGCCTTCCTTCCCTTCGCACTCCTTGCAGCTCCCAAAGTGGCACAGGCACTGCTCATCAGTTTGGGCTGCTAAAGTATTTCTGCCCCATTGGATCCCTGTGAGGATCTGCAGGAGCTTTCTGTGGCTCCTGTTGGGTTTAATCCCTCTCTGTAGAGCAACAATCAATCCCACTGTTTCTGATACACTTGTTGCTTAAGTGTTTTTGTAGCTGAAAAAGCATCTCCCAACTCTTTTCAGGGTTTGTTGTGCTCTAGCCCCAAAGTATTCCTTGAATACTGGGAGTACTTAGCATCTGGTGCTGTGCTGAATAGGTGGAAGGGTTCTTTGTTTCAAGTCTTTTGGCTATGAAATGGTGTGATGAAGGGATATTTGCTGCATAGGACCAGAGCACCAAGTGCCTTCTATTATATCTGCTCTGGAGGATTTCCTGGGAAGTGTTCAGCCTCCATTTCTGTCTGTAAGGAAATCCTCTTATCTGGACAGAGCAATAAATAGTACTGCCTCCTGTAATAGAAACAGAAAAACACATTCTTCACGTGGCTGTTTTTAAAAATGTGGGGTTTAAAATATATTGGCTGGAATGATTCTTCTGTAATAAATCCCCATAATAGTGTGCTGTGTATACATTTAACTAGCTGCACAGAGGTAGGGGAGTGGGGGAGACGGTGTGTTAAAAGAGGGTTTAGTGTGCATTTAGTAATGACAAGAACAGTAAATAATCCTACAGGTTTACAAACCTAATCCCCAGTGTCTGATTGTAGCCCTCGCGTCTACTGGAGTCACTTGGAAAGACATTAAAAGGCTGTAAAGAGAGGGCTTTGGGGGAGAGTTTATTTTTAAATATTTGGGGAGCTGGCTGGGGTGATTGATGGTTTTAAGTGTTATGAATGGGGCTGATTCAGTACCTAGAATGAAAGCTCTAGAAGTGCCCGTCCTCCTCCATGTTGGGTGAGGATGGAGTATGCTCATCCTCACTGTCTTGCTTTGCACTCTTCCTGATGGTCCTTTCATTTAACAACTGGATTTGTTGGGGAGGGTGGGAGGGGTGTTGTTTTTAATGCCCAACTTATTTTTTTGCCTGTGCCCTGCAGTAAAGTGGTTGTTTTCCTTAACAGAAGAAATCTGCGATGTCTCAGAGCTGTGCCACGTGATGCTACTGCTTTTAAATAAGCTTTTAAGAGGCTGGACCAGATGTTGACCACATCTGTGTTTTCATTTCGTCGAACGTTTCATTTTGACCCTTTTATTAAAAGAGAAAATGATCATTTAGAAATTGTTTTGAGAAGTTTAGCAGCTGGGAAGATTTTTCTGGTATATAAAAAAGCAAGGGGTTTAGTTTCCATGCCCTGCAGTGAGCTGGTATAGCATCAAGCAGACGGATATTTGTGACAGGTAGGGTCTACTCCTGTTGGAAACGATTGCCATGGAAATTTTCGTATCAAAATTGATGTGTTCTGTTTTGAATTGGCGTTCTGTAACACAACAATTTTTTTTCCTCAGCTAAAGCATTAAACCTAAGGATTTGAAGGCACCTTCTCTTCTGAAAAACCCATTTAATGAATGCCTATCGCTTTGGCAGGAAAAAGGACAACTTGCAGGCAGAGGGATATCCTGCAATTACTCCCTCTGCTGCTGTTATGGGGTCTAAGAAATGCTTATTACATGTAACTTCTGGATTCTTCTCTACAATTTACCAGTTGGAGGATGAGTTTTCCATCCCTGTTGCTAATTGATGCAATGAGAAAAACTGGCACCTAATTCGGTAACAAGTTATATTTGAAATGACAAGTGAAATTGTTCATGGTGCCTGAAATTACATCATTTTCAGTCTGGCATGTTAGGGCTGTGTAAGGGAACAGACACCTACTGTACTGTGACACATTAAATTTTAAACCTCTGATCCAAAAATATAGCAGGGTATAGGAAGAGCAAGGTGTATAATGATGAAAAGCAGTGGCAGCTTGATTTCAGTGGGATATATAGGATGCTTTGGCAGTTTTTATAACAAATAATATTGGGATCAATTTTATGTGAAGTTGAGCAGTGAGTTGAGTAGTTCTGTCACCACTTCCAAATTTTGGTTTTCTAACCTACGATTTTCAGAACTTAATAAGGATTTTCAAGGTTGGCTCCCTTTTTCTTTGTCCCTAATTCCAAGCCTGTGCAGAGGGTGTGGACAGCTCAGTTTACCTGGTGCAATGAATATGGAAGAAAAATAAATCCTGTATTTGGGCAGGTAAACCAAACTGAAAATTGGGATCTCAGCTCCAGCAGGAGAGATGTGCAGTGCTATTTTCCAGAATACCCTGCACTCCCGTGGGTGATCCCTCTCCACACTTTGCATGATTATGCTTTAAAAAAAAAAAATTCCAGTGAATTATATTAAAAGATGGCAAACCACAGGTGTATATTTTTCACCTTGCTTTTCCTTTCTGTCCTTCCAAGCAAGGGAATGCTTGGCCTTGTCCTGTGGTTGCATCCCAGCCTGGCTGGTAGTGGGGTACCTGCATGAGGAGCTGCTGGCACTGCTGCAGAAAGTTCTGCTCTTACTGCACTATATAGAGATCACACCAGAAGAAAAGCATATGTACTGATCAATTATATAGTTGTTATAAAATCTTTCACACTTTTAAGGTATTTTGGGGGAAGAAGGTTGTAAAGTAAATCTGGTACCTGGGACTAACGTGCAATTAATTTCTAAGTGTAACAGCAATGAGAAATATTCCTTAAGGCCTTTTCGGTCATATTAGTACCACATTATCTGAATTGGTAAAGTTGGTATTGCATTTATGAGGCAATCTCAGGAAAAGATATAGTGTTATGGAGGGCGGGATCACCTTTCCTGTGAGAAAAGGCTGAGAGAATTGAGATTGTTCAGCCTGGAGGAGAAGGCTTCAGGTGAGCTAAATGTGGCCTTTCAGTACCTAAAGGGGCTACAAGAGAACTGGAGAGGGACTTTTTACAAGGGCCTGGAGTGACAGGCCAATGAGGCATGGCTTTAAACTGATAGAGGTTTGAGATTGGATATTAGAAAGAAATTCTTTACTTTGAGGGTAGTGAAACACTGGAACAGGTTACCCAAAGGAGCTGTGGGTGCCCCATCCCTGGAAGTGTTCAAGGCCAGGCTGGATGGGGCTTTGAGCAGCCTGGTCTAGTGGAAGGTGTCTCTGCCCATGGCACGGGTTTGGAATGAGATGGTTGTAAAGGTCCCTTCCAACCCAAACCATTCTATGATTTTATCATTCTATGATTCTGTGCTGTTCCTTGTGACATGGCATTTTTTTGGAGGTAAAACCCGTTTTGCTTATGACTTAGTGTGGAAAGTTTAAAACTTTCTGTTGGTTGTTTAAGGTGGATTTTGAAAAGACATTTGTAAGTGCTTGGTGTCTGATACCAGTCAGTGTCTGTTGAGTTGAGCATCCAGACCCTTTGCACCACCTCAGGAAGCTCAGCCTCTATCCCTTCATGTTTTGGTTGGATTCACAGCCCTGTGATTTCATGTACTTCAGGCAACTGGTTTAAACTCTTGAGTTTTGCCAAGCAGAGCATCGTTTGCATCTTCTGGGAGTGCTTGTATTTCCAACCTTTGCTTGTTTTACTATTTGGTTGCCATTGGGTGCTGTTGGATCAAAGAACTGCTGCTGCCATCCCCCTCCATCAGTCCAGAGCTGTGCAGGAGCACCAGGCTGGGGAATCAAACCATTCAAAGATCTTGGTTTGTGGGAAGGCACATCACCAGTACTGGGGAGTGGGAATTGTGAAGATGCCAAGCTGATCTGCACCATTGTGGTTTTAATTTGTTATTGCAGATTGTTGAAACTTAATTTGTTTACCTTTTTTTTCTGCAAGTAAACTGGTTAGATCATCTCTTGTTTGATCTTTATTAGATGTAGTGGAGATGACCAAGAAGATTGCTTCATTCCCTGGCATAAGTCTTTGTTGAATAATTTGTTTTCTTCTCTACCTGGATACATTAATAGCGTATTACTACAGTACTCTAATGTGATGTGGAAAATCAGGTTTTGCTGCTGTACACTGTGCCAGTCCCAAATTAGGCCTCAGTTCTGTGCTGTTATGCTTTTTAATGGACAGAATATTTAAAAATTTGTTTTCAGAAGTCTTAATAACTCCCAAACTACCAAAATTGCAGTGAAATTGTAATTACAGAAAGTGGAGAAGAAAACCATCATGTGACTGTCGGCATGATGTGTTATTCAGTGGTCAGTGCTGCTTCTCTGAAAACAGAAGGTATTTTCTAAGTCATAATTTATGGAAAAATTACTGACCTATAGGCTCTGACAGAGAAATTCTTGTTACGTTGAAAGAAAAATGGTCATCTTTTAAAATGGTTTCCTCAGCTTCCTGCTGAACATTGGTAGCTGTAAATTAAAATGGGGGAGAAAAAAGATGACTGGAAGTCTCTGGCAGATTTTTAGCACTGAAGAAGACTGTGCTGATTCCCGAATTTCAAATTAATTCAGTGTGGTGAATTTGTGCGAGCGTGTACCTCCATGCTGAAAGTACTCAGCAACACATTAAACCTCCTGGATGAAGGTGGAAGGATGCAAATCTCTGAAGGACAATCCTGAAGTGTTACATTACTATGGAACTTGAGTTGTGATGAATTTTGAGCAAACACGTGGCTGATTAAGATGTGTTCTTTTCTGTAGGTGAGAATACAGGAGATGGTGAATTAGATCTGAGTGGGATCGACGACAGTGAAATAGATCGGGTAAGGTGCCCTCTTATCCCGAGTCTCTCTGCATCTGGATATCTGGGAAAGACAAAATGGTTCTTACCTGGTTTATCCTCTTCAGCTGCCTCTTCTCTGTGATCTGTCGAGGGGTTTGAGTGATTTCAGTGATCTGAGAGCAAAACTGATGCTCATGCAAACGCATGAATTTGTTGTTCCTTGCCCAAGTTATATATAAATACGCATATGTGGGACTGCTGCTGCTGCTTGCTCTTAGCATTCTGGAATAATTAAGTTTTAGAATGTCTTTTATTCTAAAGGAGGACTTTTAAAAGTTTGGTGGAGCTCTAAATTCATTATTTAATTAGATATATTTAAGAAGATTATTAGATAGCTATATTTAATAAGATTATTTAATAAGATATATTCAGCATAGGAGGCTGCCATGGAAACCAAACTGTAAAACCAGCATGTACAGCTTCTGTGTCCTTCCAAAGATTTCTGTAATGTTTTCTGGATATATTATTATTTGTGTGGCAGCTAAAAACACCCGTTACCATATAGCCTGAGCAGGACAGACACATGACTGTGGAAAATGGCTTGTTGGATGCCACAGAGCACGTCAGTGCTTGGACACATGACAGTCCAACTTTCCTGATGCTGAGCCTGATGCCCTCTCCAGCCACCACTCTGGTTTGCAGTGTCATTGGAACAGACAAAGGCAATGCTAAAAACTCCTTTTGGGGTGCAAAGTCATTGAGAGTGATGAGGTTGCACAGGGGTTACTGGTCTCTAAAACGTTGCTGGTGATGAATTGACTGTAGCTGTGAAGTGGGGCTTGCTGGGTTGGGCTTCAGTGTCTCATGATTGGAGTGGATGCGGAATGGAGGGAGTGGGAATGCTAAAGTTTTCCACTATAGCCAGTCCGTAATTTGAACAATCGCAGGGGAAGAACAAGCACATTTTCTCTTCTTCCTAGGCTCTGTGATGAGGTCATAACTCTGCTTTTATGACTTCATGTTCATTTCTATGGCAATAGACTGTAATATTGTGAGCCCAAGATTATGAACTCTCTGAAAGCCTAAGCAGGATGAATAACTGAGCTAGGAAGAAGTGGGTTTTACTATTATGGTCCACTTTTAATAGAAGCAGATGAAAGAGTAAAAATATTGGTCTTATAAACCAGGACTTGCACAGCCATTTGCTCGCCTTATTTGCCCTCCCTTGTTTGCAGGAAGGACTCCTGCCTGCATTAGTTTAATTTGACTAGTTATTTTTCTTGTGAAATCCTGGATGTACATTTTACTTGGAGAAAATCTCAAATGTTCTGGCCCAAAAGATGGAGAAATCTCAAATTGTTTTCTTGCACTTAAACATCGCTTTACAAGTCTTGGGTGCACTGCTTAAAATTAAAGTGTCTTGTTCATGACGGATGGCCTAATTTGTCTTTGTTCTGCAGAAACTCTTCACTCCCAAACAGCATTGACTTTTGTTTCATTGATATTTGAGCTAAACACTGGGTTAATTTTTACATTTAAGTAATTTACAATTAAGTAATTGCTACCTATCTCTTTATTTATTTCTGTGATTCATCTGAATAGTCCTAGATGGGTTTTACAGCTCCATTCTCACTAATGATGTTACTGAGACTAAGTGGAGTTAACTGCAAATAAGCCTGGATGTGGTTACTGAACTCAACTCTCTAAAATCCAGAGGACTAAGACTCCAGCAATCTAAGCTGGTTTCCTTCACACAGATGTGGCCATTGAACTAATAATCTCAGTAACTCTGCCTAAACCTTGGCAGAAACCTACCCAGAAGACACATGTTTCTGTTTTGGTTGCACAGGGCAATGGTTCCCACTCTGTTTTGAATTACAGACCACCATCAACACACAGAATTACTTGCAGACAACCATATTGTCGTAATAACCTCTCGTATCATCTGAAAAAGATCATAAACCGAGGATCGTTTTTGGTTAATTACAGACCATGTACAATGAGTCCTGGATGGTTTTTGGTCACCCCATCATAGTTAGGAAACCAGGCACTGTTTTTTTGAAAACAGGTTGTTGCTTTTGCCAGCTTTAGAAGTTACTAGAACTGCTCTCTGATTGTCACATCTCGCTCATGTTTTCTTTTATTAATGTATTATTAAAAATGGAATATGAATTGACCTTGCCAGTGGTTTTTCAGTTCAGTTTTGCTTTATGGTTTCCGATTTGATTTCTGAAAGTAGATAAACTTGTTTTGTCTTTTAGTATATACTTAACGAAGCAGAAGCTCAGATAAAAGCAGAGCTGTGGATGAAAGAAAATGCAGATTATTTGAAGGAACAAAAAGGTAAGTATGTAGTACTGAAATTCTCCTTTTGGCTGCTGTTGCTGAAATATGCAGTCTGTATAATCTTCATGCTGGTTACCCTTTTGTCATCTTTCAGAAAAGGAAGCAAGAATAGCAAAAGAGAAAGAACTTGGGATTTATAAGGAACACAAGGTATTAAACTGTGCATTAATTGTGTCTGTTTGAAAATGTTCTGGAAATTCGTAACATCTGCTGATCAGCTCCCTGTAGGATTATGGGCATACTGGTACAGGTCACCACTGAACGAGCAAAAGCTATTGTATCTCTAGCTGTTATTGAATTGCAAAGCTGTATTTTTTCAGGTGGTGAGTAAAACACTTTCTTGCCCAAAATTTTATTTTTAAATTGCTATTATGAGAAAATTCTGTGCATGTCAAAGTCAGAGCTAGCTCTTTGCATTTATGATTGCTGTTCTAATTGCTTGCTTATTAAAATACAGGTCTTAAGACATGCCTAATTTTTTTTTTTAACCTGTGCATGGGGAATTTGTTTGTACTTGCCATAAATTCAGTGGCTTTCTTTGCTCTTACAATAATGATTTCTTTATGAAGAACTGAACAGATCCTTGTTGCAGTCACTTGAAGGAGTATTTTGTTCTACCTTTCATAAAGAATGCGACAGTTATGTTAACAAATGGCACGTCCTGTCTCCATGTTTAGCAGTTTAAACAGCCTAATTGGCCGTATATTCACGATTTACAGCATTAGTATTTTGTGTAATTGAGCAAGTGACAAGTCAAATCGTCCACATGCAACTAAAATCCATGTTAGTTTTTAGTGCATATATCCTCTATCTTTTTTTCCAACTAATGCGAAAGGCAGAGTTTCCTGCTTCCCTTAGGTATTTCAACAATAAAAACAAAACCAGACAATGAAACACTGTTTTATGTTTCAGAGTTTCTCATTCATCCTGAGCTCACACAGACGTGGCAGTCTACCAGCAATTTTCAAAATTGTATAACTCGTTGGCACCGCCAAGTAGCCCAAACACCCACTTTTTTGTTCGGACAACACAGGAGTTTTTCTCTAACCCTGTATTGTTTCTGACAGCTCGAGTAGAACTTGATTAATGTGGTGCTTTCCAGTTTCAAGGTAGCACTTGACCCATGTAGGTAAACAGAGGGACTATTATCCATTAAAAAATAAATCTCCTGCAGAGCTTGGTGTTAAAACCTTCCTTTGAAAAGGAAAATGCCAAATGAGAAACAGAGATTCTGGGGTAGGGTTTTATTTTTTCGTACCTACCCAGGCATGGGACATGGCTGGAAATGTTCTCCGGTGTCATTTCTCGTTGCCTGGCTCTGCGCAGCGTCAGCCCCCGCAGCCCGTGCCTGGGAAAGGCACTTGTCGGTGACGTTGCCGCAGTGCCCGTGTGCCTGCAGCCTCCTGCTTCCCTATCCGTCGGTGTTAATGCCAGTCCATGCTTAGAAAGCTGCTGCTCATGTTCTTGGCCTTTTCCAGTGAGGAGGAGGAGTTGGGTAGATGCTTTCCCACGCCGCTTTCAGAATTGATATAAACCAGCGTTGCAGCTTCGATGCAGAGTTGTCAGTGCTTAGGGGAGTCGTGACCCAGCTTCACTCCAAAGGCAGTTTCAGCAGGGGAAATTCTTTATTTCCGTGCTGGGTTGGGTAATGCTATCAGGGTCCCTATTCCTGTAACAGGAATTCACTCCTGCCCCCCTTTTTCTTTTTTTTCATGCATGAGAAATGGCCCATCCTTCTTCTCTGGCAGCATTGCAGATACTAAGTAAAGAATTTGTAATACACTGGGCATTTGGCAAAAAAGCAAACATTTATCTCTCAGAGAAAAGAAACGCTTTGGTCCCGTTGAGTGGCTTAGCCTGGGCATGTCACCTGCATCCCCACCTCAGCAGCACCTGAGCCAGGACTGCTGCCCTGTAACTTGCCCCTCTGCTTCATGGAAACTTTGTTTGTATCTACATCACTAATTTTATATTTTAATTAAGCCAAAGAAATCTGCAAAGAAGCGGGAGCCAATTCAAGCCAGCACAGCAGGAGAGGCAATTGAAAAGATGTTAGAACAGAAGAAAATCTCAAGTAAAATTAATTATAATGTGCTAAGGGACCTGAACAGCAAAGGAAGTAACACAACAAAGAAAGAGGATGACAACACTGATGACAGCCCCAACACCAAGAAGCTGTCAAGAAGAAAATCTATTGCCAATAGGAATATAGCCAACCCTGTAAACAGTGTGGGAAAAAGGTACTGCAATTGTTCATTTATATCTCTGTCTGTGAGACTGTCTATGTATCTTTCTGAGCCAGACAATGTAGGGACTGAAACATTTGTTTGAGGCTGAAATAATGTTGGGGCTCTGTTTTTATTTATTTTGCCTGCAGTGTCATGGCGACACCTTATTTATAGTTCAGGTTTCAGAGGTCTGCTTTGGTGTAGAGTTAATCATCCTGAAGCCAAAAAAAAAAAAAAAAAGGAAATTCATAAATGTAAATCATTAAGTCAGGGACACCTTTTCTTCATAAAATCCTGACATTTGCTGTCCTTCCTTTAAGTTGTCTGTATCAGCTGACGCAACACTAAATGTTCGAAAGCTTTGGCTTTTTGCTTGATTTGAAAAATACAGTTCCCATCTGTTTTGACAGCTAACTGCTTTGATTAGCTTTTATTTTAGTTTTTTTCCAAACTTTTGGTGTTAATTGATGACACAAATATAAAGCTTTACAGTAAATATGCTTGTTGGTTTTCTGGTCTCCATTCAAAATATTTTATAGTGCCATGAAAGCTCCTGTTTTAATGAGTAAAATATTCAGCTTGCTGGGCAGATTTGTAGTGTGCTGTAAAGTGTATAAGGAGATTGATGTGTCCAATCTTCAATATTCAACTACTTTATCTGTCCTAAGTTTATGAAATCACGTTGATCTTCATTTGAATCATTTTGATGTATAGTAATTTCTTACTTAGATGTTACTTATTTATTTACTACCTAAAAGATAACATTTTTTTTGCTTCCAGAATTATAGGCCAAACCCCACAAGGAAATTTTGATATTTAATTCTAAATATAAATTGATGTCTTTGCACTGTAGTTCAGATTTAGGCACGTGTTGCAAATGGGTAAAGGACCAGGAAGGGCAGGAGGGCAACCACCTCCAGAGTGTGAGAAATAAAGAAAGAATGGGATACGTGGGATACCTGAAAACATGAAACTGGGAGGGATTGTAAGTGTAAGTCTCTCAGAAGCTAAGCTAAATAAGGATTAGTAAACTTAACTCCTTATTTTGACTTCACAGCAAGGCCAGAGACACAGGCTTCAGTTTTGACTGAGAAGCCAAAAGCCACTGGCCCCACTGTGACCAGGATACAGGTTTTTGCAGTGTATCAGATATATTTTCTTCTTTATTCTCTGTTTTTGTCTTCATCCTTGTTCAACTTCTCACTCTCAATATCAATAGCTTTGCTTTCCAGTTCTTATCACACTGTGGATTTTAGTCTCTATAGCTGCTGCTCAGTGCTGGTGTATGATCCAAGCATGTAAGTTTTCCGCTAGTCAAGGACAGGGAAGATGCATTGGGGATTACCTTAACAGCATTTAACTTATGCTTTATTTTCAGTTTACAGGTATTAATGAGTGGTATTTCTGGCATTTCTAGGAAACTGTGGCTAATTCTGTTGTCAGAAATGCAGTGCTGGATGGGAAATAGGGGCCGGGCAGGATCCTGGTTGCATTTCAGAGCTCAGCAGTGACATCCATCTCGAGCTGCTTCACCACATCCCAACCTTGTCACTTCTGAGGTTTACAGAAATGCTGGGCCCTTGGAACTCCTGTTGAAGTCAGCATGTTAAACTCTTAACAGGTGTTAAACGCCTTGGAAAATCATGCCATAAATATTTAATTTAACAGTGGTGCAACTTGAAAAGGTTTCTAAATAAATACAAATCAGTATTTTCCAAAAGCAGCTAATAAAACGTGTTTATTTTTCCTCTTGAGAGCCTAAAGTACGTCCTTAAGATGCATAACAGAGTTTCCTGATGATGATTAGCAGATCTCGGATACAATGAATTTTGCAGCAGAACACTTCAGAGGAGGTTGAGGATATATGCAGATAAGTGAGTTAAGAAGATTTTGCACTCCTGAAGTAGGCAGTGTTCATGCTTAAATGTTATCAAGGACTTGGCAAATATTAGTTTGGGGGTTTTTTTGCAATTAAAGATTTATTACATACTTTTGATTTTTTTGCTAGTAGTCTAAATGCCATGCCTTTTAAATGGCATGCATAAATTTGTGTGTTCTGCATTGTTCTTATATGCTGAGCTTTCATCACCTTTGTTCAGCATCGTTCCTCCAAGAAGTGAATGGCTAAATATTTTCCCAGGGATACAAAAATCATGGTAATTTATATGCAATTAAAAATAATAAAACCCCTGAACATTGATCATTAGAATAATGAGCAAAGTACCTGATGTATATTTTTCCACGAGCCATTTACAGAGAAAAAAATCAGATGGTTTGGGTTGGAAAGGACCTTAAAGATCATCTCTAGTTTTGGTGTGTAGTGATTTCCAGTCCTGCGTGTTTACCTTTATATATCTTAAATATTTAGTAAGCTGCATTGACTGCTATAGAACCATATGAATAACAGGCTTTGAGCTAGTCATTTAGTTTATCAGAGTTGTACTCTGATTTTGAGGAGTTCTTGTTTTAGTCCTGATCCCAGTTAGAAGGCGCCAGTACAAGGAGTACCAAGTTACAGGATAGGAAAAGAATACTCATTCTTGGTGATGAAAGCAGCACTTCTGTAAGGGTATAAAATTAGGAAAGTGTATTTTTTATATAGAGAGATAAATAAATATCTTTATTGCTTTCCATTTGCAAGCCATTTTACGTGCCACACCAGGTTTGGGCAGATGATGCAGTCACGTTTGTCACATGTCTTAGAATCATCTTCATATGCAGTGTGTAGCAACCTGGAAATATGAAGTTCATCTTCATATCCATCTTTCTAATTATCCCTTACTATAAAATACTCTGTGTTGTTACTTCCACACAGGGGACTTTAGATATCCATAAAAAGTTGGTTACCCCAACCAGACATGGTGCAATATCTGGGTAGCAGTTACAGTGTTCATCAGTTAAAATATTGGAAAAGCATTTGTTTCCTGATGTGATAATGATAAGCAAATTTTACAGTCTTGTAAAAAGTTGTTGATTTGCAAGAAATTTATAAAGAGCTGGAATGCTAGGCATGGTCCCAGGAGCAAGCTTAAACTGGATAAGTCTTTCAGTTGGTGGCCCTTTTATTAGAGCTTTGTTGCTACTATAATCACTTAATGGTTATTTGGATTCCAAAGGCGATATAGTTTTACCTACATCTTATTTCATAAAAAAATCCTGATTTTGAAATCTAAGAAATGTTTGATATTTTCTGCAGTTTTGTTAGGAAGGTACTTTCAAATAATTCTTCCAAAGATCATGCAGGTTTCTCCTGTTTAGGTGGGTAGATATTATGGACATCAGTATTTTCAGAAGCAAACTGGGGTTTTGACATGAACTTTTTGAGCTTTAGAAAAAACTGTGCTTTCCTCAGACACATCTCTCAGAATTAAGCTGAGGCTATACTTATTTTATCTGTCAAGATGGCAGAAGACTAGTAATGATAATGTAAGTAATTTTAGGAAATTTCATGTTGTGTAAATGTATTTCATTCCATTTCTTAATGCATTTTCGTTCCAGTGAGTGTCACGACTGGTGCTTCATTCGCAAAAGCCTTTTCATTCTCAGTGTGTTGAAGATGTGGCTCAGTGTATGTTATCGTAATAGATGTTTCAACTCTGATTTCAATTACCAGTTGCACAGTTTATCTTCACTAATGTCTTCTGTGCATATGAAGCATAAGAATATGAGCATAAGAGTGTTGAACTCTGAGAAAAGAACAATAGCCACTTCAAGCTACTTAAAATCTCAACTACAATTAGAGCTGTGCCATGCACTGGAGCGCTTCAAGTTCAGTAAAAAGGGGTTTTAGGACTGGAAGCTTTTGGTTAGAAGCTTAATAATTTATTTTATATTTACTTGAGCTGAATCTTACAACGTTACATGTAAAGTGAAATGTGTTGTACCAAGAAAATGTGGGAACAAGAAAGCTTTCAAGTCACTACTTTTAAGAAATTTTAAGCCTGTTTCTTGCTATGTGCTTGAAACTGGTAATGATATCAGAAAAGACAGGATCTATTATCAGGGGACTAAATATGTCAGGTTAATCTCCTGAAGAATTTGCCTTGGAAGAAATGAAGCAGGACTGTGAAGCACAGTGGAATCCGCTGTAATGAAACAAGGTTGTTCTGAATGGAACCGTACGAATATATAATAGCCAACCAAATCATGCCTGCTATGAGTATGACAAAAGCCCTTGGGGGAGATCTCAGATCTGATTAGATTTAGAAATTCACCTCCAGATTGTCTCCATGGTCTCACTTGTATTGACTGACTTTCCGTTTTGCTAGTACACATTGGTGCATGACTCCACCTGTGCTTTAGAGCTGTGGGATCTGGGTGTTGGGAACCATGTGCCTTCAGCACCAGGGACTTGTTCTGCTGCTCAAGTTCCTGCTCCAGGATGCACTTTTTCATTTAACATCTGCTCCAGCTACATTTTTATTGACTTTTCAAATGAGTGTCACAACTCAAAAAATCTCCTTTTTTATTAGAGAGAATGTATGTGATGCTTTTCTACAGCCTAGCATTCAGCATCTCTTTTACCCTGATAAATTACTTGCTGCTTTCTTGGCTCTAACTGGAACCACATTTCCCTGGAGGGGAAAATACGGGCAGAAGACTAATTTTGGTGCTTTGGAGGAGCCTGACAATGCCACGCTGCTGAAGGAGCTTGGGGAAACAGTAAAGGGCCTTCAGCTGGCTCTCCCAGCTTCCATCCTTGTTTATAGTTGACCCTTTCTGGTGTCCAGGATACTCCTCAAGGTAGGAGGTTGTTTTGATGTCATTGGCTTTGCCAGATTAGTTTTGGTGACAGTGTAGCAGGAAGGGGACATAACCCAAAACAAGTTTCAGTGAACAGTACTGTTAGTTTGTTTTATATTACTAGAGTGGTGTTTGTGGAGGGGAGGAGTGTCAGCTCATGTTTTCCACATTACTCAGGTAAATCCAAAACAGCGCAAAACAAAGCTCAGCTTTAATAATCTGAGGGATTTCTGGGTGTCTTCAAAACCTTTGTATTGGTTAGACCCCAGTGATTATTAAGGTTAGAGAATTTTTGATTCACTATATCAAGAAGAGAGTTGTTGGTTCAGAATCTTTTTTGTTAGGAAAAATGATATTGCGGTAATAGTTTAAAAATTTGGGAATGGGTATCTTAAAAGTTCCTCAGGTGCAGCTGATGCAGTGGAGTGTGATGGGCTGATGGATGTCTGCAGCCAGTCCTACAGGTTGGCAATTTGTGATGAAGGAGAGCTTCTGAAGGGGGACAGATCCCTGTGTTAGAATCCTATAATCATGAAAGTTGTAAGAGACCTTTAAGATCATCCGGGCCAACTGTCATGTTTGATGGATATGAAGCTTTGAGAGAGAGTCTTTTCCATGCTCACTTTGGTGGTATGCATTCTCTGTGCAAATTGGCCTTTTGAGATGGGATCTTAAGAGTGGTTTTATATGCTTTAATTTTCCACCATATATTTTTATTTCTCAGAAGTGCCTTCAGCTCTTTGTCTAATTTACTTTTGATATCCTATTTTTCTCTCTCTGCTTTGAAGTCTCTTACAGGGTTTGGAATTCATGTGTATTTACTCTGAGATAATAATTTTTATTTCTTGTCTTGTGCTGCTTTAGGCCTTCTCTTTATATGTGACTAAAGTGCTAACACAAATTTCCCAGCTGAAATAAAATTCCTTATGGAACATACTGGGAGTAGTTGCTGAGATGGTAGTTAGGAGTTTCTTCTATAGCTTAATTATTATTTGGTTGGTATTTCTGGAGTTTCCTCTGGAAGCAATCTCTTGTTGGCTACAGGATTCAGACTAGACTGTGATTCCTGGGTATGAATGTTCATGTGGTGGGAGCCTTCCTGTGGAGTGTGTGGAGTCAGCTTTTGGTTTGAATATTGTGTACGTGGTGAATACATTTTCTAACCACTTTGACATAACTGTTTTCTTATGTGATCTACTCTTTGAGAGTTTCTTAGGAGTGTAATTTTATGTGTGTTTTTGCTTTGCTATGGTATATAATCATTTAAATCAAAGGTTAATCAAAATGATTAGTCATTTTGAACAGGAAAACTGTGACATTTGATAAGTACCTCCACTTCAAATAAATCTTACCAGTATTTTCCAGTCTTGTAACTTTTAGAGGGACAGGCTCGTACAAATTATGTTTAGTATTTTATTTACAAAAAGCAAAGCCAAGAAAAAATGAATTCAAGGCTTCCAAGGTTCTGCTTTTCAAGTCATGCATCTCCTTATTAAAGTTAGCTGTTTTGGGGGAGAGCTTCCTGAATGACCTTGAAAGGAGCTGACACATGCGTTTACTTGTTCACAGTTGATTTGAGGAGTGGATCTGCTAAAGCCTGTAGTGTTGTAACCTGGCTAATGCTGCGGGTTGCTGCTGTTCCTATGAGCTAAGAAGCCTTTTGTAATAAAGAGATAAATCAGAGGCAAGAACGGGAAAGCAATGGATCTGACCCAACATGTTTTAAAACGAGTGTGTGGGGGTTTTAACTTCTGAACACTGAACTGTGATGACCAGCAGCCTTTCCTTCTTCAGTAAGTGAGGGCACAAGAGGAAAAAGGCATCGCTTCTGCATGTGACACCACATCCCAGAGAGGATGTGAAGTTAAGCAAATGCCACTGAGAGACTGGGGAGGCAGGAACCAGCACATGATCCAGGGCGTGATGTGGCAGGTTATCCCTTTGCCCTCAAATTAATTTCTCTTAATACAGAGATAGGACAGAAAAATGGGGAAAGAATTAATTTTTTTTTCCCAAAAAAATCCGAACAAAAAAACCCCCAACAGTTCCCCAGACATGCCCCTCCAGAAGCTGGCAGGTGTTTGTCAGGATTTGATGTTTATTCTAATTGCTCAAGCTATTTTGAAGATCAGTTCCCCAGATACAATAGCATTTTTATTTCACATCTGTCGGCCTTGATACCCCTGAAAATACATCTGCATTAAACTCTGAAACATGTATGGATAGTGTTTTGAATGGTTGTACTCTGCACCATTGGGAAAGGAGCTCCTCTCCAACCATTGCCTGGCACAGCTTGCATCCCCAACCTGCTGCAGGAGCTGCTTCTGCCACTCATTCCGTTATCATTCCAGCAGTAATTCCAGCATCTCAGACTTTTTTGTCGAGCAGCATTGGTTCTTTAGGGTAAGGGTACTAAAAAATCTCGTTCCTTCATCTCTCAATCCTTTCCTTCCTTCTGCAGGAGGTGAATTCGTTTCCCCCTGTTCTGCCAGTGAGTCAAGACAAACAAAATTAAAGATTTTCTAGCTTGTTGTATTACTAAAATGGAGTATTCTTCCTATAAAATTCCAGTTTGGGATTCAGTAGTTTCTGAATATTGGAATAACATGCCAGAATTTCAGTATGACAATTAACTCACCTGTATCTTCACTCTCTAAAATAGAATTGGAGAAAAATGCCCCTGGATACCTTAATGATAGAGGAAATAATGTAAAGAAGTCTTCTTGATGTGACCTTTACCAATTTTTTTAAGTTCAGTGATGCCGCAAATCATCTCCAGTTGTACATCATTGGTTAAGAGCTTTCCAATTCTATAGTAAAGATTTTTAACATTGTCAGGATTTAGTTTAGTGTAAGGATAAGGGAGCATGGTCTGCTGGGACTGCAGAGGAGTGTTCCTGAGGTATCATTTATTGGGACTTACGAGAGCCTTTGAGAAAGAGAAAGAGAGAGAGAGAGAAACCCTTTAAGATTGAGTGAGGACACATCTAGGGTTGTGTGTGTGTTTCAGCAATAACAAGCATCTGCCAAATCCAGTCCTTGGTTCCATTTTCCCCAAACTATTAGAATGCCTTCAATTTAAAACTAAAAAGGCATTGATCCGGCTCAACCTCGTGGCCCAGACCCAGGTCAAGTCTCCTTATTTTTACAGCAGCCTTCTTGTTTGTTTAATATAAATTGGTTATTGCTTTTCTGCCTCCCACTCAAAAAAATCATCTCCTTGTCGGATTCCTGGGGAGGTCGACTGGGCAGCACAAAAATGCAGAGGGGATTTTGGTGACTGAAATAATTTTGTCATGCGTTTTAAGACCAAAAAAGAGCAGTTTCAGCCCAGAAGATAATTTTGTGTGACAGTTGGATTGCTAGCTCCTTGTTTATCTATGTTCCCATTTTCAGGTTGGTTATAAGAAAAGTCTCTGCGAGCTTTTTTTTCTTCCAAATTACACCCAGTGGCTCTAATGGGAAACTTAATGTAAATACGTATGTACAGTCTCCTGAACTTTATAGTGTGTTAGCAAAACCAGTTTTATGTGTTGTGGGGGTGAGGGGAGTGGGAAGAAGCAAGAAAATTGGAAGTGTGATATGTCTTGTTATCAAACCCTGGAGGTGCACGTCCTGCTGTCATGGCTGAGGGGGCTTCAGCACTGTGAAATGCTCGTTCTCAGTCTGTAGATTTTTCTGATTTATTTTTTCTTTTTTTCTTTTTTTTTTTTTTCACGGGTGGAAAATGCTTGGTTTCTGCATTGATTTTCCTTTTACCCTTTTCTCAGCAGGATCTTCTTGTTGATCTTCACAGTGTATGTCTGCTCATTTTTCTAGTATAAACCAGCTCTGATGTGTTTTAGATTTGCCAGTTGAGTTGAGTCTTCAGCGAATATTTGTAAAATGTTGAAGGAAAAGGAACAAAACAAACAAAAAGTTAACTTTTCCTCACTGCAGTATGGCATACATTATTTTACCAAGGCTAACACCCAAGCTGGGAGAGCAGTCACATGAAGCTTCTTGTTCCTTGCTGTGTGCAGGCACTTCCAGACTCGACGGCTGGCAGCCATTGTGTGGTTGTGAGTGCAGTTCTTTCACCATAGCTGGATAAAGTACTGGAAAGTTACAGCAGTTTGTTGCAAAACTTGAAGTACTTTTTGTTCACATAATATTTAGCAGGATCTACATAATTAGTTTTAAAATTGGCCAGTGTGCTGTAACTTAGTCATTTATGTAAGTGCTGTTCCATTACCCAGTGATGCTTCTGGTGCACTCACTGACTTCAATTTTACCTTGCTGCGGTTGTTACTAAATATAGGATGAAACATTCTGAGATAACTTCTAAATGTGGTCTTGGAAGATATATGCAGCAAATTTAACTTTTTCTTCTGTTGTTGAATTTGCAATTTATTGTGAGTCAGAAATCTCTGCCCAGCATTTTCCCCTTCCTCCAGTGCAACATTGAACAAACCCATTGCTGTGTTTAGGATATGCAGGAACCAAGGACACTTCCTGACCTGCTCTAGAGCAGCTCATACTCTTCTCTCCTACAGACTTCTTCCTTGTGACCTACAAAGTATGATAGGAGGAAACCACTAACTTTTACATGCATTTTACTCTCCCCCCATGTTTCACACTTGTATAGAAACTTGTGCTGCCACAGAGGTCGAATAGGAAGGTACAGAGTACAGCATCTATGGACCTCAGGAACTGCCATCCATCTCCCAAGTGCACATGCAAGTGGAGAACCTCTTGCCCTGAGCGCTCTTCCAAGGCATTGCTTGGCTCAGCAGCTCTCAAAACCTAGACAATTTGAAATCTTTCCATCAAGCAGGACTGTGATAGCTAGGAAGGAAAGGATACAGTGAGACTATTACAGCCCAAGTGACGTGGTGCAATAGACTTGAAATTTTTGTTGATCCTCAGAGGTGAGTGTAACCTTGCTGAACTGGAGCACTGGAAGATGCTTGGACATGGAGAGCACTCTCAGGCCACATACAGAATAGCAGTGCCAGACGTGTACTCAGTAGTCTGTCATCTCTTTATTCAGAAACAGGTTTAGATGTGGTATTTATGTGAAAGAAATATATGCTGTTACAGCACAGTGTTCTTTAAAGAAGTTATCAACATATTTAATCTGAGTGGTTTGAGATACTTAATCTGAAGTATGAAGGACATGCTTACAGATTTGGAAGTGGAATGAAGTGGCTGATATATTTATTTTGTAAGGTTATCTTTGCCTGTCTACAGGGGTAACATAGTAGTTTTAATAGAAAAATGGCTTTGCACACTTCTGCAATGATTTTATCATGGAACAATAAAGAAACAAAATAATTTGGAATCATAACTGAAACCTCTTTTGCTCAAGTTTAGTGAGATAATCGTCAGATTAAAGCTGTAGTTGAATCAGTCAGTCATCTGATGAATTAATAACGGAGATTAAAGTCAACAGTGAATCAATTTATTAGATGAACAGAAGCAAGACAGAAATCAGGGTAGTTTAAAACATATGTCTGGCTATTACAAGGCAACATCGGCTGCTGCCTAGTTCTTGGAGATAGAGATGGGACCAGAGTCCAGTCTGGGCTTCAGTAAGTCAATGCAAGGGTTAATTCTGTGCCTGAAGGTGGCACAGAATTAATTAATTGAAGGTGGTTTAGACACTTGTTCTTTTTCTGCCAAATGAACTGTGTGCAAGCAATATTGGCTTAAAAAAAATGATATGCAAATATAGCACGACTTAGACATGTTTGCACTTTATTCATACCTGTTGAAATATTACAGAGAAAAAATGATGGGAACAGAGCAGAAGAAAGGTGAACTGCTTTGTGTAGGTTGTTTGTGGAACAAGGTGGGTGGGAGAGCAGCTTGGGTTGTTTATATCACTGATGGCTGCCTACTGTGGGCTTTCTGTGGGAATTCATATGTTAGGCTGAACCTTCTGAGCCCACTCCTCCTCCTTCTCCACCTCTGGACAGTGTCTGGGAGATTAGGATCATTAATGGCTCTGGGTGATGTGGCAGTGCAAAAAAACTACTGTTTGCCAAGTGTTTATTCGTTGCCACACCTCTTCAAACCATCTAAATGCAGTGGTGAATTAAGAGCTTTCTTTCCCTACAACCTGATCCAGTCCAATTGTGATTTTGAGCTTTGAGCAATCTGGAATATAAAAAATTGTTGGGCCTTACTATCAGATTACATGTAACTTAGTTTTCAAGTCAGAACATAAACGCTCCAAAAGTACAAGAGAGAAGCTTGCTGAGAAAGCTTTAGTCTCATCATGGGAAAAGTTCAGAGTATATATACCTTAAATTTTCATAAATCCCTGTAGGAATAGAACTACTTTTTATCCATGCATTCCTATTTTTATTTTCCTGTTATTTCTGAAAATATTTTTGTTCCTTTTCATTGGGGTAATGAAAGCATTTGGTTTAACTGGATTTCATATATTGATCTTATGTGGCTCAGGGAGACTGTGTCATACATTTCATGAAAATAAACCTAAATACCAATACATAAACTCTAGAAGCATGAAATGACAATACTTAATTCTGTTATATTATTAAAAAAAAAGCAGCGGGGGAGGGGAAGCCTTTCAGGGCAGAAAGACAAAGAAAGGGCTAATTAAGGATTTAAAGCCACTGAGGTTTGGTTGGAGGGGGGTTTTGCAACCAGTGAACTGAGTCGAATGTAAAGTGTGGTGTGTGTAAGCCAAAAGGAATCATAAATTCTGTGTGATGCAAAATAACTTCATAGCAAGTGACTGACTAGCTAGAGAGGTCTTGGATGGAAGGGAAAGGTTTCTATAAAAATAAACTTCATCTCACTGACCTTTGCTGACCCTGGCTGCCTCTCTCTTAGTCTAACCTGAAGAGATTAGAAAAACTCTAAACATCAAAAGGAACCGTAGAGCTATTGTCTCCCTGAGTCCCATTGTGTCCAGGAGTGATTTCCCAGGAAGCAGCAGCCTGCTCCTGCTCCAGAGCCTTCCCCTGCTGGCACCAACAATGCGGCCCTGGCTGTAGGTCAGGCTGCCCATCTCAAACCCTGCCTTGGAAAAACAACCCACCACTCTTGACATGATGGATGGGAAACCCGACTCCGGGATTCGTTTGCCCAAACTTGTTTGGAAGATTTGCTGGGTTTACTGAGTCAACATTTTTCAGGTGCTTCCTGTGCTTTATTCAGGAGTGGATAAATAACTCTCATTTTGTTCAGCCACAGACAACACAGATGTAATTAAATGACGTCAAAAGTTTGTCTTTCAATGTGGTTGAATCCTCAGCTTCTAGATTTTTTTAATATATATATTCTTATATGTGTGTATATATATATGTCTGTATATATATAAAAACACAAGTTTTACAGAAAAATTTCTTTAAATGGCTGTTGGAGGAAAATGCAGGTTTCATGCATTTGTTTCTACCTCACGGGGAGAACTGACAACATTTCTGAGATCCGATGATTACTAGGCTGTAGTTTTCTGCTAACTTTGGGTCACAATTTAAAATTACTCCTTAAAGCATAAGGAAGTCTTAAATTATGAAGCAGTAGGAAATCCTGAGATCCGAGGCATTGAGTGGGCTTGCAGTATAGTATATATTCATTATTTTGTTGCTACTTCAGTAGCTCACAGGTATTAAGCACAGCATTACATTAACTTTTTGGTGAAGTCCAGACACTAGAAAACTCAAGTTTTATGGTTCAGCGTTTGCTGATAGGATTTGCAACGAGCGAAGTCCAGACTTCAGATGGTTTTTACAGAGTGCTTGTGAGAGGCCAGCCACAGGAACAGATGCATTTTTGTCTAAATTACTTTCTCTCTCTTTCCAATTTCTGTATCTTCTGATTTAATTTTAAAATCCATTTTAAAGCAAATGAAATAGCTAAGGCTTTTTCTAGCACAGTAATCAAGACCTTTAATACCCTACCTCTCTACACACCACAGTTTCAAGAACTGATGTTTATGGTGCTGTTACCTGTGCTGGGCAAGGTGTTTGTCTGCACTGTGGGAGATGTAGTGGAGCAGGGGGTACCCATTTCAGGCTCTACTTTCAAGTAATTTTAAAAGTTGAAGAAGATTTTCAGGCTTTTACTGTAAGACTTATCTTTTCCTAAAGCACACTCAGCAACAGAGCTCCTCTCGCCTCTGTGCTCTGTTCCACGTCGCAGCTACAGAGATATCTGGCCAACCTCCAGTTTAAATTCACTTAATAGGGTAAATCTGAAATGATTTAAACACTCTCAATTTGCCACCATAACCAAAAGGGTCAAAGCCAGAGCTGTAGAAGCGCTGATATTCGAGAGAATTTTTTAAAGAGGAATTTAGACGTAGCTGCTTTAAAAATGTCATTAAGATGAGATAGGGAATGCTTTAGGTGAGTGATTTCAGCCGCCCAAATCTTCTATTAATGGATCACCTTAAGATTTTCTCTACTGTAACATACCTGGGGCTGGAGTTTGTCCCACTGACCTCTGTGGACTTCATTTCATGCTCTCAAACAGTGGAGCAATATGTATTTTGGTGTGTGTACAGGCACTGCACAGATTGGTGAGGCTCAGTCCCTAACAAGGCAGATTGTTGACTGAATGGATGTACTCAGGCTTTGTGTATGCTTTTGGGAAGGAATGGTAAAACAATCTACTTTAAAACATCTGAATTTTTGCCAGTTTATGCTACAGCTTTCCCTGATGAGTAACTAAAGATGCAGTCCATGCTATTGCTGCAAATAACTTCCTTTTTTCTTTTGGGACACTTTTTTTTAGATGGGCATCACCCTTGTGTTTAATGATCTTGTTTTTCTTCAGCTCTTAGCAAGTGTATCTCAATGTTATTTGTTGTCTTTTTGTCTCACTTAGGCTCCTAAGTATGGTTTTGACTGCAGTCCTCTCAAAATCTAGAGAAAGAACCTTTCATTTTGCATGAAGAGGAGAAAATTGCTGTGTTTTTCTTTTCCCTAGAACTTCAAAAGCACAAAAAAAAAAGTTTTAAATAGGAGAATGGAGAAAAAGAATTCAGAAACGTTGAAAGGTGCTCACTGATTAAACTGTAGGGAACATTCACGTGTCTGCCATTTGGTCTCCTGAAGATCAATACTATGAGACTAATCTATGATGCTACAGCAGTCTACAATAATTCTAACGTATTATCTTTCAGAGTATTATTACTGGAATAAAAATTGTTGGGTTTAAATCTTGAAGATATTGGGATACTCATCCTGGCATTCATTATTTCATAAAATGGATCCACAGTGTTCTCTGTGTGCAGACACAGTTCGATATTCTTTCACAATGATATTGAAGGATGATCATGCTGTTCCAGTGATCCTGTCCAGCACAGTTACACTTGGATGGGGATGTAAAAAAAAAAAAAGGCAAGGAAAAAACCCAAGCAAAATGTGACTGCTTCATATCTACTGCTCAGCATTACAAAGGTGTCATCTCTCAGCTGAGTGATGAGGGGAAAACGAAGAAGTGTCTGTGCCGGCACGATTTTTCTCACTGAGAGCTGCGAAACCAGCTTGAAACTTTTTTGTGTTGATTTACAGTCTTTGTCCTGTGAGTTTATAATTTGGTGAGGAGGGAGAAGCATCTTAGTGATGTATTTATTGCTGTACTGACAGACAAGTATGAAGTTCGGGCTAATTATAATTTCCTGTGTCTCTGTAAATGGATTTGAAATTACTTGTTTGCTCTGGTGGTGGAGTAACTTTTGTCATTTATTCTTTTTTCTTTCAAGCAACTGAATCCCATATTGCCTCTAAATTGGGAAATATTAGATTTCCTTTAACTAATCCTAGAGACTTGGTTTTGCAATTACATTTTGAAACACTGGTGGACAATTGTCAGTGGAAGCAAAAAGACAGTATTTGTACTGGGGCTGAATTTGGAAGTCTTTGTTAAAAATATGGTTGTAAAGCAACCTGTGCCATGAGCAGTGGAAGTAGCGAAGTCTAATTTTCTACCAGTTGCCATCTCTTTTCCCTTGATCATTCCCTTCCTTCCCTGAAGCAAGAGCCCCAGCTCTCCACTGTGAGCCCTTCCTGCAAGCAGAGATGGGTTTTCTGGTGCGAGGCACATAGCTGTCAGTCAGCTGGTACCTGTGTGGGACATGGTCAACTCCTTCCCCTTTGGTGAGGGAGCTCTTTTGAATCTCCTCTTCCTACTTCCAGTTTTCACGAAGGGCACAGGAACTTGGTTATCTTTGTGACTTTCACCTCTGTGGGACTTTGTGGCCGCCGGGTGTTTTGGAGGGGTTGGTGTGGAGTGAATGAGAGATTGATGGGCCGTCAGCATATTGCATAGTTATCCTTTTATAGTTACCTGTTCCACACAGTGGAGCATGCACCCTGTGTGTGGGGGCAAAGACTTGAAAATAAGGAGTGAATTTCTGTTATGTAGTAGCTGATTTTTGGGGGTTGGACCAGATGACCTTTAAAGGTCCCATGCAACCCAAACTATTCTATGATTCAATGATTTAATTGGACTTTTAGAGCTTTTAGTCAATGTTAAAGTTTCCCAATATCAATAATCAGTACGTAGATGTGATACATTTTAATAACTTTGCTTGTACCAAACCAAAGGGAGTTTGTCATAACACGAATCGCTTATTGATGACACAGTTGTCTGTGATTGATTAGAAGTGGCAGATTTATTTCAGCTTCAACTCTTTCCATTAGCATTCCTATCGACCATCTGGCAGTGGAAAACCTCACTTGTGGGATAGACTAGGATCTCGTTAAAAAAATTACAAGATTTCTTGGGGCCTTTTTTTTGCCAGTGTCCTGATGAGCAGAAAGTTGTCACTTTTAGTGACAGTTCTTGTTGCCTGAAAGGGTTGAGACTGATGCTGGGGTCAGCCTGTGGCTTGTTTTTAATGGCTTTTAATTATTGCCTTGATTGCAGCAAGCATTTACTTAATGGTTACACAAGTATCATCTTGTGGGCTTTGTAGTTCTTCATAGCCTTCAGTTGTTGGTTAGAATGAGAAAGATCAACTTGCTGCTTAAGTGGGAGGAACAGAGCAAACAACTTTTTTCAAAATGGTATCTACAGAAAACTACATCTTTCCCTGAATTACTCAATTATGAGAATGTTGTATCATAATCAAAATCATTTGACTGCGTTTAAGATGCCCTAATCAAAATCATTTAAAGATGATGTACAAGGAGGGATGCTGAAGGGGCAAAAAATTAATTCTAAATGAATTGTGATGTTCCTAAGTGTGAAGTTGCCTATATGTCCATTAAATGGTAGATACATGTACTGATATGAGAGAAATATGGAACTGGCATGAATGGGCGACGACACCTGAGGACATTTAGTGAAGCTTCTCCAACAGTCCAGTAAATTACATCACAACCTGAAGTGCAGCAGCTGCTCTGGTGCCACCATCTCTTTATGAGCAAGAGTGTATCAGGGCAGTCTTTGGTAAACAGCTTTACAGTGCTTTTCTGCTGCAGTGTCTGGCACGTGGAACTGTAATGCTGGCTCTGCAGCATCTCCTGCTCCCCAGAAATACAGTCATTCAAAATAAAGGCATGAAAACTTATGGCAAGGGCCCCTTCCTTCTTATTTTACAGGTGACATTCTGAAGACTGATGTTATCTGTGTGTTGCAGAGAGGTGAGTTTCGGACAGAGAAAAAATATTCTATGTGAGTTTCCCCTTATCTGCAGGGTTTGTTTAAAACAATGCTTTGATGTCATTGTTAACCATCCTTTTTTTGAGTGGGGGAGCTTTGGCAGAAGTGTTTCCATTTCTCAAGAGTGTGATAGATTTCTGTCCAGGATCTCCAGAGCTTGACCTTGGGGTCTATAAATGTTTTACATGGTTCCATGGGTTTTTCAAGGTTGTGGCTTGTTGAGCCGTAATGCACAAGGGACTTCTCCCTAAATGGGTTCTGCATTGCACTTAGACTCACACAAACATTGCAGCAAGTGAAGGTGTTAAAAAATATGCATGAAGGTCAAAGTGACAGGTCTTATTAGGAGATTACTGGCAATAGTTTTCTTGAAGAGTAATCTCCTAACAATTTATTCTCAATTTTGAATTTGATTTTGGAAATAGTGTTGAGGCAGCATTGAGATTACAAAGATGGTAGTTACATGCGTAATATTTAGCATTAGAAAGGAGATGGATCCCTTCTGGTTCTATTTTGAATTATTAGCAGTGTTTATGCTGGGGAAGTATGCAATTTCTGAAAATGAAATGTTTTTGGACAGTTAGCAGGGATTATCTGAAACACATACATAATGTATAGTGTAATTCTTTTGAAGGTCTTCTCTGTTACCCTTTTTTTAGTCTGAAGGAAGGTAACATTGGAGTAAAAAGGGGGAGGAAATTTATTCAGCCACTTGAAGGCATTCTGTGGAACATTAAGGTTTGTTTGGTTTTAAGTGTTTCTCAAAAAGTGCTTCTCTTGTCCGCTATTAATTGTGCCATCACATCTGTGAAAGATCATTATCATATTCTTTTATCCAGACACGTGTCAAAGCTTTACTCACTTCCAACCATCTGTAGACTATTTGATACAAATGCTTCAAAAATTGAGCTAATAGCCAAGGCACCATCCCTGTATCTGAAAGTTTCTTAAATTTCGTCACCCGCAGGTTTTTTTTGTCCTACTTACTACACTTTCTTTCCAAAACAATGCCTTTTGGCAGCTCCTGTTGTATTCATACCGTTGCTTTGGATAACGGGCCAGACTTACACACACCACCATCTCAGTGCACTCTTCTAGATCCTTTGCCAGTTGTCTGCTTGAACGCCATCTGTTCCTGGCAAGGAGTTACCTTCAAATACCTAACAAAACAGGTCATGGGAAAAACCAGAGTCTTCCAGGAGCTAATGGTGATAACACACCCTGACTCTCTAACGCTGTTAGCATTTTTCTCATAGCACTTCAGGAAACTTGCTCTCTTTAGGCAGATTCTCTTACCCCAAGATCTTTCCTTTAGAGGAGCAGTACCAATGCCTGCCCAGGCAAACAGTGAGGAGGATGCTAACTTGCAAGAAGATGTTTTGTGGAAAGCTTGAACAATGCATGAAATTCAGTCCTACCCCATAATGAGCTGGAGAACTGTGCTAATGAAATCTGCAGGAGACAATAAAGTGAGTCATACAGCAAAGACAGCTGAAAACGGCCCTGCAAAGTAGTGCCGCTAAGGAAAAAAATATAACTGAGAGCAGGAAATAAAAAAGAGCATCTTGGAAAACATCCAGGCTAATGCATCCAAAGAAATACAATCTGAAATGCAGACATAACGTGGGAGCAGAAGCTGTAAAAGCCATAAGGCTGAAAAAGATAGAGAGATAGTGGACTGCAAATTAGATATGAGGCTCTACCAAAGGACCAATTTGGGCCACGCATTGGAAGAGCAGCATGTGACAGATTAGGGAGGCATTAGGCCTGTCTTGGAGAACCATTGACTTCTGCAGATGAGAGAATGGGATTCATTAGGGTGGTTTCAGCAGGAAACAACATAGTGATGATGATCTGGAGGAAATGCTGAAGCGCCATCCACGGTGTGGTGTTCAGAGCCTGCTTATGGGGGAGTGTGCAAGCTTCTGGAGCATAGAGGAGGGAAACAGCAGCATATGGCATGGCAGAGCTGGGATGCAGATGAGGAAAAGGCTGATTTCAGTGGGACAGCAGAAGGAGAGTTTCAGTGGTGATAAGGTTGGGTATGCATGTTTGAAGATGGCGTAGTCAAAATACAGGTTCAGGACCAAATACTGAAGTGAAATAAGATCTTTGTTTTTGGATCTGTATCTGATTAGGTAAAGTCTGAATTTCTTCCTTTAGGCACTCATGAACTTGAAGAAAGATAAAATGGTGATGGTGAAGCATTTGTTGACTTCCAAGGGTCCTCCTTCCTCACCATAACTATGTGAAAGCAGAGGGTGCTGCATGTCCTGGTCACTATTGGGTGAGAGAGGAGGATGAGGATGCCAGGCTGGCCCAGTTTTATCTCCCTCTGTGGGAGTCAGCATCCACAGTTTCTTTTTGCTGGCTAATAACACAAGTAGAAGTGCAGAAGGGTTTGAAAACATCTTGAAAGAAGTTTGTAGATCACCAGGGCTGGTTTGTTTCTCCTGCAGGAGTGGGGCTGTCAGACACTCCTTGGGATGGGGGCAGCTGAGAGCTCCTGCCTGTGATCCAGGTGTGAAGGGGGACTGTCTTGACCTCTCTCCACCATTGCTCCTGTTGACCCTGTTAAAGTGGGTTTAGTCTGAAAGAAACAGATCATCAACTAATTATTTCCCCACTCTGGTGGCTGTTGTCATAGATGGTCTACCATTTTAAGTAGGAATGGTTGCTTTGAGCTTTTTTTAGGGTTTTTTTAGTACAGCAAACAGAAGGGAAAACTAAAATCTGATTTACTGTGATCCTGGATGCAGGTCCGTTGTTCATGTTGAAAGGGTTATATGAAAACAGGTTGTGTGGAAGCTTTGAAAGTGGTCCAGCTTGCTGCTTAGTAGTACTGCATTTTGCAGGGCCTGATTATTCAAATTCCTTTTTCTAATGTTAGCATTAATTCCCTTATAGCAGTATTATAAAGTTGCTTATTTCACAGTCCTTTTAAATGTGGTAGCCTGGCTGTAAGCAGAGCAGGCAACTTATCAGCTCAGCAGCCACTGCTGCTTGCCAGTATTGGATGTTTGGTAAATGCTTGGAGTCAACCCTGAGAGTTTACGGGCATTGGCTCGTGTTTCCTTTGCTCTGTATTTCACTGCACTGTTAAAATCAGGAGTACTAAACCCCTGCTAAATTTAGAGAGAAGAGGGAATCTGTGAATGCCCACAAAAAATGCATCTCCTGGCTAGCGAGAGCTGGAGCTGGCTGAGGTGTGAGGGAGCTGGGATTTGGGGGTGAGTCTGCAGACATACCCCAGCAGTGGTTCTGTGGGTGTGAAGTGAGCCCAAAGGTACTTTATGACTTTGTGGGAGAAGTGGAGAGGGAGTAAAAGAGCCTCCAAAACAGCACTTTGAATAGCTCGAGGTGGTTGGGTTTTTTTCTCCTTTCAAATGGTTTTATTTTATTATATCTGACACCAGTCAAGGAGAGAGGAAGCTCTTTAACCTTAATGCAAATAAAACAGTAGTGCTTTGGAAAAAAAGTCTGTTTGCTTTGTACCTCTAGGCTGACGATTGTGACAGATCAGAGAATTTAACAATAAAATTACCCATTAGTCGGGGTTTTTT
Source organism: Corapipo altera (assembly GCF_003945725.1). Classification (NCBI taxonomy): domain Eukaryota; kingdom Metazoa; phylum Chordata; class Aves; order Passeriformes; family Pipridae; genus Corapipo; species Corapipo altera. The sequence goes on from NW_020884878.1 coordinate 2,548,384, forward strand.
TCTTAATCTGTTTAGCTGTAACAATCTGTTTGAAGCCTGATTTTTGCTTAGGAGGAGTAAAAAAATTACCTACAGCAATAAATTCATCTATCTGTCAGGCTGTTTGTCTGTCTGTCTATCCCCTAAAGACTTGAAGATGTTGCTTTTTATTTCTGAAAATCGATTGTGACATTTTCTGTTTAGGCTGCTAAAGGTTTTGGCAGATAGAACATGGATTTTGTCTTTTGATGGTGAATTTAATTCAGCATTTATTGTGAAGTCCTCGTGTCTTTAAATGTGTGGTGATAGACAACTAAACCTCCCGATATGCTAAACTCCACCAGGTCTCTTCTGTAGGTCTGCTATGCAAAAAGAACTGGGACTTGTTTCATCTGTTTTTAATAAATGTGAGCCTTGTGTGCTGTTTATGTCAGAACTAAAGCCAACTTTGAATTGTAGTTTGCAATGCAGAGTCTAACTTTTTAGCTCTTGCTGCTAAAGACACCTACTCAGGATGCTGTTACCCTTTAAAAAAGGTGAGGGCCTTGTGCATCACTTTATCTGAACTGTGATGGGTGAGTGAAAACCGGTCTGCAAAAGTGCTGGTCGTGTAAGAGGGCACAGAGTTAGACCTGCTTGCTGGCCAAGGTGGATTCCAGCATTTGGGAGCAATCGTCTGTGATTGGGTCTGTCGTGCTGTTGCTAATGCAGGGGTGAGTCTGATGGTGTCCTCTTCTGATTGTTGGGAAATGAGAGGAGGACGGAGCTGGGTTTGGTGGGTCAGGCATCAGCGTCAGCCTGGCATCTCTGACATCATCTTGGAGAATTTGTTTAGGGGATATCTCCAGGAGAGTGTTTGGTGATCCCAAGCTCCCGAGCCTGTGCCCTGGGCTCCCTGGGAGCTGTAGCACCCTGCAGGTGTGATTCTGTGTCTGAACTAATGTGCAGTAACTACTGACAGCTGTTAATGGGGGCTGCAGAGGTGTCGCAGGGAGCAGCGCATGGCAGGTGGTGGGGGGGGCTGTTCCAGTGTGGTTTTGCCAAACACACTTCTTGTGCTGCCAGGAGGGGCTGGTGGGCCTGGAGCCCAGGGCATGACTGCAGGGACAGCACTCACTCAGTGACTTCTCCAAACTGCTTTGTCGAGAGATGAGAGAAATCTGCTCCCAGGCTCTCTGCATGGTGCTGCCATTTGGTACAAACACCACATCACTCGTGTGTTGTCTCTGAAGCGTGTTTTTTCACTTTTATCCTGTGAGATGGATGGGGAATTTGAATGTTGGGACTGCTTGCACAGGCATCAGAATTCAGTGGGAAGATGTAGAGGCAGTAAATAAGTTTGATATTGGATGGATCAACTTTTGCCAGTGCTGGCAATTGTTTTTAGCACCTTTGTGTGGAGTGGGCTCATAGTAGAAACATGTATTTTTTTAATGAGGTTTATGCTGTTTTCTTGTTCTTTTATTAAGATCTTCTAATAAAGCATTAATACTCATAAGCCTAGAGGTAACAAGAACCTTAGAGGAGCTGCAGCTGTGGTTTCCCCATTGAGGCCAGGCAAATGTAACACTTTTGAACTTACACATTCTTGCTCTAAGAATGACTGAAAGTTCATGTCAAAGGATCATAAATTGCTACAAATTAATTTCCAAATATGACTCTATCATGCATGTGTTTAAATCTGATTCAATTCCTTTAAAGCAGTTTACTCTGAAAACCATTTTCCATAAAAACATGCACAGTAAAAAGTGTTTATGTTGCAATATAGCATTTAAATTGCATTTTAAAAAGCCCACCACAACAAAAAGCCCTCTTTGAATGGTTATTTATTTACTGTTACATTTTACTAACCAACTGAGCAAAGTAACCCAGAGATCTGTGATGTCATGCTAAAAACCCAAGTGGTAGGTTGCCAAGTATTGATGTTCTCACGATACTCTGTAGACACAAAAAACTAAGGCAAAGTGGAACGATGCTGTAGTGCTGATAAAAGAAATACAGTGTATGGAGATTAAACAGCTGAAAGGCAGGCGTGTCTTACAAGTGAGTCTGTGCAGACTGTTGTCTCCCTGGGGCCAAGCACTTTTTAGGCATTTGCTGCATATTTTGACCAAGTAGAGAATGTAGGAAATCTAAACTTTACACATTCAAGACTAAAGTTTGTTAAAAAAAAAATAGGAGAGGATGTCGCTGTTGGTTTTTTTTAATTAAGTGATTTTTTTCTTAAACTGATGCTTCAGAAATGCCTTTAGAGAGCAGAATGAGTGTGGTGATGAAAAAGAGCATAAGCAACTTGCTCATTAGACGCAGTTAAAGCTAAGTTGATCATTGATACAAATCTGCATTATTTTCCCAGCGTGGCATTTGGTAACAACGTTTCCTGGGTGTGCTTTTGTTTCAGTTGACATTTGCTTGAATGGCCAAGCGAGTTGGCAAATTTTGTGCTGCTGGTCTTTGAAGTTGTGACTTCGGCCCAAACAACCTCCTCTTTGTGTGCAGCAGGGAGCCCCTTGGCTTTGGAGAGGGTGTGTGCAGCACAAAGCCTGGAAAGGGCCTGCACATACCGAGTCTCACAATGCTTCTTAGCACTTAACTTTAAGTAGCTCAGGTCTTACAGGAATATCGGTTTCTTTGCTGTGAATTTTTAATGCAGCGGGTTAAAGTTCAAAATAAAATTAAAAAAAAAAAAAGGCAGAAGATTAACCCGAAAGTACATTTTTTTATTGATCTTCAAACACAGGTTAGTACTTAGAAGGATTTGAACTACAGTGGGAATTTACTGTCTTCTCTGTTCAATACAATTATTTCACAACGGGGTTCGAATGCAAGCTCTGCTAGGTACAAAGGAAGAAGTAAGGATTTACTTGAGATGGATAGTGTTTGTTTCATGTTTTAGTCATTGTCACTTGGCTTGTATTAAAACCTATTATATATCCAAAATTGTCTGAGAAACTTGACAGAATATAGCGACAAAATGTGAATGATAGGATAGGAAGGAGGACTATTATATAAATAAGGTAGTGTTTAAATATCTCTTTATTGTAGTATTTGCACATTTCATGGTCAGTTGAACTCCTTTTTCTGTTCACAGCCCATGTCTTGGTAATTATGGTGGGAGTGTAGCTTGCACAGCATGTATGTGACTGCCTCTCGGAGCAGCACAGTGCTGAAGGGCAATCCCAGCCTTTCAGTATTTCTGTGCACACAAAGTTGAGGATGTGCATGAGCAGTTTCTGAATGGAGCCTTGTAGCTGCAGTAATTTTCTTTTTAATGTACCTTCCACAGCTACAGTGAAATGTAGGAAAGGCTGTTCTTCAGCAGCAGGAATCACTTGCCTGGCTTTTACACTGGCCTTTCTCAGAAGCTGCATTTTTTTTGGCTGAAGAACCATGCACCAGGGGCCACAATTTCTTGGAAGAGTTGAATAAAAAAACGAGGTGGAGTAAGGATTTTTAAAGAGATCTTGTCACATGGGTTTTGCTGTGTTTTGTTTTGACAAGGAGTGACTGGTCCCAATTACTGAAATTTCAGTCATCTGAGTGTTTAAGGTTGGGGTCGGTTTTCCACCCATTCAGGTGAGGACTCGGTGCACAGGAGACACTGGGAGCTATCTGGGTGGGCTGTAAGCCAAGGTCAGGGAAACATCTTCCCAGCTGAACTCAGTGGCTTTGTGTTGTCCCTCAGATCTGCCGGCTGACCTGCTTGTGCAAGTGCCCTTTAGCTGGTTGCGAAAACTGCAGCAGTTTCAAAGGGTGATAGTTAGCAAAGGTCCCCTTAGGCTGACCTGGCTTGTTTCAACTGAGCCAGATTAGGGACTGGTGGCCCCAGCAGAGCTGCCCCCTGTTCACCAGCCCCACACAGCCAGCTGTGGGCAGGTTTGATCCAATTGATCCAGTTAAACCGGCATGAGAGGCTGTGAGAGGCACCTCCCCTGTAGTTAGAGAGAGGTTTCTATTGGATAATTTCTGTCTGTTAACACTGATTGAAGCTGTATTGAAGCAAAACACTATCAAATAAGTCTGCTTTACACATAGGATCCCCTACAAAGCTCACCTGCCTTCATCACAGACATGCAGCATGGAACTTACACAGGTCACCAGAGAAGATGATGCTGTCTGCTCCCAGCATCAGAAGTAGTGTTCTCCTTTCTAAAAAGCAGTTGCACATATTGTGCACAGATTTTAAAATGGTAATTAATATTGTTTTCCTTCCTAACATTTCCATTTGAAATTTTCTTTCCATAAGGAATTGTGGCTGCATTCTTATACTCACCTCTTTATCTGTACCAAATGCATTGTGAAGGAGACAGGACTTGTATAACACGAAGGGCTTCTGTGACCCAGTTCAGCAGTTCATTGGTACATTACAGTGTGTGTGAGCAAGCGCCCACAGTGTGTGGCAATGCATATTTTAAGCTTGTGTCATATTCAATGGTAAACAGCCTTTTTCCCAGTGATTTGTACTGGTTTTGCACTTCATTATCCATGCATATTTATGCCCAAGTAGAGATTGCCAGACAAGCAGCTTCCAAGGTTGGAATAAAGCACAGTTCACTTTTTGTACCTTTCTTAAGTCAATAGAAGTTGGATCCAAAGATGTGAGAGAGCTGTATGAACTTGAAGTTTTACAGTAACTTTGTCTTGGAGGAAGATTCTTCCCACAGAGCATCCTGTTGGGTTTTTGGGATGGGATGTGGGATTAACCTCATGTTAACTTTGAAAGAAGCTGTACAGGTTAATGTATGCATGTTCACAGTGTATGCTGTCATCTGACCAGTTCATGCACTGGATGCAGGCTCATTTTGCCTGATGCTGAAATGGTGCAGTTTTGTCTCTCTCAAGTTCTGTGGTTCCTTTTGTACAACATCTCCAGGTGAGGTGAGAACAGGTATCCCACAGTGTACTTGTAAGGAGCAGGGAGGCCGGATGCAGGCACACAGAACATCTCAGCATCTCTGGCAGTGAAGGGAGGAAGACCTGATGGACCGGTCCTGCTCCTTCATTAGGGAGCCCAGTTTACACAAGACAGAAAGTACTCAGGTGGTTACACAGCAATCACATGCCAGCCTGACTTCAACCATCAACAGAGCATCGCTGTGGTTATTAGCCAAGGATTTCCATAATGTGTGTCTCTACAAGCTGTAATTAAAGCCAAGCCTGCCCCTAGCTAATTACAAACTTGCTTAGAAGTATAGTTTATATAAAGCTTTTAAAACTTTATATGGGGAAGATACACATCCAACAGGCATAATAAGAATGACGCCTTATTTTCAAAATGAAATTTATAGGCTTTGGTGTCTGTTTCTCCCTCCCTTTACGGTTTTCTACCGGCTGTTTTTTGCATCCTCATTCATAGTTTTTGCCAGAAATATTGCCCAAGTTTCACCAACATCAAGCCAGTGATTTTTTTACTTCAGAGTGTTTTTGTTCTCTCTGCCGAAAGAGTAAACCAGATGTTAAAAGGCCTTTGAGCTTTATGTTTGGAGAAGACTTAATAAATAACACTTATATCTCTCATAAAAAAGAAGATAAGGAGTTCTGAAAGTGGTGAAACCCTTTGTTGAACACATCACTACAAGGTCTACATAAATAATGATCCCTCTGTGGAGAGTTGCTCTGTGTCACTTAGGCAGTGCTGCACCTGCACATCTTCAGCTCAGTCTCTTAGGAATAAAACGATGCTGGCAGTGTAACCCCCTGAGAGCCTGAAGCAGCAATGTGGGCAGGGCTCAGTGATGAAACAGGTTGTGAATATGACACGAGGTTTTAGGATGGGCTGGCGTGGACATGGGTCTAACACAACCTGGTGGTTGCTGCAGCACCATGAGTCCAGCACTATATCGGCCAGGGCCACTCTCTGGGATGACTCTGGGGTGACTCTATGGCAAAGGCACAGCCAGATGGTGCTGATGTGGTCACCATTGCCCTTCTGAGGCATTCTCTTTGGATTTTCCTATTTACTTGCTATCTTCCATTCGCTGCTCTCAGATCATAGTGCGGCCTAGGGGCAGGAGGAGATGCACCACTGCTTGCTCTCTCATAAATAAACGATATCGCAAAAGGAAAGGGAACGCAGTGGAACCTGCAGCACTTGTGCGCTTGGCTTTGACACCTTTGGAACAAGGGGATGCTCACATAGCCTCCATCACCACAGCTCTTGGGGGAAAAAAAGTGGGGTGCCTAACCCAATGTATGGCTGAGTAAAGTGTGAGATAGCTCCTGCATCCATTCCCTGTCCTCACTTCTCTCTGGCCATTTTTGAATTTGGTATTCAGTTTGATTATTCAGGTCAGATCAGATTTAGGTCAGTTGTGATGGATTTTTTCCAAATCCAGTTCCCTTGATTCCTACTGTAAACGCTTACCAGATGACACGATGTGAAGCTGGAACAGACTCGAGCTGTGTGATGACCGAATAAAATCTCAGTGGGAACCACTTCCACGTTCCTGAGATTAGTTTCTCATGTAATAAATTCTGTATCCAAAATTGTATCAAATACTTCTCTGACAAGAGTGAATTTTTTTTCCTAACGGACAAATCCCAGCAGAGCTATTTATAAGAAGCCTCTCTGTTGTGTTTGCACTCACATGCCTGTTACTCAGACCTACACTGAAGAACAAATATAAGTAAAAACTTCTTCGTGTCCTTGCCTGTGCTTTTGAACTGACCCTGTTTGGTCTAGTCTGAGATCCCTCACTACATTTTTTTGCTGTTGTTCCGTTGGTAAGAGTTGCCATAGCAAACCACCATTAAAGGCCTCTCCCTGAAGGAATAGTCTGGATTTATTTGGTGACACCTTTTCTCTGCAGACCGTTTCAACTGCTTTGTTCTGCCTGATCCTCTCCTGGCTGGGAGGGGTGGGGAGGAGTGATCCAAGAGAGTGCCATGCTCATGCTCCATGCTAACACCTGCAAAACCTGTGCGACAGGGAGTAGCCGTGGTGGCGAGTGCCTGGGTGGCACGTGTGGGAGTCCTTTGGCTTGGGAGGAGGAGGCCAACCCGTTTCTCAAACGCAAATCCAGGCACGGGAAAAGCTGCTTGAGTTGGTTTTTTTAAATATTAAATTTAGAGCTGTGTTCTTTCACTGTTAGTTCTCAAAATGAAACCAGACATCATCCAGAAGTTCTTACTTAACCAACCTACAGCTTCTTCTCCTGCTGCAGCCTCTTTATTCATTTCCTGACACAGTACAGGGAATCCTTGACACCAGACTTCCCTGAGTGTCCTGGCTCACGTATCACTACATGTAAATCTCTTCTGCATTAAGTCAGACAGATGAGACCTGTGCTTTCAGTTTTGAAAAGTCCTAGTGTACACGAGGCACAGGGGAGAGCAGATTTTTCCTCGTGTGTCTTCTCAGTGGCTGCAAAACCCACGTTAAATCATCTTTCTACCATTCGGCTGCTTGATTAGATGTTCTGTGCATACCTCAAAATATGTGATGTTTTAAAGCAAGATTTGCTATTTAAATAAGAGGTTTGCCATAATTGGCTGTTATAAATTACAAGCGAGAAGGAATGATTTATTGCTTATAATTAGAAATGAGTTACGAAGGGGAATGTTGGTAATCATAAAATAAAGCTTAGAATACATTGATTTCCAGATGGCTGCCAGTGAAATTGCTCTTTAATGTATAGTAGACCAGACACAAGGGGAACAAAAATCAGTCATCCATCTTTATTCCTTGATGGATTATCTCTATGAATCTATAGTTACCTGAATTTTAAAATACTAGTTTTGGCTGCATAATCGGATGAGAGAAACTGATTTTGCACGATGCTGTTTGCTGTTGCAGGGTGGTGGAAAAGGTGAGTTAGTATTTTGCCTGGCGTGGTTTTTGTCCTTTTAATGTCAACGGGGAAGATCCAACGATCAATCTGGTATCACCTTTGGGTACAACAACCTCAGTGAATTGTTCTCAGAGACTACAGGTTACTAAGGTGTTTTTATCTTTTGCCTCATTTGAAGTTTTCATGAGGTTGAGATTGATCAAAACACTTGTCCAAAACCAAGTATCTGTAATCCCCCTTGCTTGAGTCTAGAAAAATGCATTTGCACCAGAAAAAACCAGCAGTGCTACTGCTGAGAACTTTTCAATAGCATAATCCTTCTGTTGAGATGATAATGTGTTCATTTAACTTTTAAACTTTCATTTCTGTTGCTATAGTTTCAAGCACGATTTTAAAATTATTTATATTTGCCTTGTCTGCTAATAATGGTTCTTTCTGCTGTAACAGATGCATTCTGCACTGTTACCATTTGAAAGACGGCGCTACAGGATAGTGAAGACATATGGATTGTCACCACATGAGTTATCTCACGCCCATGTTTTAAAAGTGACACTGCCATTAGACTTGCTTAACTGAGACCATTATGATTACTCATTTACCTTCATTAAAATGCTTCATAGCTTCCTTATTTTAAGTAGCTTTTCTCAGCAAGGTGCAGATTTGCCTTGCTGCCATCATTTCATCTGGAAAAATTTCCATGGTGAAAGGAACAGCATATATTCAGCTAATACTTTCCTGACCTGTGGAGAGATGAACTCATCAGTATCTTTATTGACAAACCCAGGAAAAAGGTGTGTCAACCAGAAATATTAGATCAGTCAGCTTTTCTTGTCCTGGAGCAATTGTAATTTCCCATGGTTTGCAGCAATTTCCTTTAGAAGCAGATATGTGCAGAGATTGTTTGGGATCTGCTGCAGGAGCATAATTTTATTTGCTCCCAATAAGGTCACCTTAGATGTCATTCTTTTCATTTTTGCTGTTGAAAATCCGTCAGTTTAGTCAGTGGGAAGAACAGCAAGCTGCTATTTTACAGCATCTAATTGAGGACCAAGTCAAGTGCTGCAGCTATGCAGAAAAATATTGCCTGCTCTGAGTTGGGTTATTGAAGACAGATGTCATGGCCTCTGCCCCTCTCTGAAAAGCCTGAAATAGGTGTTTAGCTCATGATACGTTAGCAAAGTTCCTGCTTTTCTAAAGCCTGTTGGTGACTGACGTAGGTGCTTAGTTCTTCACTGGTAAATATATCCTGTAGTGAATTGTAGAGATTCTTACTTTTTGCCAGTTTCCTCCTGCAGGTTTTGGTCCCTCAGTGCTTAGGCCCAGGCATTTGCTGGAAGGGGCCGATCTCATTAACACTGAAGATGTTCTCAGTACTGTGTTGTCTGATGCTGCACTGATGAAAGCAGAGCTCCTCTGATCCAGCATGAAAGAGGACTGAATGAGAATCAGAAGTGGGAACAATTTCTCATTTCACTCTAGTTTTTGTTGTCACTTCGGCTTTGCTCTTTTCCTACTTGAAATGACTCTTTCCATAGTGCTGCTTGCTTGAAAACAGGAGGAAGGCACTGAAGCTTGGTGGAGTTCATGCAGGCATGTTGGAGCAGAGTTAGCAGTAACTGGCTTAACTGCCTGTTAGAATCCAGAAGGGTTCAGACCCTGCCTGCTCTTCCACCAGACACATCTGTACAGCTGGCAGCACTGGGGTGAGCCATTTCCAAAGGGAGGTCGCTGTGTGTGAGCTGAGCTCATTGCAGTGTGGATGTGCCCTTCATCTGGAGTCTTTTTATGGCTGTTGGTTGTGGTCTCTGCAATCCTGTCATTCAGGGGAGGGGTTCAGGGAAATTCCTTGGGGCTTTTACAGTGCTGGTGAGCTGGGCTGGGTGAAGGGCTGGTCAGGCTGGTCTTTAGAAAGCCAAAATTACCTGCCTGTCTCACATTCAGGCACATGCTGTGAGCATCAGAGATGTTTTGTCATTGTGCAGAGCATGAAGACATATTTGGAATTCTGAGGTGGCACAGTGCACTCTTACCCACCACCCCCTGTCCTCTTGGTGTCATGCTGCTGTTCATGGGTGTCACAGCCATGGCCTTGGCCATGTGCCTCCACTTCCTCTTGAGCAGAGGGAATGGCTCTTGTGAGCACCTGGCCCTCAGCCGGAAGCAGATGTAGAAAACAGTGGGATCCACAGCTGGATGTGCAAACCTTGAAGTGCTCTAGAGTTGTGGTCATCATTGCAGTCTCTGTTTTGCCCTCTGGAAAAGAGCAGTGGTCCAAGTCCAGGAGGGTCACCCCTTTGTCCTGACCTATTGGCAGAAGAGTGGGTCGGTGTCTCCTGTTGCTGTTGTGTTTCCAAGAAGAGCATTAAATCCTTGCACAGAGGTAATTCCCAGCTTTCCGGTAAGGATAACAATGACGGTACCTAATTAAAGGGCACTCTTAGCCTGGGTAAACATTTATATTAATTTCCTTCTCACACAGATGTCTGGTAAACTGACCTCCTGAGGCAGAACCATCTGGCCTCAGGTGGGAGGAGGATCTCGGCCGTGGTGGAGAACCTGACTAGTCTCTTGCCGAGTTGTTTCTCAATTGCTTTTTCTTTTGTGCACATGAAAGGCCTGTGTGTGGATATATAGGTTTCATGGGCAGTTGTCTTGGATGACCTGCATAATTACACTGCAGGCTTGTGGCTCTGGGCTCTATTCTGTCTCTGCTTTCCATCGTGTATTCTGGGACCATCCGTGTATAAAATTAGTATGGGTGGTAAGCAGCAATAAGATGTTCCCTACTTGGATGGATTAAATTAAAATTCGGTAAGAAACAGAGCTGTGATTGAGTTTCCAAATTACTTGCAGGATTGCACTGAGGAGATTGTTATGGTATTGTCAAACTTTTTTGTGGGCGAACAGCCTGATGCAAGTGAGGTGGGTTTATTACCTTGCAGTGCTCTTTCTCCTTTATGTACTGTGCTGTGTAATCTTTTGTTATTAAATAATAAGCAAAATAAAAGCAGTTGTTTGTCACAGCCAGCTTGTTTTTCTGAGAATTTGCTCGCTTTGAAAGTTCAGTCTGTGTGATCTCCAGCCCTGTCAGGAGCTATTACACTGAATCTTCTTTTAAATTGTTAAGCTGGAGGACAAATCCAAGTGTTATCGTGCACATCTCGACTGAGAGCAGAGCAGATTCGGCGGGGAGCAGCCTCTGATGCCTTGTACCGTGCCATTAGTTTTTGTCACAAACATGTCAAGATAATCTGCTTCCAGTGTTATGTGTGTTGGCTGACATGAGCATTAGTAGATCTGCATAATTTTTGAAGTAGTTTGAAGTGTGGATATAACACTTGGGGCTGTGTGAAATCTTTTTTATCCCCCTTTTATGAATCACATTGCTGTTCAGAAAGTTGCCTGTTCTCTTGCTCCCTCCCACAAGGTACTGTATTAATTTGCAAAGTTCATAAGCAAAGTGGCCCAAACTAGAAATCATCATAAATAGTGAACAATGACTGACACACTTGGGAACACCAGGAGCCCCATTACTTCCCAGTCACAACTTTGCATTTTAAATAGATGCTGTTGCCATTTCAGCATACATGGAATTGTATCTTAGTGTAAGATATTATTTATGGAACTTGGGAACCCTTAATTCAGTCTGGACTTCAGTGGAAGTATCTTTCTTGTGCATGTGTGTTCCTTTGTAGCCTTTTAGAGATGAGCTTGGGTCATGCACAGCAGAAGTTGGATAAGATACTTCAGTTGCTTGATTTTCAAGGTGCTTTTGTGATAATTAATACGCAAGCCTATCCCAGCCTCAAAATCAGTCATGCTCTTCCACGAAGACACGTTTTTCCACTCTCTGAGGTGCAGCCAGACAGCAGAAGGAGTCCATATCTGTAGCCATGGCAGCCAGTAATTTATTGCTCCATATGGCTGGTGTGGCCGCAGCTGCTCTGGTTTAAGGAGGTCAGGACATCAAGGCTTTTAAGAAACAAAACAACACCCCAAGTATAAAACCTTCCTAAATAGTTTTGTACAGTAATAGTAGGGCTCTCCACAGACATAAGGAGAGCCAAGGGAGTTATATATTTAGAACTTTTGTAACTATAATTGGAATCAAAGCCATTTTTTCAGTGGGGAAATAAGGTTTTGTCTCTGTTTGAGATGGTTTTACCTTTTCCCAGTTGCCATGGCTAGTGTTTGTAGGCAGCAGATAGTATGGAGGTGCAGTGAGCTGGGCTGTTCCACCCAGGTGGGGAGTGACCCCTCTGGATCTGCACTGCAGGAGGTGCCAACCATCGGTGGCAGGATCCACCCCTCTGCTTTGGGATGCATTTTGTACCACACTGAGAGAGAAACTGTATTGCTCAAATCAGACAGCAGTGCTGTGTTTGTACTAATGAAGTGAAGATGTACAGGTTGTGAGCAGCTCTCATGGAACAGAAATACAGCTTTAATTTCAGTTTGGGTGTGAGAGTCCCTCACTGCTGAGAAATTGTACAGAAGGGCTCTTGGATTTAGCACTAAAGTTTTTGCAAATAGGCTTTTCATAAGCCTGAATCTTTTTATTTTCATTAGGGGACCATTTTAATTAAAATGAAACTGGAATGTTTACTCTTTGCTTCCTATAGCTATGATTGTTTTCTTCACTGTGTGAGCACATGTATAATTTGCTCTAAAAGAAACGTCAGCAGTTTCTGATTACTTTGTGAGTCTTACTCAACAGCTTGATTTTAATTGGGGGGAGGAAATATTTTCAGGGTGCTCCAGGGAGGTCTGATGTCTTTGGGTAGCAGGAGAGAATAGGTGCTATCTTTGGTATAATGTTAATTGCAATAATCACAACTACTGGTTTAAAATAAAAGTCCTTCATTTCTTACCCCTGTTGGATTTTTTTCAGTCATGTCAATGAAATACAACCTATTTAGTAATTAGAATCCTTCAGCTGTGTAACCTTTTGTCTTTGCTGCATCCGTATATTTGTAAACATCTAAACAGGGTGATTTTTGGAAAACAGTGATTGAAAGTAGTTAGGTAGTCTCAGATTTCTGGAATTAAGGAAGAAATTTTTTTATGGTGAGAGTGGTGAAACACTGGCACAGGTTGCCCAGAGAGGTGGTGGATGCCTCATCCCTGGAAACACTCAAGGACAGATTAGATGCGACTCTAAGCAACCTGATCTATTTGAAAATGTCCCTGCTCATTGCAGAGGGTTGGGCTAGATGCCCTTTAAAGGTGAATACTCTACAGTTCAGGTTAGATAAAGGAAAGAGAAGCCAGGGAAGTAAGGAGGAGTGCATCCATGCCCTCAAAAACATTCTCTCTAAGCTCAGAAGTCCGCTAGGATTTTTAATAGATATTTATGTGGGTCAAGAGCGTCTTTTTCTTGACATCTTTGACGATTACGAAATATGACAAGAAGTATCTGTAACAGAATAATGTGTTCTGGATTCTTCAGTGGCACAGCTCCTGAAACATTCCTTTGGCACCTTGAACTGGTTGAGTTGCTGAAATGCCTTTCTGGTCCTGCAGAGTGTTCCAGAGATGACCAGTTTCTGAACCTTTTTGGAGCTTAGCCAGCATCTTGTGTCTTCTCCATCAGAGATAATGATCTGAGTCTCCCCTGCTCATTCTCTGGAGTTTTGTTTCCTCCTGCTGATTATTTGAAAATAAATAAATAAGTAGGAAAACAACTGGTTTCTGTGTGTTAACAAGGAGGAATGACTAAGAGAAAAATGAGAGGAAAGTACTGCTTATCATAAAAGACTGTATCTCTGGAGACATAAATTGGTATTCATTAAGTTGTTTGCCTAGACTTAGTTAAAAGACGTGCTTGAGGAGCTGTCTGAGCAGTGTTTCAGTAGAAAGCAAGTCATCCTCTTTGTGACTAGATACATCTAGATGAGGAGGAGAGACCAGAAAGTAACAATAAATGATGGATTGAGAACAGCCTTCATGGCAGTAAGGAGACAACAGACTATGAAATGTTTTTCAGAAGTAATAATATTTAACACTTAGCTGTAAAGGAACACTGATCCATCTTTTCTCCCCAGATATGCAGGTCTTTTTCATATCTGATGCAGAATTTTAAAAAATGTTTATATTCAATTTCTGTCGTTTTCATTCAAGGTATGCAGAGTGCCTTTGGTTTTGATGATTTCTGTAGCTGGAGGTTAAAATTTCGCCTGTGGTGATTATGATATCCTCCATGTATAATCTTACTGGTGTCCCCTCTGTATCATCAGATACAGGGAAGCAGTTTCAGAGCAGTGCTAGGCAATCAGAGTGTGGCTTAGTTTTGCCACGTCTGTATTCTTCAAAAAAATCAGTTTTCTTTTGACTTTTGTAATAAGTGACAAACCCATCTATTTCAAAGACCTTGGGGATGGGCTGGGGCTGCAGTTTGAGATGAGGTTTTGCTGCTGTGCTTGTTGACTGACATCTTTTCTTATTATCTTGAACTGGGGCAGACACTGCCAAGGGAATGTGTGTATTAATTATTGTGGAGTCTGAGGCTCTCCGCTCTTTATCTTAAATCATTAAAAAAGTAATTGTGCAACATAACACTAGCAAAGTGCTTTCACTGTTTGGAGAGTGAATACTCTGTGTCAAACTCTTGGGCATGGTACAGCTTTTCTGATGTTCGCTGTTTTTTCCTTTCCTTCTTTTCAGATTAAGACCCTTGATTTCAACCCAGCTTGCTAAAAAGGCTGCCACTGAAGAGGTATGTAAAGTCCAGCACTTCTCCCAGTGCAACAGGTTGAGTTTGGAAATTTCCATAAGCTGTTCTCAGCCTGGCTCTGGTTATGTGGTAGATATGGGTAAAAGAATTGAGAGTCTTGTCTCTCTGATCAGACCAGGAGTTGGTTATTGTGAACACTGTGAGGCTGAGGTTACCTGTTTTCTAACCCAGATTTGCTCTTACTTATCCATCAGTAGCATTAGCACAGCCTCATAATGCTCAGTTAGACAGAAAAAGAAAGAGAAGACTCCCTGCAAGAATCTAAAAAGGTCCATATCAAATAAATAGGCAGGAGGAGTAGGAGAGGGCAGAGCTTGTGTCTGTTTCTCAGCACTTGGAGTGTCCCTACAGAGAAGGGGGATGACACAAAATGCCACTTTTGTGCAGCCAAACCTGACCCCAGGGGAGGGCTGGGCTTCTGTGGGAGACTAGTGAGAAAAGACAGCTTACCCTCTACAGCATGGCTTACTCTTTGCTTTGTTTGTTTGTTTGTTTGTCTCGTTTGAAAATGTAATAGTGCCGCAGGAAAGTCTGTACTAGTAACTAGTAACTAATCCATCCACCCCCAGAAGCCCTCCTTGGGTGGCTTTGTGCACCTGCATTTTCTCCTGAAGGGATTGTGATTAAATTGGATGGTGACACAAAATAACAATAATACCTGCTTTCTTTCATTATTATTTTCACCTTGTACAGAGTATTCATAGGCATTTTGTGTACAGTAAACTGTCTATTGTATGCCTAAACATTCAGTATACCAAAGGTGTATTTGTCCCTCTTCTTTTTCCCCCTGAACATGTGATGCTGACACCCTTCTGAAAGTGAACCAGTTCCCTTGGGTCGTTTAACATCTTTAACAATTGCCCACCCGTAAAGCTAAGTGCCAAACTCCAGTCCAGGATGTCTGGAAGTGAATTCAGGAAGTTCTATTTAAAGGTGTTGTTTGACTGCCTTATTTTTAAAATGACTGAAACCCATTGATTTTCAGAAACAGTTTGATATCCTGCCTAGGGAAATACATTTTCACTTCTTATTCTATGCTCATTAGAAAACTCTGCACATTTTTAGAAGTACAGCAGTCTGGAAGTGGACATGATAATTAGAAGAAGGTCACATTTTAATTAGCATGGTGCAATTTTAAAAAATAATGACTCAATTGTATCTCCTTTATATTCACCTACTTTTTCAGAGCAGATGGATACTTTTAAGCATATAAATTGATGTATATTATGATGCTGATTGGTCTCAAACTGTTATATCTATTTCTGCTTATACTGAGGTGGACTCAATTGGATCACTCTAGAGGCAAAGGCAGTGGAAGGAAATATAAACTGGAGGGAAGTTCCTATAAATAATATGATTAATTTGTGCATTAAAAAATCATGAAAACCTGTCTTCGACTGATCCGAATATCTAAATACTTGATTTTCTATTAAAATTAATGGATGTCTTTTGCCCTATTAATGAGCTATTGGAGCAAACCCTTAGGTGACTTTGAAAAACTCAGGCAGATTCTTTAGGTTGACTGTCATGGTATATGACAAGTTCAGAACAGCTTTGATGTTTGAATAATTAGACTATCAACTTTCTGGTACAGGGATTTTCTCTTATGCTGTATCTCTAAAGTGCCTGGAGTTACAGGGATTCTGGGAGTTACTGCATCCCAAGTAAATACATTTATAAATAAATAAATAAAAATAAATTACAGCACTGAATCAGAACTTGCTGCCAATGGAACTGAAGAAGATGCAGCAGTATGTAGTTGTGCACTGTAACTTAAAACCTAAAGCACTGTAGGACTTTTCTCATGGTTGGGACCAGAGAAGTTGGGGTTTTCTGGTCTCCTTTGGACCATTCATTTTTAGAAGCACCTCACCACTGTCCTTCCCAAGAAAGTGGTCCCAGTCTTTCCTGTCTTTCCCAGTAGGGGAGATGACTCTCAGTGCTGGTAACTGCTGACTAGTGACAGGTACTCTTAATATTCCCTTTTCAAAATTCTTAATGTCACAAGCAGCATTAATGGTTAATCTTTAATATTCTTCAAGTTGCCACTAATGGACTGGGTTTTTTTGCCACAGGCTCTAGTGTACAAACCCCCAAGTACAGAATGGAGGTGAAAAGTGCCCTGTTACAGAGCTGATGGAGATAAAGCTCCTCTGATGTTTCTTCCCTGGATAAGAGAAGGAGGTGGAGCCCTAGACTGAGCACACCAGGAAAATGAGAGCTCCAGAAAGACCAGAGCCTGGGCCGTGCTGGGGCAGACCATGTTGCTGGTTCCTGCCCCATTCCCAGATCTCTCCTTATTACCTTCTCCAAATTCACCTCTATCCCCTTGTGGTGTTGCCCTTTCTCTCCCTCTGTGCTGTGTCCTGCCTCACCTTGGAGCAGCTGGGTCAGTGCACGTACAGAACGGGTCCCATCAATGATCGATTCCCAAGTTATTGTTTGGAGATCATTATTCTGATGAATTTCATAGGTAATGTTACAGGTGCCAGCCTGTATTATCAACTGAGTGCTCTGCCATCACATTAAGTGCTGTCTACAGAGTGCTATTTGTTCCACAGCTCATTGCGCCGCCAAATAAATCCAACCAGAGCTGTCAAAACTAATACATGTTGGTTTTTTTCTGATTTGAAGGGTACATTTTTGCTATCATTAAATTGTCAATAACGTTGTTATTGTGTAATAGGCCTGATGTGAGTTGAGTACACTGAGGAAGAGATTGTAAGTTTTCCCACAGAGCTCTACTGAGGAGCCTTCACTCCCAAATTTTGCCTGCCTTTGTGGTTGCAAGAGGATCTTTCTTGTGCTTTTGCTGTTGGTGGATATTTCACTTGCCTGGGTCTGGACTATGTAAAAACTAGGTGGTTTTGCCTCACTTCTGTTCAGACTTTCATTAGAACAGCTGAACCTCTAGCACTAGACACTCATTTGGAAGCTGCTCTGTTGCCTTCTCTTGTTTTTTGCAGGTGACATTTCCAAATGCACAGGCAGAAGCCCCTGCTGTAGAAAAACCAGCAGCTGTGCTCGTGGAGAGTGGCCCAGTAGCTTACAACCCTGATGAAGAGGTGGAGGAGGAAGAGGTAGAAGAAGATGATGACCACTGCATGAGTGCCTTGCAGTTAATGGGAGGAAATGGTGAGCTGGGATGCTGCCTAAGTTATCATCTCCTGGTGGTGTGTGCTTTATTCTTGCAGGGCTGAGGACAGACAGGGTTCCCCTGATTGTCCCTGTCCTAGGGCTTCTGCTGCCTTTTCAGCATTGCCCATTCCTGTGGGAAAGCCCCGAATTAGCCTTGTCCAAAACCTGACCTTCTTAAAGACTCCTGAGAAAACTTTGCATCTTGAGCTCCAGGCTAAGAGGGCTTCTCAAGAACAAACTGAAGTTATGTGTTTTTCAGAATTAGGTTTATTAATGTGGATCTGAGAAGTTATGGGGTCAGTAACCCCTCTGTTGGCAGTGTCTGGGGCTGGTTGCCCCCCGAGCTGAGCCACCCTGCTCCTGCTGCCTCCTCAGTGGAGGCTGCAGTGATGTCCAGATTGTCCATGAGCCTGGGGGACAGGTCTGTCCAGCTCAAATCCAGCTCGAATCGTCACACTCCATTCCTGGGAAAGTGTTAGGAGGAAGTAGTTGTTCACCAAGTGTAGGAATGGCATTGGTAGCACACAGTGTGCTGTATGGTACACAGATGTGTGCTAATTTCTTTGGGTTACCCAGCAAAGCCTCTCAGTTAATTAGATTTCTTTGCTGGCAGGAAAAGGCAGTATCCTCTCCGCTGCGGTTTTTCCTAGCTGGACACATCCATATTTATCCTTTATTAAAAGCTTCCCCTTAGAAGTTAAGCTTTGAAAATACACAAAATTATTTTTAAAATGAGAGCTGCTAATTATGGGTTGTGAAGACTCAAGATGGGAATAAGTTCCCTACTGAAATGTTATTTGCTGCAAAAATCTTCCCAGCACTATTCAGTCAGCTTCATGGACAATATGTATACACTTCACAAAAGTGTCTGTTGCTTTTAAATTGATTTCTCCACTGGAAAATAATTGCTGAACTGTAGGAAAAACAGTTTGTTGCCTGCATTTATTATTAGAATAATGTTCCCAAGAAAAGGCACCCATGTGGGGGAGGGTGAGTCTATGTTTATTAATAAACCCCCCACAAAAATAGAATAAAGGTCACTGAGCTTTTTTTCTTTGTAAATGTTACTATTTTTAAACCATTCTGAGAACATTCCACTACTCCCTGTCTGATCTGGACAACAGCTGAAAAATCAGAGTTAAAGAATAAAAATAAAAAGGAAAGGAGTATTCCCAGAATTTGAATGCAGGTGTGCAGAGCTCTGTCAGCACAACAAGTAACTCTTTCCAAACTGCTTTCTCCATGGATTTTAGACCTGTCTACGTGGAATAACAGCACAAAATACAGATGGTGAACTTCACCCATTCTACACAAATTATTGTAGATTACACTTAATTTTGCTTCCGAGCATCTGCTTGACTCTTTGGATGAGATGTTGCCCTCTACTGAATTTGGAATGTAAAGGTTAACTTTCCTCAGTGCTCATATGTAATAGTTATCCATAGGTTTGACTACACAACAGAAAATACCTGGTTTGCTGCATTCAGAGGCACACAGAAGAGAACCAGTGCATTAGAAACACACAGACCTGCCTTCTGACACACAATGCATAGTCATTGCACTCAGCATTGTTTAAGAAAACAAAACTGGATAAAAAAATCTGGGCAAAATTTTAAGTTGTTTCTCTAGAATTAAGTAGATATGGGAGATCCAAGTCGGATGCATTGGTCAGGATTCGTTCCAGGACTCCTTTGATGTTGATGGGAACTCTGAGCTATCTCTGAACCCTTGCAGTTTCAGTTTATAAATCCATGAATAATATAAACAAACCAGCTTTTTCCTTGGTGCCTATGTCTAGTGAAAAACATGCCTACTTTGTAAATGTATGCTGCTGCTCATCAGCCACTGTGTGCCAGGTTACTTGTGACAATCAGGCTTGACCATTTTAGCCTCTCAATTAAACCAAGTATTTCACATATCCATGTGGCAAGTATTCCTAAATGAGCATCCAGTGACGCGTGAGAAGAGATATTTACTGATGGATTCTAAAACAATTTTATTTCATTGAGGGAAGTGTATGCAAGAACTTTTTTTTTAGCCCTAGGAAAATAGCTGATTTTTAAAATGCTTGCTTAAGATAAAACTTACCATCTAGTTACAAAGAAGGAAAACAACCTTAAAGAAGCAATACTTTCATTGTGTCTTCCATCAACCTGGAATATTTGCATGTTTATATGCCTTTTGTCTTTGTGTGTTTCAGATTATGGCTGTGATATGGATGAGGATGATGGCTACTAGCTCCCTTTACTTCTAAAGGACATGGACCGTGTCTTGTTCTCAGCAAATCTTTGGTTCTTCAAGCTGTGTGAATAGTGAAAGAAGCTGTCTGTGGTCAGCAAATGTAATCGAACAATCCTTACTTTTGTAAACGCGAATTTGAGGTTGGCATTGACTGGTCAGTTTACATTGACCCATAACCCAGCAATAACCAGTTTGGGTTTGTACTTGAATTTACTTTTATTTTGGTGGATCATAGTTGGAGGATGAAAATTAATGAGAGTAATGTTTCCAGAGAACAAAAGGAAAAAGACTAAACAGACCGTGTGTAAAGCCCGTGTGTCTGAAAGCAACACATCTCTTATGTATGTGGCTGCTTTTAGGCATGCTGCTCAAAGGGAGCAGACTGAAGGACAGAGAGGAGGACAGGTGAAAACAAGAAACCTGCCTGTTTATTATTTGAGTACAGTAGCATTACTTGTCTCATAATGCTACAACCGACAGAAAGAAACGTTTCCAACCTGTATTGTGGATGTGTACAGCCTGTTACTGTATATGGCTCCCTTACCCAATCCTATCAAAAATTAATGACAAGTTATATATTTGCAGAGCAGTATTGGTTTCTCTGAAAGAGAGTAAATGCTTCTTTATATTAATCAATTCATAGATTTCTTGAAAGATATGACAATAGATGGCAATGTTGGCAGAGAAGAATCATCTTCCACTGTGACTCCAGTGTGGTTTATGTGGAAGGAGGCAAAAGACCTGGGTCAGGCAAGAAGTATAGTGAGCAAGCAGGAGATGATGCCATGCCATGCTCTATGGAAATGCTCTTGCCTGACTGAGTTAGAGTGAAGGTCTGCTCCCAAGAGCTGCCTGTCTGTAAAACCAGTTGAAAGAAAGAGAAAGCTGAGCTTTTTAATAAATAAGCTAGCATCTGCTTTGACTGAATTTAATTTAATGTAATTTGCTTAACATTCTGTGGGTAAATTAAAGGTCACCGTGCAGCAGTCTGACTTTCATGGCTCAAATCCCACCCTTGAACAGTCGTTGCTATGTGAATAAAGCTGGAGCTGCAGCCCTGTGTGCCCTGAAATGTCAGCAGTCAGGGCCTTCTCCTACAGATAGATCAGTTCTCGCAATGCCATGAGAGCAGGGATTGGGGGTGGAGCCCCTATGGCCAGATCCCACCCTGGTGCCTCTGACCTGCCTTCCCCTGGCACTGCTGGGTTTGAGTCTCATGGCTCTGTGGGAAATGCAGTGCACTGTGGGTCACGCTCTTGATGACTGCAGCTACAGGGCCCGAGATGTTTTCCTCTCTCTCCCTTATCTAGTGACAATCGTGAAAACTGCAGCGCTGCAGGTTTGTCTTACACCAGAGAAAGACATTTTTTTATCTTACCAGCATGGTTTCTGTTCAGCTGTGTCTCCTGGTCAGCTTGTCCTTTTTGAGAAGCACTCATCACTAGAGCACCATCCATCCTCCTGCTACGGAGGTCGGATCGTGGCAGGAAGAGAAGCTGCCTCAGGAAGCTCTCTAGCTACTTCCAGACAGGATGATGATGGTGCTCATACCTGTGGTCATCACCAAAGAGGGGAAGGGCCACACAGCCTTCTGTACTTCCATACTACTCTCCCTCTTGGTAGCATGCTTAAGATGGATCATGTAAGTCGAGCAAGAGCGAGTGCTTTTTTTAGGAGCAGACTTGGTATTATTTGGCTGTTAAATGTAGTTTGGTGGGTCAGCTGTATCTGGGAGGAATTTTTGAGCCCTGTATGGGAGTATTTCTGCAATGACTTCTTAAAAGCAGAGCTTGATAACAAAAATGATGTAGTGAGGCTAATGGGAAGAAGAGCTCTTCTGAACCAGATGCCGGTTACTTAATTTGCAGCACTTCAGTGGAAAGAAAAGATTCCTTGTAATTCTAAGGAGAAAGGTGGCATTTTCTCCAAAAAGCTATAGATTTTTTTCTGATACTTTATAAATACTGCACAGAAACTGATATTGGGGAGATAAACCTTTCTACCTCTCTTTTATCTACACCGTAAAATAAAAATCATGCTATAAGCAGACAGTTTTTTAAAAAGTTGCTTGTTTTATCAAAGTTCATGTTCTTTAGGTCTTTGAGACTGTTGAGTTTTATCGTTTGGATTTGAATTAACCTGCCATAGCACTGCTACAAATACCCATACTCTCAGTATATTCTCAAGGCTTGGGTTTTATTCCAAGGTACACAGTATTCTCTATGCAGGAAATAAACATGCATAAATAAACATGTGTATGACTCATGTAGGTCGAGTGCTTTTCTCAAATGCAAGATGTTGGCTCTTAAAGAAACCGCTAAGCTGATTTCTTTGTGGCTAAGGGTCTTCTGGTTTGTTCCCCCAATGGATACTAAACCTGCTGCCAGTGCAGCGATGTAATTTGAGAGCTGAGAGTCCACCCAAATAACTGCTGCTGGTAAATTTGAATTTCAGTAGTACATTGTGTTTCTGAGAACATTGTTTTGTGCACTGCAAGTAGAGGGTTGCAGTTTTCGAATGCTCTCGCATGATTTGATTAGGAAAGGCTATCAGGTAGTCTGCTAGAAGGGCGCTTGGAGAGCAGGGGGAAAACAAGACCTACAATTCCATAGCATCTCAGTATTGCTGGTGAAGTTAATGGCATGGTTTCTGTACAGGATTCCTAAAGAAAGGATATTGGATAGGCAGACTTCACGTTGAGCTTCTTAAGCTATAGTGGTTATGTACATTTTTAATTTATTGGTGACTTACCGGGATTTTTATAATGTTCATTCCTTCTTGATTTAACTAAGCTCAGGAAATGTAAACAGATTAGAACATGCTAGTTTCTGTTTTTATAGCTAGTCATTAAAATGTAAAAAGATTAACACTGCATTAACTCTGTTTACTACTGTTGATGTATCTGGACAATTTTGTTGTGTATAAGTAAGCCTGAATTCATTTAGAGTAATTTGGACCCTGCTTTTCTCAGGATTCTGATTATAATGTAAAGAGCTTATAAGGCTCCAGCATTTGTTGTTCTTAGATCATCTTATTTGAACCCACACAAGCTGTGTATCATCAGGTTTGTTGCATAAAGCATGTCTCTTGCTGCAAGTCACTTTGCTTGACAGGCAAAACCCTCCAGCTGTTGCATCCAGCTTGTCAGCCATGCAGCCTTTTAACACTCTTGTACTGTGGGAGTAAAAACTGAAATAAGGAAAATAATGGGCTTCTTCACTGTGGTGAGTGCATTTTCAGTGTCTTAATCATCTGTGACATTTCTTTAAAATCACTGTGTTCAGTACAGCAACTTTTAAATGGTGCCAGACAGCCTTGTCTTGAGGGTTAAACATGTTTGTCAAAAAAAGTTCTTGCCATTCTCATGACTTGTTTGTGTTCTTTTGGATTGCATTGAAGCTCCAGTTGCAGATGTGTACAGTTAGCGCAGAGTTTGCCTAATAAATGTTCTGTTTCTTATTTTTGTGTTGAATTCTTGTATTTGGTTCAGTTAGTGCCAAGGAAATGAAACCTGTTTGATGTAAG
This sequence comes from Corapipo altera, assembly GCF_003945725.1. NCBI lineage: Eukaryota > Metazoa > Chordata > Aves > Passeriformes > Pipridae > Corapipo > Corapipo altera. The sequence goes on from NW_020884878.1 coordinate 2,571,790, forward strand.
CATATGTACCATCCTTACACAACCACATGAGCCATGTTAACCTTTTTTACTGTAATATATTTGCTGTAAATAAAGAGTAAAACCCTTACGTAGCCCATCTCTTTTGATGCTCTCCTGCTAATTTCTGATTTTTCTGTCTTCATTCTTATGAATGTTCAGTTTTTATTGCTGCATGATTGGTTGATAGTGCCCAAAATTTGTCATTCAGAGCTTTCTTTTGTCTCTAAAAGGGAAGACAGCTAATCAGGCAAGTGTTTTTTACAAGATACTGTTCCACTGATAGATGTAGATACTTTCTGTAAAGTGCATAACATTAATGAGGTTATTCCACTAAGCTGTATAATTAACTGACTGTGGGAACAATATATGATGTGTGTGTTTAGTGGAACTGATCATGTGCTTGTTTCTGAAAGTTGTATCATGATAACTAAGGTGTGTACTGAGTTAAAAATCATGTTATTTTATCAACATCTGGTAGCCACAGTTTGGAGACCAAAATCTGGATCTGCCCTTTGTGCACATGGGTGTTTGCTCCTTCTAATTTTTTGTAGAAGGGGAGATACTATTGGATCCTAAGGAGTGTCTCCTGCAGTTTTAGCACATAGTAGGACGATTAACAGTAGTTTTGATAAGGCAGTATGTGTCATCCAGCATTCCACTGGGTTCCCATAACGTTATCAAGGCACACTTTTGCCCTCATTGACATTGAGATGTTTTTATCTTAACTTCCTTTCAGCTGTTCCAACCCTTTCCACTGGGAATTGGAAACTTCTCCAGCAGTGTCCATCACTGATGCTCCTCTCACTGGTAACATCTAAGCTGTTAGAAAGTACTGACCACCTTGGCCTCGTGTTTTCTGCTCTTCCCAAGCTGCACAGCTTTGGCTTTGTCCTGTAGTTTTTCTCTTCCCTAGCACACCAGGCTTTCATAACCAAAACCATTCTGTCCCCCCCAGCTGCATTCATCAAATACGGCTCCTTTAATGGTCCCTGAAGTTAAATAATGCTAATAAAGCCAAAATCTTGGCAAGGCTTTATATTAGCTTCATTTGTCACCAGTAGATCATAGCACACTTGGTCTTAGGTTCATGTTTTGTAATGCAGAAAAGGCTGTTACAGCCTTCTCCTCCCGTCACATCTGTAAGAAGAGTTGCAGGATATTAATCAGTGTTTTTTATACCCACCCCAAGGCCTGGCAGTGGCCTGGGTGAGTGGTTGTTCTTTAGTAAAAGGAGTTAAGCACACAAGAAAGGAGCCTGGATGACAATTCATGACTTACAGCATAACAAATTTACTTGGTGAGTTCCTTCATCATAATTGTTTTTTTCTTATGGGGCCTGTTGTGCATTCTCATGGAAATGAGGGAGGCACACACAGTTCATAAAAATGCAAAATGAAATTCCCATCTTGCCATGTGACTCCAGGAGCACAGGATTTAACAACTTCTAGTCTAAACCATACATTTGTTATTGTGTGAGAGGGCAGTAAATGGCACAGTACTGGGCACTGGGGTGGCAGTCACTGTATATCCATTTCTATTGCCAAATTGCAACAAGAATGCTTTCTCACTGCTCTTAGTGCTCTTAGTAAAGTTTCTCAATTCTTCAAAAGCAGGAAAATACAGCAAATTGAAGGAATTTGAACAAAGCAATGAAAAGAAACAGCACCAACATTGTGCTTGCCAGGTAATTTTTCTTCAGTGCTCTTCTGTGGGAAAAATAAAAGGTATTTGTATGCAGAGACTAAGAGGGGCAGAAGCTGCATCTTGGCAGCAGTAGAGGTGAGGCAGCATTGTCCATTTTCCACATAAGAATTACGGACTCCTTCTGTTTCATGGTATATCCTGCACAATCTTCACCATTTGTAGACTGGGCAGTCCACTGGAGGGTAGGACACCAAGCCAGGTGAGAAAGAGGAGATGGTGAAGTTTCATTGTTTCTCTTTAGTAAAAAAAAAATGAGACTGATTAATTAATTAGAATGGGTTTGAGGACTGTAGTTTGGTGTTGAGGAGAAAAACAAACTGCGTTGAGAAAACCAGAAAGATGAGGGAATATTCTTTGTAATGCTGTGTGTTGGACTGTGCAAGAGGCAGTGAGCACAGGAATGGACCAAGGATAATATTAGCATCTGTGGAAACACAGCTGGTCTCACAGCTGCATTAAAAATTGAAGTCTTTGGCCATGGTGTTTTTTCTGACATGTCTCTCCTTTTGTCGGGTCAAGGTGTGATTTCCAACCCTGCCCTGAGATGCTGCTGCCCCAGCTCTGGTTAGTGGATAGAGCATTCCCTGCCCATGGCCTGGGTTTCTCACTTTGTGCAGATCCTTCCTGCCCCCCACCCATAGCTGCTCATTCCTGAAGAAGAATCTGAGAATTTTGGAGAAAAAAAAAAGCCACGTGCTCATTTCTCAGCTCTGCCTTTTTATAACCCTGACAGGGAACGGGCTCCCCTGCTGCCCGCACAGGCTGGGCTGGCCTCGTGTACCACCTTGCTGTGGAGCAGGGGCACGTGTTGGAGGATGGCACACACAGCTGGTGGGGTGGCTGGCAGGGGTTCTCTGGCCCCTGTCCTCCTTTTGGGTGAGGGTCTCCTGAGTCTGCTGTTCTTGTAGAAGTGCTGATCCTGGTCTTTGTTAAATACCCTTGGGCCCATAAGCATTTCGGAACAAACATTTTAGAATGAAAGTCACATGCAATGAATGTGACCTGTACCCTAAGCAGGTGTCTGTTTGCAGTCAGGGATCACATAAAAACACAAACAACTAATAGGAAGGTGATGTGAGAATATCTGTGGTACATATTGACAGTGGCTGCGAGTTGGTGCAGTTCCTGTGACGTCTCATCAGGCAGTAAGAGCTTTGCTGGTTTATGTCAGTCAAGGATCTGTGCCATTAACAACAGTCTCTAGAAGTGGTAGCAGTAGTGTAAGAAGGGGTAAAAGTGCTCTGGGATAACACTGTGATATGTCTCCCAAAGCCACTTCTTATTCTATTTGTCAAGCACAACTTAACTGCCTTGCCTAATGAACCAGCAAAGAGGCGTTACCAATTCTGCTGCTTTTAAAATAAATGAGACAAGGGAGCTTCAGTGGTGATAGAGCTGCAGCGTGTGGCACATGGTACATTCCTCTTCAGCTCTGCTTGGGGATGGCTGCAGCTGTCAGAACTTTCTAGGTGGTCTGACATGGACCTGTTGTAATTGAATAATGGTTCTGCAGCGCAGCATTGTGTCTGGGAAACAGGATAAATTCTTGTATCTGCTTTGATTCCTGCCCATATTCTGGGAGCTCACCGAAGGAGAGCCCAACACACACCAGCACAGTTCAGGTAAGATTCATGGCTTGGCACAGGGTGAAATACAGCTAAAGCAAATAATTTCAAAACTAGTCACTGTTTTCAAGCAAACTCTTACACAAGGCCACTGGGAAATTTTTAGATACTACTGCATGCTGCACTAAATCAGCAGGACCTACCGTAAGCTCTGAGGTCTCCAACAGCAAATCAGTACAATGTGAATCATTGTGTTTTCTTTCTGGACCGTCGGGCACCATGAGGAAGAACCTGAGTGTATTTTCTGCCTGCGGTAAGATGAAGGATCTTTCATCTTGTTCATCTTCCCTGTATAATTTATGTTGGTTCGGAGTTGCTGGCTGCACTGCATTAATAAAATGCCATCTGAAACACTTTTGGCCAGTGCTCTTGGCACATGTGCAAGTGTAGACCTGATCTCCCCTGGCCACTTGGTAAGCAAAAGGTCTCTATCAGCAGCCAACCCTTGCAAAGCTGCCCAGCACAGACCCCAGGTATTGCCACTGCTTGTGGCTGTAACACTGATTGAAAGGAGCCACACCTCAGGTGAGAGATGATAATGCATCAATTAGGAGATTATATTTGTCCCAGCCTGCCTCACCTGTGAGTGGGGAGAAGCAGTTGCACTAATCACTCTGCAGAGGGGTAGTTTGGGAGTCCCAAGGGCTGTGTTCAGCCCAGGGATCAGTCCCATCTGTTAATCCACCTTTACCACAGCAGATATGAAGCTCAGAAGGAGATAAGCAATGGAGGCCATCTGTGACACCTCAGGTGAAGACCAGCAGTAGGCAGGATGAAGACATGGCCACTATAGGATTTAACTGAGATTTGGAAGGAAGGCTGTGGCTCTTCCAATGTCATTTCAAGCCTACTTTCCCAGCCAGGCTTAGCTGTCATTAAATTCTTGGGTATATCTTAGGTTGATTGGGCCATAGGGTGGATTGCCATCCAAGAAAGTGCTTTTGGGGTGTTAGGAGTGGGAGGTGTTTGTGTGTGTTTTTAAGTTACTCCCTCTACTGCCATAAGTTGCAATGACCTTGTTGGGGATTGCAGCTTTCCTTCCAAGCAGTGTCCTCGGTGCTCAGCTGGAGTAAACAGAGACATTAAATGATACAAAAAGAGGGGTAAAGCAGCACAGGCAGAGAATTATGGTGAAACTTGGAGCATGAAAATATCAGTTGCTCCAGGTAACAGAGCTGGGAATGTCCCCCATCAGTGGTGGAGAAGCAAGCAACAAACACAGTGGAGGAGACCTGGTCTGTTAAACTGTGACCTGAAGTTCCCCCTCTTTTCACCCCTGAGATGGGCTCTGTGTCTGCTAATGCTGCAAAGGAGGGGTGGTAAAATGATCTCAGATGGCTCCCCCACAACTTCCCTTGTTCTTCACCATTAACTGCTCACATGGGCATGACGCCGAACTTGTTCACCCCCTGTTAGTGATTATAACTTAGTCACAGACAGATCCTGCACAGCTCTGTGACTCTGCAGGCAAAAGGAGTAGGATGTAATGGCAACAGCTCCTTTTCCTGGAAAGAGCAGTGCTGTTCCTCAGCATTTCACCCATGCCTTTGCTCTGAGTCTGGCTGCTTTGCTGTCCCTGGTGATCTCACCAAGATAATTCCTGATTTCTTGTACAGTTTCATCTGGGCCACTTAAGGAAGTGAACGTGGGAGCTGAGGGAATCTTGAACCACCAAGGGATTTTTGGCAATTACACATAGAACTTTAGCATCTGTGTTGTCTGCCCTTCTCTGTAATGTAGCAGTCACTGGTATTTTTGAAAGAGAAGGATGCTGACAAATAGTTTTCTGGAAGTGCTGCTCCCAGTTGCTGTGTGTTAGGCACCCTTACCAATACGGTGAGATCAGTGCAGAATGCAGCAACAGTGCAGCCACAGCAGCATCCAGGAGTGCCAAAAAAAAAAAGCCATAAAGAGGAAAAGAGTCCTTTTGTCTGATGGTGCAACACGTGAGAAAGGGCTGAACTGGGAGCATGGTACAGGCAGTCTGGTTTAACTGGAAAGCAGGAGTGACAACTACTTCCCTACCAATTCTGGAGGAGAGTTCAGGGACAGGAGTGGGTTTTGCTTCTGGATGGCAGCTCCTGAAAACTTTGGGCTGCATCCTTGGCTGGTGCAGCCCTTGGTGCTCAGCAAGACAGTCTGGTGCCAGAGAGAGTCACCCTTATGGCTGAGTGAAAGTCCTGCCTTGTGGTCACCTCATGTACCAGCAGAAGGGTAAATGCCTCTAGAGGAAGCAAAGTTACCCACTGGAATCCCTGCCATCTGTAATAAATATTTGAGGTGTCAAAAGCTAACCAAGTGGACTGGAGTTGGACATGAAAATTAAATCTGCCTTTTTGTAACTTGAAAATGGTGTGGTATCAGCAATGTTGCAGTGTCTGGGAGCAGTCTGTGTAAAAATGTGGATGCATTTAGGAATTACAGTATTTGTACAAGAAACGTTCAGGGAGCTCAAGTGTTCAGTATCTTTAATTAGCCGTGGGAGTGAACATCATCAGCTTTCTGGAAGAACAGCAGATTGTTGCCGTTCTGTCTTTCTAAATACATGTCCTGTTTTCCCCTTAGTATATTTCATTATAAAGTAAAATATTAAAGCCTTAAAAAGTCTTTATTAGCTAGCAGATGGTTTTGCAAGTCATTTTAATGAGATGAAGAAAACTTTAATAGCAGACATTTAAAGTTGTATTTAGACAGACTATTGCCTTTGGAAAAATCTCGTGAATGTTTTCCCCATGTTTTTGGTGGGACTTGGCACCAGGTTATGTACTAGGAAATAGAAGGGGATGATTTACACCAACTGGTTCCCTCACGAGAGTGGTTTTACATCAGTGTAACATCGTTGAGTTCCACAGTCACACCGTGATTTACACAGGTGCAAGGGGAGAGGGAAATGTCATTAACTTGATGCAATTCAGGAGAAATATTACATTTCTCATATATTCACCTCATTCCGTTGCTGCCGTCAAGAAATTTTTTTGGGAAGCTTACAGTCAGCCCCCTGGCAGGCAAGACAGCAGTGTGCCAACTCCTTCTGGACATCTCTTTCTGGATCTCAGCAATGTGTGGGGATATGAAAAATTAGGTGGAAGAGCCTTGAGATCCTGTCCATGTGGGAGAGCCCTGTGAAACTTGGCTTTCTTATTCTATACTTGCTAAATTTCCTGAGGCATAAGATGCTGAAAGCAGGTAGGAACATCGTTGTCAAAAAAAACCCTTTCAAGACCTTGATGGTTCTTCCAGTCCTGTATTTCTCTCTTGAGCAACCAGTGCCAAGTTCTTTGGAGGTGTGAGCTGTCTTATGTGAATATACCCACATCCATAACACCCAATCTGTGACAAGGAGGGTTTATATCCCTTTAAATATGCAAGTTCTTGTTTGTGTTATTCTTATGTGAGCGGTTGCTGACTTTTGGACCTGCTTCCTCCAAGGGTTTGTTTTGGCTGTGCGGGGTCTTGGCCTCATGGGAGCAGGGAGAGGGGAGCGTGTGGTGATTCATTTGCACAGCCAGAGGATTGACTGTCCCCGTGCATATTAAGAGATGAATCACGCTTCACAAAAGCAATGAAAATGCCTACTAAATGAATAATTGCCTGGCTACCTCTTTAGCCTGTCCAACCCTTTGTTCCTCCCCTGGACTGCTGACCCTGTTACACCTGGCCAAGCTTCAGTGTCAGCTTTTTGCACTGTTGGAGACCTTTGTCCTTCTGGTTTTTCTAGATCTGACTGATCTAATCTCAAAAGCTCTTTTTCAAATTTGGAAAAACCTTGCAGCTATACACAGGTCCTAAGGGAAAGCCTTCCCTTTTCTCTCCAGAGACAGAGTGTGTAGGATCAGCTACACACCAGCCATAATTTAGTGAGGAGCTCTGGTGTTGGACTTGTTAGGAATGCCCTCGCTGGTGTACAGGAGGGAAAACAGGAACATTTGCTGGGATATTAACACTCAGCAGAGACCATCTCTACTCATGAGCTCCAAGGACAATAATAGCTGCTCTGAAAAGCCCTATGAGTGCCAAAGACTTGATGTGAAGAAGTTTCCATCTTTTCCATTGTAAGAAGTTTTCCATCATAACGGCAGTATGCTTCCCTGCCCCACTGCTCAGGAGGAGCTTGGAAAGGGGTGAACTGCCCTTCAGGATCCCAGTAGTGAAGGTGTCTCTTTATCAAGGGAAGCACCAGCTCTGCATCTTCTCTCCTGCTTTAATATTAAATAGCAAATAGGAGATATCTGTTGTCTTTTTGTCACCATCCCTACAGTCATCTCCATTAGCTCCTGGGCTACCCTTCGGTAACACAGACCCTTGTCATGTTCTGCTACATTCTCTGCCCAACAGTGGATATTTCCGTGGAGGTCTGTCCTGAAAGAAAGGTCACTTGCCAAGTGAAACACAATTCCTCCATTTGCCAGGGACAGTCAAGATACATCTGCGCCCCCAGTGGCAGAGGCACTGCTTGATACGGACATCTCTACAGGCACATGCCCTTCCTGCAGTCATGGGGCTGAAAAGCAGCAAATTGCCATCCACAGTGCTGTGATTCCTGCAGAATGGAAGTCAGCCTGCTCTTGCCAGTTCTGCCATGCTGAGCATGGCAGAGGTTTCAGTACCCAGCTCCTCTCCTCTCAAGTTACAGCACTGACTTGTGTGGTGACCAAGGGGACTTAGGGGTAAGACAGGCCCCTGCCATTTCAGATGGGTGAAAAAAGACCTTTGCAATTGGGAAGGTTTCCATGCCAGGTTGTTCTGGGAACAGGCAGACCCACCTCTCCATGGTCACACAAAAATATACAAGGATTCACTTAATTTCTTGCTCTGTTTTGACTGTGTACCTTTGCTGTGGCCTTCCAGATTTGACTTCCAAATTCACCATTCTGTGCTCCCAGTGCCAGCCATGCCCACAGAAATACATACAGATATGTACTCTGCAGAGCCCTAGACTCTCTAGGAACATTTTGCTTCATTCAAAGCCATCATCTTTGCTTGATGATTCCCTGGGCTGCCTATTGCTCTCCACTGAATATGAAGGAGCTGCTGGTGAGCCGTTGGGACAGAATGTCAGTCTTGTAGGCACCAGGAGTGAGGTGAAGTGAGGTGAGGTGAGGAAATCCCATTCCCACCTGTCTCAGCCTTCCTTTATAGTCCTAATTGCTCTGAGGAACAAGAAACTTGAGTGCCTCCCTTCTGCTATTAACCAGCCACCGTGTGCCACTAAACAAAACAAAAGAGCTTTTAATGTATAGCCAGGCTGACTAGGCATCGTAAAATGTTGCACCATAAATATCTTAGATTAATAATTTGTTTATTTTCCCCTTCACAACAGGCAGCGGGAGGGTTCGTGGAGCTGCTAAGCTAAATTTGGCATTTAGAATGTCCTCATGCGACAGGCATCACAAAAACTTTGTGAGGAATGAAGACAATGTGAAATGTCTGAAGCACATGCAGAATAAATTGCAGCTGGCCTGTTTGCCCTACACATTTATTGATGCTGCTGCTAGCTTCTTTCTCTGGCAGTTCCCACACTGCAACTTCATTACTGGAGCTGTGTCATGTCCTGGTTGCCTGTGCTTGTTTAATTGGAACTCCATCAATGAAATCTGAAGTTCATGTGTGTGAAGTTAAGATGCATCCTGAGTGCTGTGGGTTTCCTCCTGTCCCTGACTCGCTGTTGTGGTGCCTGTGTCCATGTGCTGTGACTTGGACTCATCAGAATCCCTCCAGAAAGATTCACAGGATGCTCTGGGAATCCCTCCAGAAGCAACTGCTCCACCCTCCTCTGGAGCTCTTCTGACCCAGAGTCATGGTGACCGTGAACTCTCTCCACCCTCTAAAACTGAAGTGCATTTTGGATCGAGTTTCTTTCCCAAGAGAGCACATGGGTTACAGCCTCATATGGAGCTGGAGATGAAACTCCTGCCTGCTACTGTCCCTGAAGATGCCAGTGCACCCCCAGCAGTGGAGGTGTCTGGTGTTTCTCACAGGGTGGGGAAGGCAGAAGCCCAGTGACAACTTCCTTCACACCTGGGCTCAGTATCTGCACATCTGTGTCCATGTAGATGTTTGTGCCAACCACGTGTGTGGACAAGGTCATGTGTAAATGAAGTTTCACCTAAAATATCTCATTGTTTTTAGACACACCAGTGAGGTTGGGAAGGGAATGGGGAATTTGTGCCTTTCTGTGGGGCAGGGAGTCACTAAAGGGCAGGGCAGGTATGTGAGGGTCTAGGAGGCACTTGTGTCCCACAGAGAACAAGTTCTCCTTATTTTAGTTGAGCAAAAGGGCAGGACACCTCCTGGGCAGCAAGAATGGGCTGAGTTTCTGGGCAAAAGATAAAATTCTTCAGGTCCCCTGGAAGGCTTCAAAACTGAGCTATGGGCACACGTGGAAGGTTCTCCATTTTGCTGGAGAGGTTTGCCATGGCGTTAGCTGGCAGGGGTGGTTTGAGGCACAGGGTGACTGCGTGACTGGGAGCGAGAGAGATGGTTCCCTTGGCACAGTAGGGATGCTAGGTGCAAATATTCTTTTGTTTAATTTCTCCCTGTTTTTTTACAAACACTTGTGATAGTGGTGCTTGTTTCACAGGGGCTGAGGAACTATGTGCTGCTGTTGGCATTTTACTTCACCCAGCTCGTGTGAGCCAAGTGTGATTTAAAGCATCCATGTGACTCTGTTGCTGTTCTCCCCTAGGAGCTGGGTAAGCCCGTGAGCAGGGCACCGGGACATGAATCCCAGTGCAACACCTTCCCAGTGCCCCATTCTGGGCCCAGGAGTAAAGGAGAATTCCTGTGGGTTGTGGCAGAGCTCTTACTCCAGGTTTGTGAGAGGCCATCGGCAAAGTGAAGGAAAACAAAAGAAGTTCAGTTCCTCCCAAAACAGCTCTCTGGAAGAGCTGTGTGATGGTGAGTTTGAGTTGCCACGTCTGTGCCTGTGGAGAGTAGAGATAGGTGGGAGCTGCCCTGGAACACGGCAGGCAGGTGCACCTGGAGGAGCCCTGGCCATGGATGGATGGGCAGCATCCAAGTTAACCAAAGGCATGGAAATCTGTAGGGAGACACATCCCAGACCTTTGTGTCACGTGGGAGCTATCATCATCCTGTGCTTTGTTTTTACATGGCTGTTGGGGTTAGAGACATTTCCCTGTTGTTTATGACTGCTCAATAATACAGGAAAACAGGAGTCTATTCTCTCTGGAAGGACAAATAGTCCCATCCAACTTGTATAGCGTGTTAATATTTCATTTAAAATTCATGTGTGCATTTGTTTATGAAGTGAGGTGAACACATTAGAGCCTTGTCAAGACTGTCATCTGGGTCTCCCTATACATGCCACCCCATACTCTGCCCCTGCAGCCAATGACCCTGATTCCAACATCCCCTCTCCTCCTTCCTCTCCTCCCCACACTTCCATGTGGGGAACATTTTCTCCTTTGCTTCCCCAGGCTATTTAAAATACAGAATGCAGCATGCCTGGATTGACTCTGGGACTCATCACTGACTGCTGCAAAACTGGGGCTGTGGATGTGCTGCTGCGGTAGAAGAGCCCCAGTTTTCCAGTGGAGCTCCTGTTCCCTGAGAGTTCAACTGGAGAGGCAGCCAGAGAAGGATGCAGAAGTCCAGGGACATTGCCTGCTGCTGGGTATGAGGATCTGCAGAAAGGCAGCTGGCGTTTTTGCTGCCCCCAGCTAAATGTGTTTGGATAGATACAGACTGCATTTCTAAATGGGCAGTTTTTATCCACTCTTTAACACTAAACACAGGCCCAGGGCGAAGCTGCAGTGGAAATTCCCGTGGGAATTAGTGTGGAGCCAGAATGGGAGTCTTAAAGCTCCTTACACTGTCTAGAGTAGCACTGGAAGAGGATGGTATGTCAGCCTTAAACTGAAATTTCCTGTAATTTGTCAGTTTTCACAATTCTACAATTATTAAAATGAGAATTTTCTCTGGTTTTTTTTCCTTTGCATTTGCTGGATGCCATGAATCAGAAAGTGGCTGGAACAGTTATCATGCTCCAATGTAATTTGATTCTCTTCCCCCACCCCCTTAGTATTTGATGAGAAACCTTTGTATTTTCATGCTTTAATACAATCTGGCACATAATTACAAATGACTCATAGATAATCTTGGTCATGGAGCTCTCTGAAATTAGATGATAATTTAGCCTGGAATTTCTGTAGAAAGAACGAAGGAAAAGACAATTATAATTATTCTAATCAAGATATCTTTTTCTTTGCCTGGGGTATTGCTCTGTGAACTGCCAGAAGCCTGAAAGTATTTAGACCATTTCTGCTGCTCGCTGTTTCCCAGGAAAACAGTGCTGGGCACCGTGTGGCTTCATCGCTGTGCAATTCCCAAAAGTGCCACTGAGAGAGAGGAGAAGATGAAATGTGAGGGGGCAGAACCTGAGAGCTGAGTGCTCCTGGGGTGTGAGCAGAACAGCCACCAAAAAGCAATGGGTCAGGAGCTTTGTGCAAACCCAGGGCCATCCTGCTGTGAGGGACTGAACCCTGCACAGCAGCCAAGGGACATTTTGTGACACCCACCATCGGTCCCTACACCGTGGATAGAGGCACTAGAACTGACAGGAATGAGGGCTGGGTGTTCCCATTCACATCACTGAATCTTGTGCATCTTCCCTGCCTCAGCTTTGATGCTGGTTTAGATGCTTCCAGTCAAGCCCTGGACTGTGGGAGCTGGGCTGTGGGGACAGTTCAACAAAGCCAAGTGCAAGGTCCTGCACCTAGCTCCGGACGATCCCAAGCCCAGATACACACAGGGCAAAGAAAGAATTGAGAGCAGCCCTGAGAAAAAAAGATTTGTGGGTGTTGGTGGTTGAGAAGCTCAAAAAGAGCTGACAATGTGCACTCACAGCCCGGAAATCCAACTGTGTCCCAGGGTGCATCACGAGCAGGGTGAGGGAGGTGATTCTGCTCCTCTTCTCTACTCTTATAAGACCCCACCTGGAGTCATCCAGCTCTGGGGTTCCCAGCACAAGGAGGACACGGACCTGTTGGAAAGAGTTCAAAGGAGAGCCACAAAGATGCTCAGAGGGCTGGAGCACTTCTCCTGTAAGGAAAGGCTGAGAGAGCTGGGGTTGTTCAGCCTGGAGAGGAGAAGGCTCCAGGGAAATCTTATAGCATCTTGACTACCTAAGGGGGCTACAAGAGGGACTTTGGATAAGGGCATGGAGTGACAGGACAATGGGGAATGGTTTAAACAGAAAGAGGGTAGATTTAGATTAGATTAGGAAGAAATTCTTGACTATGAGGCTGTGGAGGCACTGGAAAAGGTTGCCTAGAGAAGTTTTGGATGCCCCATCCCTGGAAGTGTTCAAGGCCAGGTTGGATGAGCCTTTGAGCAACCTGGTATGGTGGAAGGTGTCTCTGCCCATGGCAGGGGTTTTGGAACTAGATGATCTTATGGTCCCTTCCAACTCAAACCATCCTATGGTATGACAGAACCACCTCACACAACAGAAATTGTGTCCTTATCCTCACTGGATATCCCCATTGCCTGGCCCATTTACAGAAGGGTTGTCTGGCTCATGGGATGCTGAGCAAGAGTCACCATGAGGTACAGCACCAAAAGGGGGAGGAGTTGGTTGTGTGAGACTGACCTTGGCCTGTGTGTGTGTCTACTAGATCTCATGTCCTGGTCACTCCTGTAATGTGGATGTAAATGCAAGTAAATTGGTAGGAAAATAGAGCATTTATCTTAGGAGCGACTCAGAAGAGTGTGTTTTGTCTCACCCAGCAAAGGCAAAGAGGGGATCTGAGTTCAATCTAAAAATACTTCAAAGGGGTAGGCACCAGGGAAAAGAGAAAGCAAAAAACCCAAGGTTGCATGAGAATAAATAAGAATAAATTAACCATGAAGTAATCTAGGCTGAAAACTAGGAGGTTTGTTGGTATTCTGGGGAGTTTCTCCTGGTTTTATGTTCTGTTTATTCGGGAGAGGGAGATAAAGGCTGTTCCCTTCCTCCCAGAGGATGAGTCTGGAATGTAATGGCCAACATGTTCATGCCAACATCTCTGACTGTCCTGCTGCTGATTGCATCTGGCAGCAACATAAAATGAATGTGCTTAGGAACGATCCCGAGCCCTGCCCTGCACCCCTGATGGGCAGCATTCCCCTTCCACCCCACCTCCAGGGCTGCCTGGGGCTGGCTCCTGGCAGTGTCTTAAATAGGGTCAAGTACTGGTGAGGCAAAACCTCTCCTGGTTAGAAACCAAGGAATGTTGGGCTGACAGAAAAGCCAATTAAACAAAACAGAACAATGTCATGTGAAGAGGGATGTGATTGTGCTGATTTTCGTGATCACTGTCGGTGTTCAATAAAAACAAATATAGTTTTTAAACCTGCACTGGGTACAGGTTTCTCAGCCAGCTGTCCTCACTTAGAGCAGCATTTGGTCTCAACAACCATCCCACAAGTTAAATGTGAGCCTTGCCTTGGTTGTGGGCCCAACAGAGAGGCGAGGGCTGGCGGGGTGACCTGTGAATGCACTGAGCATGTCTCCCTCCCCTTGCACTGTGGGTGCCAAGTGCTGCTTGCACACATGAAGCTGTGTGTTAACAGCTGAAATCTCACCTCATTTTTTTTTCCCTGCACCTTTTAGATCCTGCCCTTTTCCCTGCCAACTCTTTTCCCACCTACCACCTCCCAGCACACATCATATTGCAGTGTCACACTGATCACTTGGCGAAAGGACTCGCTGATGAGGACTGGCCAAAAGTCTCCTTAAAAAGAACCTGACCAATTTTGTGTTTATTTATTTTTTTAAGGAAAACTCTCCCTTGCTTCCTAAGTTATGATAGCATTTCCAGAGTGGTGTGTGCCAAGGTGCCCTGACAGTGGAGCTGACAAACAAAGGCAAGGTGAGGTGTTGTGTCCAGGCAAGGATAAAAGTCAGGAAGGCAAATGTGCTGTGGAAGCCACTCTGAGGCTAGGAAGGTTATAACATTTAGCTAATTCTCTTTGCCAAGCCACCATCTGATTTTGCAGATGTGTCCCAAGCTTTGGTTCAAATCCTGCCAGTGGTCTCCCTCCCTGTGCTGCCACAGGCTCTGCAAGGGACGAGGGGATTTGCTGTAATGAAAAAAACAGGAGTTCCCCAACTCGCATTAAGATTCTCCCCTCAAAATGGGGTTATCTTCCATTCCTAGGAGCTCAGGTTCTTTGGGAGAAGACATCCTATTCCCAGTCTTGATGCACTGAGATAGCATCTTCCTGCTGTGCCAGCTCAGTTTGTGCCTGCAAAACAATTGAGCCTGAATGTTTACCCCTGCTGTAGGATTATGCAGGCAGCAGTGTTATCCTGATGGGTCTCATCCCTTCACCCCCAGGAAAGCAGCCAGCTGAGGCTCAGGTGGCTAGGGGGAGGTGCTTTATCCTTCTTTTGCCATGATGCTGTGCTGCCAGCAAGTGGGATGGGGCAGCACAGAGCCTGAAGGAAGAGAAACAGTGGCAGGTTCGTGTTTCTCCCTCCATATTTATTAAGGACACACACTGGGCAGGCTGTGAGGGTGGGAGGGTGATATATAGGGAGGCTCTGCCGTACGGATGAGGTGTGGATGAGCTGGGCTCCCCTCAGGACACTGCTCTGCTGTGGGTAGTTTGAAGCACACCTGAGAGCACAGTGGGGCAGGGTGCTGGCAGGGCTGATGGGCAGTGCTGCCAGGTACACTATGCCAAATAAACACCTTCTCCATCCACAATGCAAAATCAACATCTTCTTATAGGAGGAGCAAAATTTAAGAGGGCTGGGGGCTCCCTGGGGCTCAGGGTTCAGGTTCCCACTCTGTGACCACAGAATTCTCAAGGAGTTGGGGTTTTTTTTGTTCTCTTTTCAGCAGAAGCAGATGAGAGCACCCTGTTCCTTGCTGCCCAAGTCCTAGAGCAGTACAGCAAGGATGCTGCTGGTGCCACACCAGTTTCTGGGCACAAGGTCTGTGTGGAGGGGTTCTGACCCTGTTCTGTGGGGAGGAGTGGAACAGACAAAGCTGGAAACCTTGTTCTCTTTCATTCCCACCTGGACTTTGCTGAACTGTGTCAGAGCAGGTATTTGAGCAAAACCTGGTGGTTCCTGCTTTCAGGGTGATGATGGACCACAAAGACTGGAGCTGGAGCTGGAGCACCTCTCCTATGAGGAAGGGCTGCGAGAGGGAAGAGAAGGCTCTGCAGAGACCTTAAAGCACTTTCCAGTACCTAGAAAAGGAGAGCTGCAGAGGGACTTTTTACAAGGGCATGGGGTGACAGGACAAAGCGGAACGGCTTCAAGCTGAAGGAAGGTAGGTTTAGATTAGATATTAAGATGAAATTCTTGATTGTATGGGTGGTGAGACTCTGCAACAGGTTTCCCAGAGAAGCTGTGGATGCCCCATCTCTGGAAGTGTTCAAAGCCAGGCTGAATGAGACCCAGAGCAACCTGATCTAGGGGAAGATGTCCCTGGCCACACCAAGGGGGTTGGCACTAGAAGATCTTTAAGTTTCCTTCCAACACAAGCCATGCTATGATTCTCTGATTCTTTGATGTACTTTTTTTTTACATGCCTGAAAACCCTCATTAACTCAGCAATAGCATGAACAAACTGCTTTGCTGGAAAGCAGCGAGAAGAGGCCCTGCTCTGCCACGGGTTTCTTGGGGCCGTCCCACTTCCTGAAACCTGTCAGAGTTGGGTTTTAAGATGATGTAGGAGTAGCAGGAGACTAAAGTCTCTGATAGATGCAAAAATAGCAAGATCAGAGAAAAATGCGATTGGATTCGGAGCAGCTGCTGGGAAACAGATTCTTTGCAATAAACTGAAATGCTCTTAGCACTTGATGTTTGTGCACTACAGTGAAAACATCCCTGGTATAGTAGGTTTATTTTAACTACAGAGGACAGAACCTGTCAAATGAATGCACAGCTCCTGATTTGATCTAGCTCATTTTCATGTGTGTGTTTTTTCTGCTCCTTGGCAGCTCCTGTAGGGCTTGTTGAGGCTGATTTACTTGTGCTTTTGGAAGGTGGGCTTTATATGAAGCCACCGCTTCTGATCCCCATGTGGAGATGCATTATCAGACAGGACGGAAGAATAAGCAGGGAGATGATGGATGTTCAGATTTGCCAGCTGAGCTAAAACACTGAAGGGGAAAAAAATTTTTAAGAAAGCAGTTCTAAACATTTTGTTTGATCTCAATCCAGATATCTGATTTCACTTCAGAGAAACTGTGTATTTTGTAATATTTATTAAACACCATCGCCACCCCAAATATAAGTTACATTTAATGCACATTTGCTCTAGTATTTATAGTAAGGGACTGTATGTAAACCTAATCAAACTTCCCCATCAGTCAATCCTTCCAGCTCCCTTTTGCTTTAACCAGTCTGACACACATCTGTGAACTCTTTGGGTCTGTCTGAATCTGCATTTTCAATTGCATAAGCTCTGAACAAAGAGTCTCCCTCCCGCACTGGAGAAACCTGCTCTGCTTCCTCTGCCCCCAACACCACCAGCTGCCCCTGCCCCTCTCCTGCCTTTTGTTGGCAGCTGGGAAGTCTTTGCGTCACTCCTTTAGTCCAGTGGCAACTTCAGAGTGTAAAATAAGAAAGCACTGTTCTGTATTGATGCACTTGGTGTTGCAGCCGGGGCTTTACGGTGCTCCCCGCTCCTGGCTGTGCTCATGTCTCTGCAGGCATAGCGTCTGCCTGTCCTCCTGCTGATTTCTGAAGGAGAAAATTAATAGGCATGAAGCCAACAGCTTTATAGAGGTGGGACTTCATGACAGAAAGGGACTTTGGCGGTGCTGTGAAAGGAAAATTATTTCTATACAATTTAACATGAATCAATGTCTTTTGAAGATGAAAAAAAAACACACCACAACAAAACACCACCACCTGAGGAACAAAAAAGAAAATGTGTTTGCTTTTAACATGTTGGTGGTCGTGCTGCTTGCCTAGGCTGGAAGTGACCCACATCTTCGCTGGTGGAGGGATCTGAGCAGAAGCAGGGCTAGGGGGGCTTCTGTAGACATGGCCAAGTGTAAGGCCCACTTGGCCCCAGACTGGCTGCCCTGTACCTACATTGTCTGGTTTGAGATGCTTTCTAGAGCAGTGTGGAAAAGGGGGAGTATCTGGTCATCTCTTTCCTCTTTGTCTGAAGGCAGCACCACCTTTACTTCAGAGGCCCCAAGAAAACTTCTCCCATGTATAACTCTTCCCTCTGTGGTGCCTCAGGAAAATGTTTGGACATGCGCATGTGCTCAGCTCACCATGCATGGATTTGGTAGTGAAGCCTGTTGGCAGGGAAAAAGTTTTGCCACACTGTGGACCCAACTCCATCACGTGCAGCGGGTAAATCCACCAGGTGTCCATCTTGCTCAGCCCTTCTGTTAACCTCAAATTCCTGTAATTAAGCAGATTTTCTTATGAAAAACTTACCCAGAACATGGCAAGCCATGAACAAGAAGATGATTGCTCATAGATATGTATCTGAATTGCTGAACTGGTACCAACCAAATAACAAATGTGATTTTGCCAAATGTTCCTACCACAGACAGAAGCTACAGTGGTTTGAGGAGCACAGTAATTCAGCCAGCAGGTGCCCAACTGCAAAATTAATGTTTGATTCTCGATGCCATATTTATTTTGAGGTGCCACCTTCATTTTAGTTTCCCCTGTACCTACCAGCTCGAGGATGATTGGGGACAGAGGAGGTGACTCTCACTCAGTGCACAGAACCATAGCAGCCTCTTGCAGCATCATCCAGGGATCTTGGGAAGCACCGTGGAGGCACATGGTCCTGAGACTCCAGGACCAGACGCTGAGGGATGAATTCCAGAGGGAAGACATCTTGGCTGGGCAGATGCAGTATGTTCACAGGCAGAGAAAGATTTTCTTTTAAATTTGATTTATGATAAGTGGAGAAAGGGCGGGACTTCCCAAAACAGCTAAGGGAATTAGGTGCCTGATTCCCATTGATTTCCCCCTGACAGAGATTAATGCACTGTTTTCCACTTTGCGATGTACCCAGATGCATTGGCAGGGGAGGATAATATATCAATCAGTGAGTCATATGTCTGCTTGCTAACTCTGATGAACGCCAGAAGGATATTTTACATCGCGCTCTGGATCAGGCTTTTGTCTGCTAATCCTATTCTGGGTTTGTGTTGTGTTGGTTGTTTTTCCTTTTGGTGATTGCAAGGTGTGTTTGCAGGGGTTTCTGGGACACTGCACCAACGGTGGGCAAGGCTGATTCGTGGGGTGGCTTTTGTAGTGGGGTGAGGCAGCAGCAGGTTTTAGAGAGGGGAAAATCTCCGGTTCGTTTTCATTTCCCCAAATTCACAAGAATCGCGGGAAGAATAATTGGTCTAAACGATATTTTCCAACCACCTTGGGCGCTTTGCTGAGGCTGCATTTGCATGACAGAGCTTTTTATTTTCCACCTTCTGATACTCAGCAGGAGAGGGACATTATTGTCACTAGAATATTCCCGATTCAGTGAAATTTGAGTGGGCTAATTAAATAATGTGAAAACCTTGCCAAAGCCCAACAGTTTTGTGTGAAAGGAAACGGCACGGCATCCCCTCTCTTTATTTAAATGGGAGGAGAGGAAATGTGTGAGTCTAATGAACTCTATAAGTTCCTGTGGCTTATTCTGAGCAAAGCAACCTTTAGCACTATTTGCATTATTAATATCCCAGACGGGCAAACTGGCTGATACTTGACACCAAATAGAAATCCCATGGAAAAACTTTATTAACGTCTTCCTGCTGTCTTCTTGAGATTCATCCTCAATATCAGGGAATGGACGCTGCTCCTTGGAAATGTGCTGGAAATGGTGAGCACTTTCTGTATGTATTACTTTCATATTCTGTTTGTTTAAGGACTGGAAGTTTTGGCCTTGGAAGTTAATACCCAGCTCCCATTCATGACAGTTGACTTTGGATGAGGCGTGTGTTGCTCCAGGTCTTTTTAGAGAGGGATGTGAACTTCCATCTTGGCAGAAGGAAGAAACCAGACCTCTTTTCCTGTCAACACACCACACTTTTTTGGTTTTTAGGGAAATTCAAAGTATTTTCACACTCCTCCATGTCTCTGCTACCTCTGCAAACCCTTCCTGCTTACCAGGTGCCATTGTGGGAGTGATGGTTTAACCAGGGTCCCTGGAGGCTCAGCTGGGTCACATCTAGATGTGACAGATACAGGGACATGTCAGGGACAGATCACCACACTCTCTCCTCTGCCCTGGCAATGACTGAGGGTTTTATTGAAACTTTGAGTACTGAATCTCTGACAAGATCCAGGTTAAAAATATCCTTCTTGGATACATGTCCTTTTAACCACAGGTTAAAACTGGATCAAACTTGGGATGATTTCAGTGGCGCCATTTGCAACTGGAGCTGTGGGATCAGCTGGGAAGGAAGCACTTAGGAAACTGGACTTGCTGCCAAAACTGGGGGTTCCTGAATCTTCAATCCCTCAGCTGTAGCAGAGCTGTCTCCTCATCAGAGCAGGCACAGGAGGCCCAAAACACACCTTGTCTGAGGGACTACATTTTGGTCTGCAACCTGAGGATGCTGCTGTTCTCCTTGCACATCCTTCATCCATCCAGGTGACTGAGATGGTAAACCCAGGGGATTAAATGTGTGTTAGCACAGGAGGTGCCTATGGACCTGTGTGGAGCATCTAGAAACACTGTTGTGCCTAGGCAGGAAGTATAAGAGAAACCTCAAGAACAAATCTACCAATAGCTAGTGGGGAACCCAAGCTTTCCCAGAGGGGAGATGTGGTCTCCTGCTGTGTCAGGTAGCCCTATGGAGAAACAATGTCTCTTGTTCTCCAGAGTTTTGGATTAGGAGCCTGACAGGTTAGATCTGCACTAGGAAGATGTCTCATGGGTTTGTGGTTTGTTTTTTTTTTTTTTTCCTGTACAACATGTGAGATGTGGTGAGAAGAAATGCTCAAATTGTTTTGTGCCCAGATTGCTGTTACAAGTGAGTGCCTGAGGCTGAATGTTTCTGAGTGATTTCACTGTCCAGTCAGGACTGTTGATTCTGCTCCATCAGGTGCTGGCAGCTTGCTGGATGTGCTAAGAATTGCTGGGCTTTTAAAAGGCCTTTAATACATAGTCTGCCCTTGCCAGCGCTCTGAGTAACTCCGTTAGGTCCTCAAAAGGTCAGACAGAGCTTGGAAGTGTCTTAAAATATTTGTCCCAAAATCTTTGCTGGAATAACAGCTGCTCTTTTGGTTTCTGTGCAAGAAGGCTCTGTAGCTGCCTGTCAGCCCATCCGAGGTCCTTGGCTGCAAATAATGTGTGTGTACTTGCTTTTAAATGAGTGAATAATATTGTTAAAGCCAATAAGGACATCCATGTGTCTGGCATTTGGTTTGTTTCATGCTCTACTTTCAGCTCCTGCAAACTCATCCCTGCTCCTGTGTCTGCTCCAAGCCCCCATGCCCTGCATGGGCATTCCCTGGTCAGCTGTACATCCCTCCCTCCCTCACTCTGCCTACATCATGGTCCCCCTCTGCCTTCCTTGCTGCAGGAGTGTTTCATGCAGCACAAGGGAAGAGTGAGCATTACCCGTGCCATTCTCCAGCTCCAGTCAGTGGCCACATAATTCAGAGGCCAGAGAATGGATGATGGTGCAAATGCGATCAGACAGGAGGCGACGAACTGAAGAGAAGCATTATTAAAACTGCAGCAGCTGCAGGTTGAGCTGTGCATAAAAGTTTGCTGGGGTCCTGCTTCTGGCCTCCTCCTGAACCTGGCAGCAGCTCTGTGCTATGTGTCCAAACCCACAGCAGGTGATACACAGTCCTTGACATCACCTGCAACAATGATTTCTTGCATAACCCACCCTAGGAAGGTGCCTGTGCTCCCATGCTACAGAAGGGGTAAAGAAGTCCTTGCAGTCTCTGCCAGTCTGATCACTTGACTCTGGACACAAGATCAACTCCAACATAGTCAGAGGCTGAAGGAAAACTTTGTGTCCTGAAGCTGCCTTCTCTGCTGGGCCATCCTCATCCACCCATTTTATGTGCTTTCTGCTGTCTGCTTTTATCTGGCACACAGGTTTGCTGAGCAAGAACATCCTCAGTCATTCCTAATCAGCAGCCTCCCCAATCATGTCTAGATAAATAGAAGTGTAACATATGCCCCAAATGGCAGAAGAACTGGAAAACTTCAGTGACTAATCACTGTGAGAGTGTGCATCACAGCCACCAGAGCCATTTCTGCTAAGCTCAGGCTAAAAATCTCAGGGCAGATGCTATTTATGTTGTACAGCACTTCAGAGGCAGCACTGCAAGAAAGCAGATAGAAATGAAGGTCAGACCAGGCCTTTTAAACACTACATTACTTAAATGGCTTTTCCTGCCTCAGCTGTCCTGCTCCAAGATTAGCCCAACTCCAAACTAGGAGGGTTTTTTCCCTGCTGCAGTAAATCACACACGTCTTTCAGTGTTAGTTCTGAGGGATGCAGAGCTATCCTGTACGTTTGCAAACAAATGCTCAAGCTGAATGCTTGGCTGGGACATCCCTTCTGAAATAGTTAACGATTACAACATCTCCCCAAATTGCATCAAACCTTTGATCTTCTTGGTATTTGAAAAAACCCAGCAACTCATTTTCTAAATTGCTGTCAAGTCTTTAATTTTTTAGATACCTAAAGCTGATGTGAACACACCCATGTGTATAGCATAACCTTGGCTTCTCTGAATTTATGAGAAGCTTGGTGAAATTTGAATGATTGAGTTGCTAAAATAACTTTCGATGTAATTACCATGCATTGCCTTTCCCGGTGCTGGGGAAATTGGATAATTGAAGTTCAGGTGACGGAGGTTACACGGCTCTTTGTAAAAGCACAGAGTGTCCACTGTACCTCTTTGAAGAAACCTCATTAAAATCAGCAGAGCAGCATGTGAAAACACTACGTAGTTCGTGGTTTAGGAATGCTTCTGGTCTTCTCTTGTAATTTTTTTCTGCTGGACTGGCTGGAAAACTGGCTGGGTGCTTGTGAATGAGGGTTGGGTTGCAGAGGATGCTGCATTCAGTGCAGTCCGGGGATGCTGCACTGCCTGTCTGGAGTGTTTGCACCTCCTGACACTTTGCAGGGGCAGAGACCGGACTCTGCATTTTCAAAGCAAGTGTAAACCCAGATTTAGCACCCTATGGGTTACAGATTTAATCCAGTATAACAGAGAGCAGCATGTGGCCCATACTTCAGAGCTATCAGTGGTTCTCATGTAATAAGGCAGTGGCACAGACCTGAATGCCTCAGAAACCATCTTTTCCTGACTATGACCCCACCCTGACAACTGTGTGCCACAAGAATGCCTGTGCCCTGGGTTAAAACTGCACTTACCAACAGATAACTCAGCACTTTCCTAGCGTTTGTAATTTGAGTGGCTTGTAAAGGCCTCCCTGTACCAAAACGAATATGTCCTTGACCTATTGCTATTTAAGTAGATTGCTAGATTATAAATTTAGTCATTTTTCCTATGCTACTTTGAAGAGCTGTAAAAAGAGCCATCCCTCCATCAGCTGAGCGAGGCACCCCATAGATCTTTGTTCCAGACTCTCAGCAAACTCAAGAAAATATCTCTGCTTCACCTGCATTTGTTCTACACTTCTAACTTTTCTTTGGAAACGGAATTTCTAGAGGCTTTTTAAGACACTCGAGACACTTGCCTGTGCCCAGCTTCCATATCCTGAGAGGAGCTGGGCAAGGCAGGAGGCATCAGTTCTCCCTTTTACTGGGTATCAGAGGAGTGAAAAATCTTTTTTGGGTCAGAACAAAATAGGATGTCCACATGAACACAAGGGAACTGTGCAAATGGTGGGTTTCTGGTTTTTTTGTTCATTGGCCAAACTGTGAAGGAAGACCAGGTTAGATCAATTCAAACTACATTTTTTTAAAAGTATTTTTGCAAGGTGAAATATTAAGCAAAATATTTTGTTTTACTGAGAACATAAAGTCTGACTGCTCAGATACTTGACTTTGTTATTTTTTCATTATGAAGTTTGAAACAAAGCCATGTATTTCATGCCTGAATTTCCAAGAATTCCACTCCCCTCATTTGGTTTTTTTTTTTTAATTTGGAGTATACCCAAGAAGTTCAGTCCAAGCTAATAAAATCTGACCATCTTGAAAACTTCATTTCTTAATAAATTCTTTTTGCACTTTAATATTCCTGGCTGGTTTTCCTACATGGAGTACCCAATCTGATGCCCCCAGGTCTTGCCTCTGGCACCATGCCCCGTGTGAAAGCCGTGGGTGAACTGACATTTGTATTGTCAAGCGTGACTTTTGCCTGAAGAGCGGCAGGTCCTTCAGGATGGTCTCCTGTGACAACTCAGGGCAGCTTCCCAGAGACCAGGAATTTTCTGAGCAACAGAAGGACTAAAAAGTGTTGGGGAAGGTCAGACTTTTGGGCTCTCATCTACATAACCATCATAGTGAAAAGTCTGCTTGTTGCACAGCATCCAAGCTGTAGCACAGCATCCTGTTTTGCCAGCTGTGATATCAGATCCAAATAAAAAAAAAAAATAAAAATAGAACAGCTTAAGTCCCAACTCAGATGTTACTCAAGGAGTTGATTCAACTCAGCCCTAGCTAGAGTACTACTTAAATGTGTTTCCAGCCTTTTGCACGTGCTTAGACTTACTTAAACCAGATCTAAGCCTGCCCCTGAAAACGCTTATGTGTTTTCCAGAGCTTAGTTTGTTGCCATCCAAAATGTTCCTATGAAAGTTTTTGACTCCTTGGGTAAAGAGAATGAGCCCAGTGCACAGTTTCCAGAAAAGTAAAAATTATAGTTAAATAAAATGATAATAATTGGATTTATCTCATCTAAATACTGAAATCTCCTGACTGTATGTGGGTGAAACAATTTCTTTCATATTTGCATAAAACCAAGAAGTTAAAAAAATGAGAAGGTATAAACATATCCTTCAGCAGCAAGTGCTGTATTGAATTGGCAATTCTTCTGCAGCTGAAGGGAAAAAGATGTTGAATATTACTATATTGTAGTGTATACATTAGTAGAATATTATACAAAAACAGTGTTCATTGTTCTGCATTAAATAGAGGTATATATGCATTTAAATAGGCACATAATAACTTGGGTTTATTACACCAATATTTTATTTATCTATCACAAGCTTATTTTTACTGCTGACAAATATTTTCTGTGTAGTTTGAAATTCAAAAGAAATAGTCACATGCAGTCATTAATGTTTAAAGTCACAGGATATTATTTAGTGTAGTGCTAGTTATATTATACATTATGCATTAAATACTTTTTGGTGGTACACTTATTAAATACAAATTGAGGCAAACCAATCCCTCAGTGGGAACAGACCTGCCAAATAACTATTTTCTTTTTACTTTCAATCTGACATACAAATGAAGATCTGGATTTCAAAGCTGGTGCTGTTTTTACCCCCCTCTCTCTGTTTTCAGTGTGGATTTCCAGGGCTATGGGGACTTGTTAAGGAAAGATCAAACATAATATATATATGTATTAATGCATGAAACAGATATATTTACCTCACTGGGGCATTGAGAATTAATTAGTTGCTGATTAGAAAGTGGTGGGAAACGAAAACTACTGCCTAAGCACGCGACGCTATTTTTCCTTTGAATTCACAGCTGAAAATGAAGCCAGTCAGAGACGGTGCCATGGGATGTGTCTGCAGTGCTCAGGGTCTGGGCTCAGCCCGGGTGCAGCCCCAGCTCAGTCTGGCAGCAGTGGGATGCCTGCACAGACGGTTTATCTGATGAATCTGTGAAAAACGCTGCTCGGTGTGAACACTTAAGGAAGCCCGTCCGTGCCGCCATCCTCTGACTGTGTCGCAGGTGACCCCGGAGCTTGGCGGGGGAGTGTCTTCTCTGTGTTAAGTCCGTGGGGTTGCTTGGTTTGTCTGAGCATGGAAACAGCCCCAGGATCCCACAGTCCCCTGGATCCCCCATGCCTGGATCCGCTTCACACCAGGAGGACGGTCAGAGCAGAGCAAATGAATGAGTGGTTCCCCTCAACATCCCCCAGCCCGTACCAGTGTCTGGCTCAGGGACTTCCCAAGCCTGACGTGGTGTCTGTGTGCTTAACCATCCCCAGATTAATCTTCTGTGGATGTACAATCTTCCCATGAAGCCAGGTAAACCCTCAGCATCCCCAGGGCAATGGTGCAACAAGCTCCCAGAGGTTTGAGTTTTGGGATTTTTTTGAGAAAACCCTCTTTTTTCTTTGTTTTTAACCTGCCACCCACTAGTTTGATGTCATCTTGTTCTTGTGCTGTGGAAGGCAGTCAGACATCAGTCCCTGCTCACCCTCTCCATATGACTCCTGAGCTTATGTACCCTTATCACATCTCCCCTGTCATTCAACTCCCAACGTGAGAAGCAAGTTAAATCCTGTTTAGCTGTTTCTTGTGTGGGTTAATTTTCCTGAAATCTCTCTAAGGACAAGGCCCATTGAGCCAGTGCCGAGAGATGGAGAACTTGGTAAAAATAAAGTTACAAACCGAGAGTTTTTCTGCAATGCTTTTGGGAAGGCAAGAGCTCTCATCACACTGGGAGGGGAAGGGGAGGCACCAGGAGATGGGCTTAGAAAGGAGATTTTCCTAGCAAGATCAGCGTGTTGAATTACTGCTCATGTGTGAATTTTTGCTTCTGAATTCTGTGGCAGGTATTAGTACATTGGGATTGTAATTAGGAGTCAGGACAACCAGGGATTTTATGTATGTGCCTTTTGTTATTTAAATCCTCTACATATAGTCAAAGCAAGCTCAGGAGCTGCCTGCACTGGCTTTGCAGCTCACGTCTAACCCCAGCGAAACCCATTGAATTATGGAGACTCTTGGGTCTCCCAGCTGTCACAGCCCTCTGCTACAACAAGAGAAGCAGAAAAGCCTCTCTGCAACCTCTGGGACTCAGTTCAGCAAACGTGATTTGGGTTTTCCTGGAGGATGTGGTTGTGAAGGGTTGGGTCCCAGGTATGCAGTGCATCCCCTGGGCAGAGGCAGCACGTCTCAGATCATCTCTAAGGGGCAGAGAATGCTGCAAAATCTGGAAAAAAAAAATCAAGTAAATAAAGTAAAATAATAGACTGTGATGGTTTTGTGGGATTAGAAACCCATTTCTTGGTCAGCCTTTAACTGCCAGTGCCCCCAGACATTGTACTTGGATGCAAACTGGAAGCAGGACTTTGAGAAACACAGCACGAAAGGGTGTCCTGTGTTCCCCTCCTGCCCACAAGACTTCAGCTGAAGTGCAGAGGTGTTGCCATCAGCCCCTCAGAGCAGCTGCAGCTGAGCACAGTTTTTCAGCCCTTGCAGAAGCAGCCGGACACTGCAGCAATGGCCAGCCCTGCCCACGGCCTGGCTTCTCCTTGCCTGTGTGCTGAAAACACAACACACTAAAAAGATATTTGACTGAGCCGTGTTGAGGCATGCTCTCAACTCCACTGGAGTTCCTTGACACAACATTTTCCCTTCCCCTGGGGAGATATAAAAGCATCCATCCGCTCGTGCCATGTGGGCTGGGGATCGCTGCGGGAGAGCGTGTACATGTGTGCAGCTCCAGGCACAGGCTGTCAGGGTACTCACGTGCTGTCATTTGCACAGGGCTCCATACATTTTGGCCAGGACCCTCACACAAGCAGCATCTCTCAGTATTGTTTTTTCTGCTTTGGCAGTAGACGGATTGAGCAGCAACTAATTCCCTGTTTTCCTGAAAGCAGACCAAGCCTCAGTGCCCGAAACTCTCATTAAACAAGCAGATTTACTGCCTTCTACTTTCCTATAGATTTTGCATTAGCCTCTTATCTGCTGTGCCTCCCACAGCAGGCGGGATGAGTCCACTCCCCATCCGGGTGGCAAATAGTGTCCAACTTAAAGCACATTTACTGGGCACGATGCCTGGCACGTGGCACCAACCACTGCCTTTAACAATATGTGAGGATACAACTTGTAGCAAACATTTTGTCATTACAAAGGCAAACCTTCAGACCTTAGGCTCATTTTATCCAAATCTGTCACGGACTTCAGCTTTGGCTGCATGTAATTAAAAAGCTACAAGAGAGGACAGGCAAGTAAGTGGATGGGCAGGAGCAGAGACCAACAGGGTGACTGCTGAGACAACCAAGATGAATATGGAAAAAACAGGAAACGACATTAAAAGTAGCTCCAGCTTTTAGAGCCACAGGTTATTCCATGAGCTCTGTGGAAACTGAAGGACATTATACCTCTGCAGGGAGGGTCATAAATCCATTACAACTGTACGAAAACAGGGGCCAAAAGGCACTAAAATGTTTTTTCTCTGCCACTTCAGCCCCCTATCACAAGGAAAGCGGATGAATGGTGAATGGTTTCTGCCAGACAGTGGGATGAGGTGATGGGAGGGAGCTCAGGAGAGGTGGGTTTGCTGGGCCAGCTCCCAATTAAAACACTGCTGTGATCACTCCAGCAGTGGTGGAGGCAGAAACATGCATGGATGCCTGTGATGGGCTGGGCAGTGGAGCAGTGAAGGCAGTGCTGTCTGGCTCCAGCTTCTCTCCTGGGAGAGGGTATGGACAGGGTGGTGGCTCCTGCCTGCTGGCCTGGCAGCTGCCTGTTCTGCCTACAGCCTCACTTGACCCCGCCAAGAGAGAACTAAAATTCAGTCTCTTTCTGTCCATTGGGAAGAAACCATGGGA
The DNA here is from genome assembly GCF_003945725.1 of Corapipo altera. Lineage (NCBI taxonomy): Eukaryota > Metazoa > Chordata > Aves > Passeriformes > Pipridae > Corapipo > Corapipo altera. Next base: position 2,599,795 of record NW_020884878.1, read on the forward strand.
AAACAGCAACGCTGCGAGTCAGAAAAGAGTCTGTTTACATCTTTGGTAGAGTGGATGAAAGCATCCAACCAGCCCTGTTTATTTTAGCAAATGTCTTATGGATCGTGAGGAATTTTCATTAAAGTGTTATTTCAAAATTTTCTTCTCCTCCTTCTGAATTAGGGGAGAGGGCAAAGCCAAGGAGACCCTCCCGAGACCTGCCGTGGAGTGTCTAACAGGGTAATTAACCCACGTTCTCTGAGAAACTCTCCTTCAAGTCTCACAACTTCAAAGAAAAACCCCACAGTACCTCCAGCTGCAGGGTGTCCGTGTCTTGCTGTCTGACATTTGATGCAAAAGGGATTCATTCTCCCACATCCAAGCTGAAATTCCCCAGGTACTAATCAGCAATCTCACATTTTCAGCTTGAAATTATTTGTGTGAAAACCATTAGATGCTAGGAAGTGGAGTGTATAAGCGAGTTCTCTCTCTCAGTCTTTCCAAAGAGGAAGTAATTTTTTATTTGCATTCCTTGTCTGCTGACGTTTAAGATTTTTGCCCCCAAATTTTAAGCTGTAGAAGGAACTGGAGCACCCTATGCTTCAGTATTGTTAGAAACAAAATCTGGCTGTTGACTATTTTTGTGTTGTGTTAGACCTGAGGTTCCGTGCTGAGATATCTTTAGTGGAAATTAAATAACATACAGTTGCCCCTGTCTACAAGGCTCATTAATGTCTGTCAGTTCTGACCATTATATCCACTTAAAATACCACTGGGAGAGCTTATTGGGATTCTTCTGATATACTATTGCTCCAAAAGTCAATCAAAAACCAATCTAGTGCACTTAAGGCTTTTACTGCTTTGCTGAAGACAATCTCCCAGTATCAGCTAATCTGCACAGCCTGCTCCGATAGCCCAATGATTTTTAAGGGCATGTGAGAAGAGATTACCTGCCTGTTTGTAAATGAGAATAATGGCTCGCTTTCTGTGGGCTGTGGGTGTGCGATCAGAGGTGACAAATGCAATTACTCCTCCTTCTCCAAGCGGAGGGTGGCAAACCCCCACAGTGCATGGTGCTTGTTTGGACTGTGTCATAAAATCAGCGGAGAGCTGCGTGGTGGGAGGAAGCCATCAGTGGGATCGCTGGTCGGGGAGGCGAGCGGCAGGCAGTGGAGCTGAGTTATTTCCCCAAGGTGCTGGTATGTGAAACAGACTCCAGCGTGGGAGGGGAAAGGTTTGTTTTCAGAGCAGCTAATAGTCCCAAAGGGTCCGGAGGCCCCGCGCATCGCTTTGCTCTGCAGTACCGGCAGGGAAACAGGGAAAGGGAGGCACCGCTGCGCTGCAAGGGTGCGTGGAGAGGTACAGCCTGCGAGAGCAGGAGGACAGGGATAGGCTCCCCGAGCAGACTGAGAGTGATGCCTCCTGCAAATGGACAGCTGGGCAGCCACAGCACTGTCCGGCTAGAGTGCCAGAAGTGTTTAAAAGATATTGTGTCCCTAAAGAAGGTCTGGGAACTTCTAGGACACTCAGGGGTGGAGCAGCACCCTCCCCATCACAAAGGTGGGGAAACATAGGCACAAAACAATTCAGCAATTAGCACAGATAGTTTGGAGCAAACCAAAGAAGAGGGTGGAGGGATCCTTGCTCCCTGTCCTGCTTTAATGAAAACAGTGTCTCTTTGCTCCCTCAGTTTAAGTTTCATTTCTACACTTCTCAAGACATGCAGTGTCACTGAGGGTTGTGTGGTGGAAGTTAGTGTCAGTCTGGCTTCCACCTGATACAGAAAGCTTCCACAGATCCTCCCTCCATCCATAACCCAGGTACTCCAGCACTGCTGGTGCTCTCACTCACCCTGATGGGCTCACTGCCTTTGAGGAGAGGCAGCCCATGCTCTGTGCCCTTTCCCTTCTTGCCCTCTCCTAAAGCCAGGGCTCTTCTGTGCCAAAACTCCCAACTCAAGCATCAATTTATGCATATTTCTTGCATAACTGAGGTATCCTCTGGACAACTGTACAGAGTTGTACAGAGCTGTACAGTTGTATGCAGTGTACACAGTTGTACACCTCTGGACAGAAGGCAGATTTCCCCACACTGAGACAGAGAATTGCAGTGGTAGGACTTAGGACAACCTAAGCATCAGTCTTCTATGGATATAGCAGCAGTGTGTTGTCTTTTGGTCACTGGAACTGATGAGTGTCCTTCACAAATTCCTTGAGACTCCTTGGGGTTCAGATATGCTCCTCTCTTCTGTACTTCCTGCCAGAGTTTTCCTGATTAATAAAAGATACTTCTTCCTTTCCTGAGCCCTGTTCTTACAATTTTCAAGCTGTGTTATACATTTACTCTTTTAGCACACTTAATGTTCTTTGAATGTGCTAGGGAGCTGGTGACTTCCTATGAAGTTCCAGGACCCCATTTTTAACGCTCAGGGTTTAATCTCCCAGTTTCTGTTTCTTTTTCCCTCAGGTGAATCTGGAATCACCCTCTGTTCGCTCCATCTGGAGTTTCCTTGCCATAGGGGAGAGGAAGGCACAGAACATAGAGGATAAACTGCTCCAGACCTGCCTGTGCTCTCCTTCAGAGTCCTTCCCTCACTGCTGGCAGAGATGGGCTGCAAGAGACCACACAATATTCTGGGACTCACCTTACCTGCTCCTTGCTTTTCCCAGAGGTTTTTTGAGTAATATTTCTTTTTGATGCTTTAACTATCAGTCTGAACATTAGGCTACTTGCTTTTCTAATTCCATTCTGGACATATTCCTGTAAAACCACATATGTCACATTACAGAGATATTAAACGCGTGGTCTTTTGTGATATTTAAGTGTAATACTATTCCGGAAGCACATGAAAGAGATAATTGTACCACAGACAGTTAAATGAGAAATGTGATTCCTAATTTGAATAACACCTCTCAGCCCTTGTAGAGGTTTTCACTTACAGGTGTGTGCTCTGGGATGCACCATCGCAGCAGTCCCGACAGCAACCGCGGATGAACAGATGCAGCCCAGCCAGCACTCGCAGTTCATCGCTGGGGCTCTGTTGCCTTCAGCAGAGAAAACAGAGCAACCGAGGCTCCTCCCTTCCTCCCCAGCCTGGAGGAAAGAGTCTGTGTCTGAAGCTAGCAAAGGGGGACACTAATCACTTCTGTCCTGCTGATTACTCAAAAGCAGAGGCTGACTTTCTAAGCTTGCGATTTCGCTCGTCCCTGCACAGACACAGCTTCTGACAGCATGGCAGAGTTTGATGTGTTTATCCTCAGCTCCCTGGGATGCAGAGGAGCATGTTCCCCTCTTCTCCTTCTGTTTTATGGATGAGAAGTGGAGCACAGATGCTAAAGCTCAGCCTGGCTGTCTTGAAAACAGCCATCAAAAAAATCCACAGTGGAGAAAGGAGCCTGTCACTAAGTATCTCTTCTCCATGCAGAGAAGCCCAGCAGCACTGGCCAACAGGGCCACCAGGAAAGGCCCCAGGTGGGTCTGGGAATCCATCTCTAATGCTTGGGCAGCCCCACACTGCTCAGAGATTACCTACCTGTAGTTCATGTCCCAGCTGCTCCCATCCTGGTCCCTCAATCTAGGATAGGCAATGACCTCGTTACCTCCTTTTACCATCTTAAGCACATTGAAACACAGAATCACAGAATATGCCGAGTTGGAAGGGACCCACAAGGATCACTGAGTTCAAATCCTGGCTCTGCACAGACACTCCAAGAATCCCACCATGTGCCTGAGAGCCTTGTCCAAACACTTCATTACCTCTGTCAGGCTTAGTGCTGTGACCACTGCCCTGGGGAACCTGTTCAGTGCCCAACCACCCTCTGGGTGAAGATAATTTTTTTAATATCCAACCTAAACCTCTCCTGATACAACTTCAGACCTTCCCCTCCAGTTCTGTCGCTGGTCACCAAAGAGAAGGGACCAGTGCCTGCCCTAACGAGGAAGTTGTAACTATGATGAGATCTCCCCTCAGTCTCCTCTTCTCCAGGTTGGACACACCAAGTGATCTTTGCTGCTCCTCATACAGCTTCCCCTCAAGGCTCTTCACCATCCTTGTGGCCCTCCTTTGGACACTAATAGCTTAGTGTCTTTTTTACATTGCAGTGACCAAAACTGCACATGATGCTGCAGAGGAAATCAATGCCACTGCTCTGTGCACGATGTAGGCAAGTCCAGCTCTTGTAAATGCTTAACAAGGCTTAACTGGGTGGTCACATGTTGAGTTTGAACTGCTAAAGCCTGTTTGCAGTTGAAAACTCAAATAGTGTAAAAATTGTAAAGTGACTCTTAGAATGACTAACATGACATCTATATAGACTTCAGGAGACATTTTCTACCCTTTTCATACCCAATCACAGATTAATTCATCAGTTTGATAAAACAAAAAAGTAATTAATATATTTCTGTCATGTATCCCCTTGCAGTCAGAAAGATAAAATATTCACAAGAGAGGTGGCTTGGAAACACGAATTTGATGAAGATGATTTAAAAAGAAAGAAACTTTAATTAAAGTCTAGAAAGGTCATTGAGTCCTACTATCAGATAATGGTGAAATTATAAAACAGATGGCAAATGTCCCCAAGAAGAAGAGAAGCAGTGGTCTGGAAAAAAGGAAAGAGCTACTGTTAACAAAGTAAAACTCAACTCAGCACAGGCACATTGCTTTAACAGCCTGGAGAGCAGGGAGAAGTGCTCAAACAATTTGGATTTGAACTAGACTTTTTGACTGCTATTAAAAATATTTAACTTACAGAGAAAAACATTGTATTTAGGTTTGTCTCAGTCATTTCACTGATTTCTCTTTTCAGGTGCACTGTGGCAGAGGAAGATCCTCTGGTGTCTCCAGAGAAAGCAAAACTGAGTTAATTTGAAACGTCATTCCAGAGGCAAACTAAAGGTGAGGACCAATGGACCCAGATATTCCCAGGTTACTTCAGAGCTGAAACTGAGTCAAAAGGTCCTATTGGCAACAGGCATCTGTGTGTCTTAATCCCATGCTGAATCCACACTGCTGTGTGTGCTTGGGAAGGGCTGTGGACTGGACTGTGGTACAGTTATCCCAGGCTTGGCCCCCATGGCGGTAGAAGCTGTAAACACTCACAGGGTACTTCTGTGCTCCTGCTGTGGCCATTCAGTCCAGCTATAGCTGGAAATGGAAATAGAAAAGATGCAGTGGCAGAAGTTTTAAATCAAGCTGTCAGTCTGGTTGCATGTTTTGGTGGACCTGCACTGTTTCCTGACCCAGCCTGTAATATTGCTGCCAAAAGGGAAGAGAATAAAAACCAGCATCATCACTCTGCAACGGTATCAATGTGTGCAGCTGGGACCAGATCAGCCTCAAAAGAGATATACAAATCTAGAAATGCTGCAGAGATGAGAGGAGGTTTGGAGTGGCTTCCTTGTGACATGCCCCTGGCTAGAGAGGGTTCTTGGGCTTGAGTGACAGTCTGGGAGACAGAGACCATCAACTGTCCTCCAAGGATGGGACAGAGTGCATGCAACATCAGAAGCAGAGGAACAAGCCATAATTCAGCCACTTTTTTCTCTCTAATTCTGTACAAAGCACTAAGAGCTTGCACCATATGGGTGCAAGCTCAAAGTAAACCACAGGAGGTGGTTTGTCACCTGGCTCATAGCTTCACTGGAACTCATCACCAGGTGTTCCCAAAAGGGATGGAGAAACAGTTAGAAGAGAGTCTACTGGAGTTTGCTAACATCAGACATGCTGGTTTGGGCTCAGGAAGTTTTCAATTTGAAAATTTTAGGAGCTAGCAGAGCTTTCTGAGGAGTTTTTTTTCCTATTCTTCCCCCAGGTGTCTCCTATGGGCTGATAGATTTTGGAAACAGGACATCAGATGAGATGGACTCATGGTATAACGCAATAAGGCTATTCTTAAAATGTTACATTTTCATCTAGGTTAAAGCTTCCCACGTCCCCACTTCTACTCTGACCCCAAGGCCTTAACAGCATCCACAAATCACAAAGGTAAAGGCTAGAAGGAACAGCAGGAGCTCATCTCTCCACTCTCTTGGTCCTTGGCAGGGTCACTTTGGCCTGACTTGTTCCTGGCAGATGTGTCTGTCTATCCAAAGAAATCAGGACCATCTCTCCGATGTTTCTGGTTAGTGCTTTATCCTGAGCATTAGTAAGTGTTTTACACTGTCAGACCTAAACACATCATGCTACAGTCTTCATCTTCATTCTGTCCACAGGGGTCACGAAGACCAGGGCATGACACCTCAAACTAACCTTCACCTGTAACCAGAAACCTTTTACATCTTGGATGATGGTTGAAGACAAGAATAGGAAAGTCAAGCAGATGAGGAAGCCATAAGACCATAGTGAATGCATAATTTTTGGCTGAAAAACAGAGATGTCCAGCTTGTCCCATGGCTTAGCATGTTGTAGGACCTGGTATAATGCAATATTTGTGGGAAGGAATTGTGTAGCATCTGTGGCAGCATGGTGCTATGAAGGTCCAGTATCCTTGCTGTCTGTTTTTGAGGGAAATAAGGAGTTTTCAAAAAAAACCTCAGAAAACCTGAAATATTTTTAGTCACTTTATCCACATCACTGTGATTGCTGTCCTGTTCAGTGTGGGCTGTCACATGCTGCTTCCCCAGAAATCCCACTGATGCTCCTGGAGCATTGCTCAGGTCTCAACACTAGGGAAGGCCAAGCTCAGGGTTGCTCATGCAACCCTAATTCACCATGATATCATCCTCACTTACGCTGTCACAATCTATTTCTTCCACTAAGGCCTGTCTCTGCTAATGCAGTGAAGGGATGGTGCTCACTTACTGAGCAGCTATTGCAGACACTTTGCTCCTTATTGCTCCACACACAGCCCCAGGCAGGAGCTACTGTGTTGGCCTTAAGCTCTCTTGGGTTTTTCTTGTACCCATTGCTGCCAGGTGAGTAATGGAGGGCTGAAGAGACATTAAGAGCAGAGGTTTGCAAGTAACTGCCTGCAGTGCACCTGATTTGTCAGAGTACCTCACCTCTTACAGCACCCACATGTCCTGTGGAACCCAGGTGGGTTCAGCCCTCATCACCAGTACACCTCTGGGGACTGAGCCATGCTGAGCACATCACCAGTGGGGGGAGAGGGAAGTGGGGGGACTACACTGTGATTCCAGCTAAAACAAATGGACTTCACTTCTCTTCCCAGCCTTTATGCATCTTTCTAACCTTGCAGACAGAGAAGGCAGTAAATGCTCTCCTTTGCTGCCTGGCATTGACTCACACCTCAAGCATGTTTGTTATGGTGTGCAGTGCTGCTGTGGAGGAAATGTCAAGTGGCTACGTAATGAAACATGCCAACAAAATATATATGTACCAAACGACTTCCCAGGGTCTCATGCTTCACAAACTGAACAGTAGGGCACTTTGCAAAGGCATGTCATTGATTTCAGCAGAGGATGGGTTTCTCTCATCATCTGAGTCAGCCTTGATGTTGCTGACTATCAAACAGCATCCTTGGCACCTGTCTCAGGCTCCCAGCAGGGATATGTGAGATCTGAAGTGATGGTCTCAGACATTTAAATCACAGATCCTTCTCCCACATTGTAGATAAAAGCAGGTGAAGACTGCTTTGCTCAGGCAAAACTAAGCTGTGACACATGCTACCTGTCAGGGTGGGCTGAGGGAGAGAATCCGGGTTCTGTCCCCAGTTATCCACAAAGCTCCTCTGCCTGGTATAGCCCCTCCTGAAGCAGAGCTGGCTGAGCAGGTTGTTCAATACTTAAAACGTTAACAAAGAGAAACAGCATTTTTCAAGAATATAACAGGCTGTAAACTGGCAGATGAGCCCTACACCCCATACAGGACTCCTGCTAACTGTGGCTGGGTGGGCAGCACCTCTACCACTGCAGTAAAATTGGTCTGTGAAGTTCAGCTGGTGTCTGGTTCACAAAATGGTGTTCAAATGTCATCAGGCAAGCTCTGCATCCTCTGACCCAGCACCCTCTCTCCTTTCAGCCATCTCTGTGCTTCAGCATTGACTCTTTATCGTAGCAAACTGAAAGACCAAACCAATTTTAATGTGCAGTGTTTTATTTGTATAACTTATGTAGGAAAGATCAAAGGTGGGCTGATAGGGCTGCTCTTTTCCCTAATGTCTTCAGCATCGCTTCGGCCAGTCAAGACATTAAAGGTGGATGACAGCATAGACCAAATTCTCGTGGTTATCTTTTGGGCACACATTGGATGAACTGAGGCAGACAGAAACCAGATCTACATGCCTCTTTCTTTTCTCTTTTTGAAGGAAAATCCTGCTCCCAGAGAACAGGGATCTAACACACCAGAGCTTGAACAATCTTTTTTTTTGTTTTCTATAGCAATTAGTTGAGTTTCCTTTGGTTTGTCTTTTATCTATCGCATGTCTACTACGTTTTCCAGAAAGTTTCTTTGATTTACAGTACATTACAGATTCTAAAGAAAATAACTTCCCTTCCTTATGCCTATTTAAATTGGTTAATGTGTTTAAAAATTTTCTTCTCCTGCCAAAGGCAGTATAAAAGAAGGGCTTTTGCAGTGGTGTCCTTGGGGCGACTCACTGCTTTCATGTACGTACCCAAGTGTGCACAGTTTTCCTCCATCACTTATTCCATCATCAGAAATGGGTGGTTTAGTTACATTTCTTTGTTAAAAAAAAAAAAAAGAAATTTGAAAGCTGTTGCTTAAGGGTTCTTTTTGTCGTTTTGAGCCATGGCTAGTGCTCTTAAAGCAAAACAAAACTTTCTATTACTGAATTCTAAAACACAACTCTCATTTCAGAATTAGAGCTAAGGAGGTTGTGTCATAATTTTTGAGACCTTGAGGAAGGAAAGTTGAAAATGAGCACATTTTTGCAAATTCCCCTTCATCCCCCTTGCAGACCCCCTTCCTGTGACAGAAGCAATAGAAACCTAATTTGCATATTTCAGGACACTCCAAGTGGTCTTCAACTTTTAAATAAACTTAAAATAGTTGTTTCACTGTAAATGAACGACACGTGTTGTTTAAGACAGACACACACACAAAAAAAAATAGGAGGACACCCTTCTGCAGGTGTTCACACCTGCAACACATTTCCCAGTTCAAGTGATTCATTTCCAACAGAGCAGGAGAATGTCAAGAGATTTGTCCCAGATAGGAGTGGGGGAGTCATCCCAAGGGCCATTTGCATCCAAAAGTGACTGATTTCAGTTGGGTCCGGCTCAGTCAAGAGGCATGTGTGAGCATTAGCATATGTGCATGCTCGGAGATGCAGAAAGGCTTCTTCACACCGAGGGCTGCATAGCACCTGCCCAGGTAGAACAGAGCAGCTTATCCTTCAGTAGTTAAATGACTTGCTAATGGCTTTCGAGCACAGGAGATGGCTGCACCTGGCCACCCAACTGCATATTTGCATTTCGAAAGAGAGCAGAGCTCTCCCCAGCCCCGAGGGAACATTGTCGAAATCGCCTCCTGTTGGAGGGGGATCAATGTATCCTTGGTGCAGCTGGTAAGGGAGCTTGAGTTTAAGGGGAAGCAACTCCTGCACCAATCCTGATTATTTTTTTCATCCGTGTGAATGCAAACTGAGAGTGCAGAAATGCATCCTGTGAGCAAACCCCTGGTGAGGTAAGTTGTTGACTGTTGACTTTTCCTGTTGGTTTTGACCTTGCAACAATCCTATGAAATGACCTTTATCTTCCCTTTTTTTTTTTTTTTTTTTTTTTGATGGGTATCTCTATGAACCCTTGAAATGTTATGGTCTACTTTGGAACACTTGTTTTTTTGTTAAGACTTCAGTTTAACCTGGCTTGTGTTAAGTGATGACCTAAAACCAGGGTGTTCATTTCTATGGTGCAGTGAACCCTCTCACACTGTGGATTAATCCGGACTGGCAGCGCTCCGAACCAGACGTATTTGGTGAGATGTGCAGATGAACTTTTAGGCAGCAGGATCAGAGCATGTTTGAATCCCAAGGGATTTGAATAAGTCTGCAACAGGGGTACAAATACATGCAAACAGAGAAAAGTAGATGAAGTGTAATCTTTGTCACACACACACAGGGTGAATGCCAAATAAATACCAAGTAAATACACTTATGTCCAGAAACAGTACAGTGTGTTGCCAAAAGAAGCAATGCATTTTTATCTGGATACATGGGATGTATAGTTATGTCATTACAACATACTTATCACCAGCTGGATGTGATAGATAGCCATATAAGTACATCTTGTTTATTAACTCATCCTTATGGTATAAGGCCATATAAACACAATGTATTCATAGCCACATAAAATCTCTCCTACTTATCAGCTCATCATCTCGCTTCCTATCTCAGCAGAAAATGTCTTCTCTCTTACTGAAACTTCTTGGCTTACACTTCTTATTTAGATGAATGATTCTGCCCTTTATCTTCCCAGATGTGATGTGGGGATAGCGCCTGCATGAAAATGCTTGGCGCAAAACAGACCAGAGAAAACAAGTCTAGGAGGGTCTTTGTGAAGTTTTGGTGTTGATTCCCTTGCTATGAGCAAGAACTGGCAATGCCTGTGCCATACTTGTGGAAATTTCATCACTCCCCTGACAACTGTTCCGTAAGAGAAGAGCAGCAGAGCAAAGCTAGCTGGGATCCATCCCACCACCCCCAGCGAGGGATTAGGGCAGGGTGGGGGGTGCAGGCAACCCCATGCCCAGGGCATCAGGCACCTCCATGTCTGCAACTTCAAGACAGCAGTGTTAAAGGAGGGACAGCAGTCCATTTTTACTCTTTATTTTGATGTCTCCTTGCTTCTGGTAGTGCCAAGAGTGCCTAAAGGAAAGCTTGTCTACACTTGTACGTGGAGATGTACTGAAATGTTGGTTTTTTTCATTGCAATAGCAAGCTGTGAAAGTGCTAACACTGAAGGCTATGTGACAGCAAGAGATTTGTCAGAGTCACCTTTTTAATATCAGTGCCTGTTTTCAAGCCCTTTCTGAAGTTGTGTTGACGTCAATATCCCCATTATGTAGTGGGGAAACTGAGGCAAGGGAACTTGCTGAGGTCTCAGACCAGGTCCAGTAACAGTATGAGATTTAAGTTTTCTGAGTCATTGTGGTACCAAATAAACAGCATGCAAAGTAGCTGATTCAGATGAAAGATGCTTGTCTACTTTATTGATTTACACAATCGTCTGTGACCCTGATGCTATAGGACAGATGAGGCTGTTACTACTTCATAATAAGGAGATATTACAAAAGCTTTATCATGCTCATTTTGGTCTGATCCCTTACTCAGGAGCATCTGAGCCAGAGGTAATTTGTAATTTGTTCCTCCCAGGCAAATTATCATTAAAATCTTTTCATCTTGTTCTTTCCTGTTAGGAGTTATGGATATGCACTATATTTCTTAGAAAATCTGTTCTGAAACATTTTCAGAGAATTTAATCCCTTCCACCCCATCTTTAACCTGCTTTCCTAGAGGAATGAGGCTTTTACAATTGCAGGAGCTATCCACCCACAGTCTCTTTATCTTCCTCTTGACCTTTAAAAAGGGTGAGCCCCTCAGTTGATTCGGACTATAGCTGACAGAGGGATAGAGATCTCAAAGATACTCGTTCCTGGGAGTTTTTGTGGAACTGACAGCAGGAGGGACCACGACCAGAGAGTCCAGCATGACCTTTCCAGGTGTGGGCAGATATGGGAGCACCTGAAGTATCCTGGTCGCGTTGCAAAGGGATATATCAAAACTGAAGGCACACAAGAAAACAAACCAACAGTGGTTCTGCTCTCTTGAACTACTTTGTTCCCTCCCTAAACTCTCCCATGGCACCTCTCTGAGAATGATGAACTCCAGTTGTCTGAGGAAGGGATTAGGGAAATCCAAGCCAACCAGGAACGTGCTCTACGTTTCTGGCCATCTTATGGAGACTTCACTGTACCCCACTGGAGGGATGTGAAGGAGAACCAAAACCTGCATGCTCTGGGCACTCAGGATTTTCCTTCCCAGTGATGTCATGTCTCCTCTGTGTTGCAAGTTGCTGGGACTTGGTTGGCTTCAGCAGAGCCTCTGGGTGAGGAAGCCTTCCATCTCCAGCCCAGAGGGCTCATGTGATACTGGTTGTTAATTCTTTTGCTGGTCTGATTTGCAGGACTGATTGCAGCTCCTGGGGAGGGACCAGCTGGGAAGGGAGATAACATGATACACATACACCCCAACTACATGGAGCCATGGTCACGAATAAGGTCTCTGGTGTGTAAGGGTCTATCTTATCCTATGTTCAGCACCATGCTTTCCTGGGAGGTACTGAGGCACTGAGCTAACCTTTGGCACATGCAAGTTTTCCACTCCTGGATGAGGGTGGACAGTTTTTTGTGGGTCACACACTGATTTGTTTTTATTTAAAAAATAGGAGAAGCAGCAGGGAAAGGCTCTTAGTCCTGGGCTGTTCCTTGAGCAGCGTAGGAAGGCAGCTGCCTTTCTCTAACGAAAGCCTTGGTGGAGTCTGGAAGAGCACAGTGCAGCCGAGAGGACCTGGGCTCACAGGGAAACATGGAGGAGCTTTCAGCTCATCCCGTGGTCCCTCCAGCATGTGTGTGGTGCATTACTGGGTGCTGAGAAGGTAATGGTCCCAGAGAGAAACTGATACACCTGCTGAGCAAAGATGCAGTGCTCTTAAACATACTGCTTGAATTACACCTACTCAGCCTCCCCATTTTGCTTTCTTCTTTTTTTTTTTTCCTCCTTTTTTTTTCATTTTTCTACCCAGGCACTTCCATGACATGAAAGCCCAGTAAGTGACACTCAGCAGCCATCAACTATTTTAATATGGACTTTTCTGAGGGAGCCAAAAAAATAAAAGCTTCTTCCAAGGTCATTAGCTGACAATTGCAGCCTGCTTCAAAATTGCCTGCACTCTGCTAATTGGTCTACCAGACCTGTTCATTTGTTAATTTGATGCCATTAGGTTACTGGCACATCTCTGCTGCGGACAGAATAAGACAAGGACTGAGGAAGCTGTTTTGGTCTTTTTCTTTGGATGCTTTGAGAGGACCTGAGGTAGAGAAAAGATGCTCTATGCCTGCTGGGGGGACCATCCTTGGGAGCAGTAGGACACTGGAGAGACACCCTGGGCTGGATGTCACCCCTGTTGGGCAGTATAAAACCTGGACTATGGGGTGAAGGGGATAGGTTGAATGAATAAATTGCTTTAGGTTGAGGGAGTAGCTCAACATTAAAGCAATTATTGTAATTACTTAGATTGGCCCCAAATTGGCTAGTTTCGAATCTGCAAAGTGATAGAAAAAAGGTGTTTCAGGGTTAAATGGATGCTTTATTTGACCAAAAATGAGTCCTATAAACAAGAGTGAAAGGTTGGATGCACAGAATATGTGCTAATACCTGTCATGACCCTCTCCAAACACAACCCGGGACGAGGGCTCAGATCTCAGTCACTGACCCTCCAAAAGAGTGCCTTGGAATTGGGCTGTTTTCCATTTCTCCTATCATTAGTGTGAAACAATAATGGGCAGAGGGGTGAAGAGGCAGATTGGGTCTTTTCTCAGCCTGGTGAGGCCAAGCTCAGGAGGAAAACACTGATCACAGTTATGTGGGGATACCCTGCTGTGCCCACTCCTGGGCATGCCCTATGGCCAGATGATTGGGCTATTTCTGGAGGAGGAAGACTTTGATTTCAAGAGGGATTGGATTTGAACTGAGATTGATGCCTGAGATGCTACACCAGGAAGGACACCACCGCTGTGTCTCAATCTGTAAAAGGTACCAAATGCCCTGAAACTATTTATACATTTAAGAGTACTCAGTAAGTACAACCCAAACTGTTTCAGGTTGGCTGAAACAGGATCTTTTAGCAGCTTCATTGTATACTTGAAAAAAAAAAAAAGCTCTTCCCCGTATCAGATCTGCCTCCTCCAGCCCGTGGCACCGCTGTTCCAAGCAGAAATGCAGCTCATCTGCAAACTGGTGCTACTGGTTGATGGTATCTCTGTGTCAAGGACCTGCTTGTTTTGTCAAATGGCAGCTGTAATTTCTCTGGTGTGGAGAAGGAAAGTGAATATAGCTCAGATGATGCACAGAGCTGCCAGGAAAGGGCTCCGCTTCAGCTCCCCGAGCTGTCTTACGTGTTTTGGGAGCTGTATCAAGGTCAGCTTGGGCTTTGTCCCCAACTGTCCAGCAGTTCTGCCTCACTCTGGTACTGATCCCTTACTTCTGTGCCCTATGAACATCCTCAGGATGTACAGTGTTGATCATCCCATGGGGCTGCTTACCAGCCCCCTTGCATCTTTCACCTTTATCCTTCATCCTTAGCCTTCCTTTGTATCCTTCATCCCGAAGAGACCAGGAACAACTCGAACTCTAAACTTGTTGCCTTAAAAGCATCTATTACTTTCCAAACAGCATTTCTAGGCCCTGTAGTTCACTGCCACACACACAAATTGTTCCCAGTGCTCCGTTCCAGTGGCAGCAGGGTCTGAGATGAAGGGTTAACATCCAGGTGTAAGTGTGCAAACCCTCCCCTCCTTCTTCTCCATGAAGGGCCTTACTAATGGCAGCCTGAGTGGAAAAGGGTGTCTTATCAGCAAGACCAAAGCCAACAATGTAAAAATCCAACTTTAGAGCAGTTTTGTTGGTTTTGAATTATGTATAAGAATTATTCCTGTTGTTACAAGGTCAGTCTCAGGTCCTGGCTCTCACAGGCTGGACTTTGCTACCAAATGCTGGTGCTTCTTTCACCCCACAGTCCTAAGGAAACACTGGTTTTGAATGTGATCTAGCTGCTGGGCACACTGATTGAAGCAGATCCCGGGAGCACCATGCCAGGGTGGAAAGCAAAGAGGACATTCAATCCTGCCTCAGACCTCTTCTCTTGTCAGGGCTAAGTCTGTCTCCATGTTTGGAAAGCTGGGAGTGGGGAACTGGTCAAGCACCCCTTGGGGGACTAGGCTTTGAGTCGGTAACCTGTGTTTCAGTGGTGTTGGATGAAGGAAATCAAGCAAAAGCCTGTGTAATTCTCCCTAGACTGGGGCTTTCACCAGCCCAACTACCCTGGTCACAAATCACACCTCATTGTGCCTGACAGTCACAGCTAGGCTGGAAAAACCTTGTCATCCTGACCCGGCGTCAGGAGCTGGAGGATTTAGCAGGCTCTTCTTTGCTGTGTTTTGAGACTTTCTTAAGAAAACACTTTCCTTCCGTGGGTGATTTCACAAGTTGGGAGAAAAGCAGCTGTTGGTGGTTCACAGCTCAGATTTCCCTGAGAAGTGTAAAGTCTCAGCTGGACACCATGATGATAGATTTTATAGATTTCCCCCCTCCCTCCACATCCAGAAAGCAGCTAAACCCAACACTGAGCTACAGTGCGTTTCTCTGTGTTTAACTTCTCCTTGAGATAATCCATTTGCCTCTGTTCTTTGAAAACTTACTGAATAAGCCACTTGTTTCACACCAGTGGGGAAATAACACTTTGGGGGCCCCTTTTGTGCCTGTCTTATGTATAACAGAAGCGTGGAGTTTTATAAAGTCTAATAAATACCCAGCTCTGCCAGATGTTAGCTTCCCTTTTTTTTTTTTTTTTTTTTTTTTTTTTTTTTTTTTTTTAATATTCCTTTTTTTCTTTTCTTTCCTTTTTTTTTTTTTTCCTACTAGAAAGGAGGTCGGAATTTGAGTTCCAGACTTTGGCTGACTGCAAGTAAAATGGGACTGTTTTTAAGAGACATGTTGTGACAGTGTAAATTATCACATTTTAGATGGTGTTAAATATAGAAATGCCACTTAAGAGGGGATGCATTTTGTTCAGCGTCTGATATTTGTCTCGTCAAGACACCCTCGTGAGATGGTTTCTGTTTATTATCTTCCTACCTTTTCACTCTATTATTCTGCTCTGTCTGCTGACAATGGTTAATGAAGAAGTTATAGCCTTTTTCTGTGTTTCATGGTGCTTGAGCAACAGGGGCAGGTCATTGCATGGCTTCTGAGGGCTGACTCCAAATGAGCCTGCGGTGGAGAAATTCCCACTTGCACTTATCCTCCCTGGGATAAACCTCTGGATTAAATGCAGGGAGCAGAGGTGGGTGAAAAGGCCATGCTAATACACAGCCCTGTGTTGCCATCCAGGGCTGAGGGGCTGAAGGGTCTGCAAGAGGCAGGCGGAGAGGCTGGAGAGGCAGCCCAAGTCAGGAAAAACAGAGTGAGGAAGAAAAACATTTCCCTTAGACTGGAACAGACAAAATTCACAGGAGTGAATGGTTTTGAAGTCTGTTCAGTTATTTTGGCTAAACCTAGCTCGTTGATGGCTCTATTTCCTTCTCCCCATGGAAAAGCATGTGTTTGGTCTCATTTATTAAATTAAAAAGTGTCATTTTCTATGGTGTATGCTCTCTGCTACTCCTCAAGAGTGGTAATTGCATGGAAACTTCCATGGTTTATACCTAAAGGAATCTTAATTTTAATACATACAAAATTACACCTATTTAAGCCTCATTTAGTAAGAAGCAATGCAGTTTTCCATCAAGCACCTCTCCAAACAGAAGCTGGTTTTGCACTCAAAAGTGGATTCTCAGTTGTAACTTTATCTTCCCCACCTTGGTCTCAGCTCCATTAAACTTAATCACCATCATATACTACTACCCGTTCAGTTAGTTAATGAAAAATAGTTTTCTGAAAAGGTAAAGTATTATAATTAAGGGCTCTGTACATCCACAATAGCTTTTGTGCCTTCCACCTTTTTTCATTTTTAAATTTGGTTCATTCTGTGCAGAGCAAAAAGCCAGAAACGCTTATGAGACAAAAGTAATTCTGCTCAGACAATGAGAAAAATAATCACGTAGGATTACATGGCCACAGATAAAATTTTGCAAGAAGTTCTTGTCCCTGCCATGTATCATCAGACAGATCTGATATAACTACTAAGTAGGCCATTGTTGCCCAATAAGTTAATAGCAGTGTTACTTCTATTCAGAGACTTGTGCATGACGGGGAATGTGGTCTGGCCAGAGAGCCCAGCCTATGGTGGAGAACAGGTCCATCCCTCCATCCACAGCACCCCAGGGCATGCCAGCAGTTCGGAGAGGTGACAGTTCAGGCCCAGCTGAGCTAAAGTGACATAATTTGTTTGATTATTCACAATACCAATTTACTTTGTCAAAATTACTATTTTTTCCTCCTATACATTGAATTAACTTTGTACTCTCTTCCTCATCCCCTAAATTAAAACAAGTCCTGCATGGAGAATTTCTGATCTGTGCTAATAAAAATACGTTCTAGTGTATGTTCTTATGATGCACATCCAGCTATATAAATATAGATGATTTGTAGCTATACAAAAATAAAGCGAGATTTTCAAAAGCGGTCTAACTACTTCCAGCCTCAACTAGTTGGAGTAAAAGAGTGAGGAGTTTATAATTAAATTCACTGGGAGCTGTGCTAGTCCCCTGCTGAGTGCTTTTAAACATTCCTCTCCTTAGACTCTACTGGGAGAGAAATATACTGTATTTATAGCCATCTTGTTTCAATATAAACATGTCAAACTGTAAATCTCAGACACGGAGATGGGATCAAGCTGAAAAATTCAAATCCAGATTTCTGATGTTCTTTATTTCAGATTAGCTCCATTCTGGGCTTTGGGTTTGATGATCTGGGGCTGGTTTTTCGTTTAGGTCCAGCTTCCCTACTCGCACTCAGGGTTGACTCTCAGACCCCATGTCCCAGCGCACTCCAGTTATATCTCATGAACTGGATTAGCTCCCGGTTTCTCTCAAGTCCATGGTGTTTTCTCGGAGTGAAACACCCTTTGTGTTTCACCACATGTGTCCCTGATGACCTTGTTCCCATTCAGAAGAAGATTACAGATTTCCTCTACAGTGGGAGCAGTGTGTACCTGCCTCTGGTTTCACATTTTTGTTCTGTGTGTTTATCCTTCCATGCCCTGTGCTGAAAAGAACCTAATAATACAACAGCAACAACAGAAATAGCATCGTGGCTATTATTAGCATTGCACAGGTTTCTTGCTGGGGACAGATGAGTCTGTGAAATGGGCCGAGTGCCCCAGGACAGGCACCGCTCCTGACTCCTTGGGCTCCTCCGATGGGAGGCGGAGGTTGGAGAAACACAAAGTAAAGCCCAACGAACTTTGGCTAATTTTGGGAAGAGACAGCAGCTATTGGTGTGTTGACAATCCCATGCTTGTTTAAGCGGTAGATCCGAGGGAGAAAGTGGCAGGGGGGGGAAGGGGGGGGTAGGAGGAAAATGTTTCCATAACGACTGACACGCGAATGCTGTTCAGTGAGGTGCCGGTGTGTGTTCACGGCACTCGCATCTCCTAAAAAGGTGTGCGTGCTCAGCAGATGTTTTCTCGGAGCGGGAGATGTCCTAATAAGCAGGTACATTGTTCCACATGTTTAATCATGAACGGCAGTGAATGGCTGCTTCAGTTCTCCTGATCCTTTTTTCTTCCCTCTTGACCTTTTCCTTTCCTAGCCTGTCACAAATGAGAAATGATTATTAAGTGAAATTAAAAAAAAAAAAATAAAAAGGAAAAAAAAAGTAAGGAAAAGGGAGACTTGGGAACATAAAGGAGAGTTGAAGTGTGTTATGTAGTATTTGTTTTCTCTGCTGCCATTTTATTGCTTTTCTGGGAACGCTGCCAGAAAAATGGCGAGTAGCACTTTAATTAAAGAAGGCTCTGTGTGCACTCCAGCTGTTCCTCATGTGACCGGCCTGTCTGTGGGCAAAGCAAAGGATGCTCCCGCCAGCTCGCCCAAATCAATGCTAACCCAATTCCCGGCCACATACTGCCGAGTGTTCGTGCAGACCTGCGGCGTTTAGGGCACCGTCTGCGAACCAGACGTTCAGCGCCCCGTCCTGTTCCTGGTATCCTCACGGATCTGAAGGCAGAATCTGGCAGCGGCACTGCTGGGAGTGCAGGAGTGTGTGGAGGGAGGTGGAGCTCCACTTAAAACGTTTTCTCTGCCTGTGGCAGACCGTGCTGCCTGGGAGGAAGGGCATTTCGGGGTCGGTGGTGGAAGATTGGGCCCCCGCGGAAGTTTCTGGGAAAGGAGAAATTGGCTGTGAATGAGTACGAATAATTTTTTCAGCAGTAATCTAGATCTGAGATGCCCTAGGCTCAGGGAAGACCACTGCATCCATCCATCTATCCATCCATCTATCCATCCATCTATCTATTTATCTATCTATCTATCTATCTATCTATCTATCTATCTATCTATCTAT
>NW_020884878.1:2618982-2813299 GCF_003945725.1 Corapipo altera
TATCTATCTATCTATCTATCTATCTATCTATCTATCTATCTATCTATCTTTCTATCTTTTATTTTTCTGAGTTTGGAGAAAAACAATTTCAACTGGAGAAGAAGAGTCCAGCTATGCCAATTCACCCAAACTGAAAACCTGAGCTGTGCATCTGGAAGGTACTCTATGAATACATCAACAATGTTAAAAAAATACTAATAAAGCAAAGCTGCATAACAGGATGGAAATTTTTGTGATGACCCAATGACAAAACTGACATAGCAACTTATAGTTTATGCATGCTGAAGTTGTGTTTCTGTGAAACTGTCCTCTGAACCTAGTTCCTTGTGGGAGAAAATGTTTACTGTGGTGATTTAGGCTATATAATTCCTTAAGACAATAGGTTGGACTGAGTTCTTATTTTTGCTACAGGGCCCCTTTGCAGCCCTCTGACAGTGTGAAGGGCACAAAGATGAATGTGATGTTGTTTGTGCCCACTGTAAGGCCATTCTCCAGTGCCAGGCAGGCGTAAAGGGGCCTCTCTGTAAGCGAGAGCGTCATAAAACCCTGTGCAATAAAACCCCGAGCTTTTGTCACAGCAGCTCAGTGGCAGTGCTGCCATCGCAAATGTCACTTCTGACGTACTAATTCAGGTGCGACATGAAACACCCAAGTGTAACCTGAAGTGTCCCACAGCTGAAGCATTTTATTGTTCTTTCACACACCTCACCCACCAGTAACACGAAGCTGCTCCCTCCCACAATAGTGTGGAGCCGAGTCTCCCGCGTTGACCTGCATGAGACCTTTTTTTGGGAGCTTTCCAACCCTTTTCCTTTCATAGCCTGAGAATTGCTCCTTCTGTATTTGTCTGTCTCCCCACACACCTAGGTCTATTCACATAGTTTATGGCAGTGGAGTTGAATTGGTACAATACATTGAGGAGATTTGAGAACAAGCTATTGTATTTCTGAAAAGTCAGCCTCAGAGTGGTGGGGACAGGCTGTATTTCCTCCCCTTTTCAGCAAAAAGGGGAAACGGAGGCAAAACCTGATAGAGGGGAGATGTTATCTGGATGTGACAGAAATGAAGTGGTTTAGATGGAGTACTGGTGTGCAGGTGGGAGATTGGAGCTCTACCTTGTATGCTCTGTTGAGCCTTAATGTGTTTGCAGAAGGCCTCACAGTATCTGAACAAGTGGTAATGCATGTGTGTTTACAGTGAAGCCCAAATGATCTGTAGGCCCTCTCTTTGCACACCCACCAGGCTGTCATTGTCTAGTTTTGGGTCCTGTCAAATACAGCAGTATGTTTTCCTCAGATATGGAAATATGTATGTGGGCCCTGCTGTTAGTGTCCCCAGGTCTGGCCATGGTCATCTCCTCTGCTCGTGAGCTGAATACATGATCTGCTCTTGTTTGGAAGTCTGAGGAGTGCAGGGCCTTTTTCTTTCACACTCATATGCCAATCTCCTTTCCGTGACACCACCTGTTCCTTTGCACCCCAGCTCACTTCTCTGAAGTGATTTATCTGTTTTCTGCAGTCCAGTTTCTCTTTGAGTGATGCTTGTTATGGGACTTTCATTTCTCTGGTGCTGCCTTTCAGCTAAATACCAGATTGTTTCCTCCATCCATGCAACTTTCCTTTACAAGAAAACTCATAAATTATTTTCTGTTCCCTAGACTTTATTTTTCGGCTTACTAGGCAGTTTACCTTCTCTTCACGTACATCTGAGTGAACTTTGTTTGTCCTGGCTGCTTTGAAGTACAGGTTCAGAAGCAGCAGCAACTCCATGATCTAAAAATGATCCGAGCAGAATTGGTGCTTATACAGGAGGCCCTTTGCTGTTCTGTGCATCAGGTGCTGGGGAATAGTATAACAAAGACTTTCTTCTCGTACAATAACACAAGTTCCTTATTAGCAGAATTATTTCCAAAATGTATTTGGAGAAGGCAGTTGTTCTGCCCTGGTTTGCTTCTAATGCTTCTCACAAGTTTTTTTTCTGTTCTGCAACTTTCCCTATTAGAAGCAACCTAATGTATCTTTTGGCAATATATATTTATTTATTTCTGGTACAAGACTTTGTTGATTTGCTGGAGGCAGTGGTTGCCAGTATGCTGGTCACCCTAAGGGCACAGCTTTTACTGTCTGTTGTGGTCTAGCAGGCGCCCTTATCCCTCAGTACACCTGGCTTTGAACTAAGGTTGTGTCTTTGAATCATCGCTATTGGCAGGAGATCTTCTCCCAGTGCCTGCCTGCCTCTGTTGGCTGATGTTGCCTCTTGATGTTCCTCCTTTAACTCCTTGACATCTAGACAGAAGCAGCCGAGGATTTTTCTTGGTCCAAGTCCTGTTCCTGTTGCCATCCTTGTAAGCTTTGCTCACTGCTGTGACAGCCCCATCTCCAGGCTGCTCTGAGTTGTACCTATTTCATAGGATGTGGTGGTTCCCACCACAAACTAGGTGCTATCTTTTGCCATTTCTTCACAGAACATTTGATGACCAGATGAAGATGTGCCCAACACCACAGTGGTCTCTGGCCTCTGGCATTTGTTATAGCTGGCTGCTCAGCTTGGCACTCTCCTACCTCTTTTTCCATAATCTTCTGGGCTAAGGCAAACTACCCTGCACAGGAAACACAAACTTGGTTTTTGGACTTGTAAATCAATTTTCCATGCCTGCATGTCTTTTTCCAGTGGAAACATGGGTGTTGTAGGAAGTTGGTTAAATAAGTTTCATTTCAACACAAGGTCAGGATGCAGCCAAGGTACATACTTAGCTTGGTGCTCCAGCACTCCCTATCCTGCTAAAATAGCAGGGAGGGAGAGTCTTTGGGACTGAGAGGTTGGGAAGAAGGGCATTTGGGGTGGAGAAAAAAAATTGTAGGCAGAGATGACCCCGATTCAAATCTGCTTGTCTGACTGATGCTGCTTAAAGCCCTTCCAGGCAGGATCATGGCTGTAGCTGGCTGAGGGCATGTCTGCATCGGATGAACTCACCAGATGCCTTTGAGCAGGATGACACGGCTGTTTGGCTGGGGGCTGCACAGCAACATTAGCCTGGTCCTGCAAGTGGGATAGACGGGTCATGCTGAGGGCCAGGACCTGGTGGATATGGAAAATATTCTGCCTGGTGCAGCTCTGCAGTGCTGTGCATGCTACTTTGTTCCCATAAGGAGCAGGGGGCTCAGTATGGGGCTGTGCTTCACTGCACAGCGTAGCCCTCACACCCATCCTTGATGATCCTCCAGACCAACTCCTACCACTGTGGGTCCCATAGAAACTATACTGGCAATGTCTGATGATGAGTGTATGGAGCAGGAATCAGCTGGGATGACCACATAAAGCAGAAAGAGCAGCTACTTCTGGTCTTCCTGGATCCAAAATGAGAGGCACTCATTGGCCAACCATTGGACACGTTGGCAAAATCAAAATTGGATCTAGTGCCAGCACTAAACAAAATCAGTGTAGAGCTTGGTCTCTGCTCAATTCTGTGTGCATTGAAACATGCCTGATGTTTTGGTACTAACATGCTGACCATCATAAATACGAGTAACTGTTTTGGACACAGCTTACAGAAGCTGCTGAGTGACTTCCTGCCCAGGAATGGTGATGCTGCATCGTGATGTGGTTCATGAAACCCCACACCTGGCAGGCCATCAAAGCCCATAAAATGTTACTTTATCTGTAGGACAATAACACCTTTCTCAAGCAGGACAAAGAAGCTGGCTTGATTCCCATGTAGAAACTTTTTTGGATACTTGTGAAGTGCTAGCAGGATACAGGATCTTTGCCTATCCATGCTTTGAGTGCAGTGCAAATGAGTATGGCCACAGTTTCTCCTGTGATACCACTGCTGATGGGCTCAAGGAAGCTACACTGGGACCAGAGTAGTGGGAAACAGTTGGTGTGTTCAGGCTGAAGTGCTTTAGGGAGTGAATGGAGCTGAAAACATAGGAAGTGCCTTAAAGCTTTTTCAAAAACTGAATTAAGTCCGTTGGTCTGGATAGGTGTATGATGTTATTATCAGTTGTTTTTCTTAACACAGTTAGGAACTGGTGGTGTCAGGTGCAGTTCAGAGTTTGCAGTCTAAATACAGGAGTAGCAACAGCAGGCAGGGTAAGACAGATGAAGCAGCAGATGGAATCAGTGCCATGATGCCAGGCTGTGGTGGCACCTCAGCAGAAACTTATGAATGATTCAGGTTCTTGGAGGTATTATGGTAAAGGGGAATCTGAAGGATCAGCTTAGCTCATAAAGCAAGATGTGGAAAGCATCAGGGTGCTCGTCTGAAAGTGTGGCTGTGGAAAAATTGTATCTCAGGCTGAGCTCTAAAGAAGTGACCTCTTGGCCCAGGGACAATAGATAGTGGGGAGAGTGGGTGGAGGAGAAAAGGAAGTGGCCTGTGGTGCTTTGGGGTGAGTTTTTTTGGGCACAGAGATGCAAACTGTGGGTCTCTGCAGCGGCATTCAGAGTGGTTCTGAAGGGGAGAGGATTGCATTTGTGAGTGATTGAAGAGATGATGCTGCAGTAACCAAGAAGCTGAGAATTTGGCCAGGCTTTTGGCTGTTGAGAATGACTGAAAAGTCTAAGTAGCAGTATTTGGACTGAACCTGGAAGGTTTAGCTTGGTGGTGGTGATCCTGGGGAAGGCTATAGCTGGCAATGCCACTGGAATGGTGATCCTGCTGGGCTCTGACACGGAAAGAAGAGGGAGGCTAGAGTCTGTCTCAGTGACAAGGTCCAGGCTCACGGTTGAGAGCTGTGTAGTCTCACAGTGCATGGCTTTGTTTGACCAGGTCCAGAGTCAGGGTTGAACCAGGAGCTACCCACATGGAAGAGATGGCTGAACTTGTGTCTGGGATGGGAGTGGTGTTGGAGGCAGTGGGAGAAGGCAGCATTAAGAGCAAAACCCATCAGGGTCTTCTCATCAGGGAAAAAGACAGGTGAGTGGGATCTTCAGAGAGATTGTGAGGGAGGTATGAGTAGAAACAGGACAGAAGAGTAGCATGGAAGCCAAAGGAAAATTAATCCTTGGGAAGGTGAGATGTCTGAGTGAGGATGTAGAGAATGCAAGGAGACTGGAGTCAGAGAGTTGGATTTGAGATCATGAAGACAGTTGTCTGGAAACCAGGCACTCTCTTTGGCCAGAAATATTGGTTTCTGTATGTCTGCTTTTGAACTCACTATGAACATTAGTAAAATATTTCCATTTTTCTGGCAAAGTGGATGTCCCTAGACCATGCAGCTGCTCGGTGAAAGCAGCTTTGTTATCAGGATGGTGGCCAACATTGTAATGACATTATACAGCTGTTTGGGGCCCTGCAGTTTTGCCTGCGCTCATCACCTGCTTTCGAACTGGTCCCAGTCCTCATTGCTGACCTACTGGAAACCTCTGCCTCGCACCAAGCTAGTGTTTATCACACTTGAGAGGTTTTGAATAAAACAGTTCTTGTTCCAGGGGACTTGAATGTTTTGACAAAACTGTGGTCTCATCCCAAAATCTCCAAGCAGCTCCAGCCATCGATGACTTTGACATCTGTGCTCTGAACTGAGCACAAGGAGAAGATGCCGTATTTCTTTAGTTGGTGCCAGGCTATTGTGATGGCTGATGCAATATTTTGGCAGCTAAGCTGTAACAATGAAGGTTTGTGCTGTAGGACCCAGTTCTAGCAGGAGTTTTAAGGCCTTAATATTTTTTTTAAAAAGGCCTCACTGAATGGGAAAACAGCCAAACCATAGTACATAACCTCTGAGCACTCCAGGAGTATTTTTGTAGCAGCTGGATGAGGAATGAGTTGATAGAGACAGAGCAGGGGGAGTTCGAAGCGCAGCCCCTCTGATCATTTTTCAACATGCTGGATTGTCCCTGCACTTCCTTGGCAGGAAACCCAACCATGCTGCTCCACCTCTCCTTGGCCACCTCCCCAGTGGAGCTGCCAGTCTCCGTGTACCGGGGCACGGGGTGTGAGGGAGAGGTGTTTACACTCCTCATCCAGTGGGAAGGCTGGGAGCTTCAGACTGTAATGTGATAACAGGTTTGCCCCCATCACTCACTCCTACTGCTACTAATAGAGCAACAGAGGGAAATTCTTCAGGCATGTGGGATCTCTCAGCTGTGAAAAAACCACCATTCTGGTCTTCCCCACTTCTTTGTCCAAGTCAGCGGCTGAACTGCTACTCATAATACACAGATTAATGCCAGGTAGCTAACAGAGAAAATAGAGAGGGTACACTGAATAA
Organism: Corapipo altera; assembly: GCF_003945725.1. Taxonomy (NCBI): domain Eukaryota; kingdom Metazoa; phylum Chordata; class Aves; order Passeriformes; family Pipridae; genus Corapipo; species Corapipo altera. The sequence continues at coordinate 2,625,198 of NW_020884878.1, forward strand.
ATCAGGCCCAGGCTTCCAAGGAGGCTGAAAAGAGGGCTGCAAAGTCTCACCCCTCCATTATCACTGCCTGGTGTGGCTGCATGGCCTGGGACAGGAGTGTGACAGGGAGGAAAATCGCCATCCCAGCAGAGCCGCATCTCCCCAGCAGCAAGGAAATAACCTCCCAAATACATAGTGCACTGGCCATGGTGCATGAGTTTGCTAGTGTTCTACTTTTCTGGCAGCCAACAAACTTGTTTTTATGGTTTTCAGTCTTGGGTTTGGTAGCACAGGTGGCGCTACAGTGGCCTGGCAAAGAAGTGGGTTTAGATGACCCGAGTGTGTGGTACCTTCTTCCTTAGTAAACCCACTGGCAGATGAATTTCCTGAACCAGTAAATTCAAGTGAGCACCTGCCCCAGTTAAGGTTAGACCCAGCTTCCAGCCAGACACTGTACACACACTGCCCTGCTACAGCAAGATGTGTTGGAATAGGCTGGAAATAGGAGTGACTTGCCACACGCTGTGTGGTTCATCAGTTCTGGAGCCATGGCAGAAAGCATTTGTTCCCAAGTGCTTCCATGTCCTCTGCTCACCCACATTGCCTTCTGTGCTCGACTTAGATGCAGATGTTCTGTTTATGTTCCAGTTTGTCATCCAAAAGCTTTGAGATTTTCTTACTCCTCTGAGGCCAGCAGACATGGGTGGCAGCTGAAGGCTGTCCTTTTGCTGGCCATTTTGGCCATGAGAAGTTACTTTGGAGGGTCTCTCCTTGCTGTAAAAACAGCTTAATGAGTTTGCCTTGTTCTTTGCTAGGTTTTTGGTCTCACTGACACACTCAAAGGACTACTTTGGTGGGCTGGGAGGTGTTACTGTGCTGGAGAGGGGAAGCCACAGATGCGGTCTGACAGAGAGAGACCGCTCATTTCGGCAAGCCCTGCTTTCCTGTGTGCTTGGGGACCCATGAAGTTCCCCAGATCAGCCCATCTGGGTAGGGGGCCACACTAGAAGGGAGAGACACCCCTCTGTGGGATTTCTGGCTGCAGCGCCCCAAGGAGAAGTGCCGAATAAATGTGCGTGTCTGCTTGTGTGTCCATTTTAATCACTCTTTAAATGTGCAGCTGCTCTCCATAGCAAAGTGTTGTATGAGAGTAACAGGGTGACCCCAGTTCCCCTTTTGCTCCTGCAAAACCTGTTCATATTCTCTCTCGTGACTACGAAGCTACTGCAGAAGAGACTTTCCCTTTCTCACTCTCTTTTTCACTTTGTAACGAGAAGAACAGTGTTTCATTGTTAGATTTTAAGATAATCCTCTTCTGTCAGAGTCCGACTCCTACATCCAGCAGCACTGGCTGGACCCTGTACCAGAAAACTGTGTGAATGAGGTGATGCATGTCTGACCACCCGTTGCTTTTCCTCTCAGTTTCCCAGGAATTGCTGCAAAGCCATTCCCTACCGCTGTGGCCAGTAGAGTAATGTAAGGGAGGGTCTGGCTCCCAGGGCATTGAACGATGTGCAGTACCCAAACTGGGGAGGATTTTGGACAAAGTCTTAAAGGAAAAGTCTTGGTAGGGATTTTCAGGGAAGAGTCTGCTGCCAAGGAGAGCGGCACCAGCCTGAAGCCGGGGCTGTTCCCCAGCCCTTTGTTCCTCCGGGTGGTCAGCTTCCTCCGCCCGACACAGCACAAAGAGCCTTTGGGAACCGGCCCAAAACTGAGGAGTGGCAAAATGCAGTTAGTTCCCCTGCTTTTGTAAAAAGTATGTCTGGCTGCCAAGGGAAGTTTCCGTATCCTGCTGCCTTATGTTCACTGGGGCTCGTCTGGGACCCGCTGTGCCTCCAAGTCCTCGGGCTGCGACGGGAGTCTGGGAGCTTTGCTCCTTCCTTTGTACACGGGTGGAGAAGACAACAGTCAAGTGTTTTCAGCTTTTCTGACTGACTTGTGCTTATTACAAAGCTGGCTGCCTCGGCCAGTTTTCTGACGGGGGTTGTGTGTCCTCAGGACATTTGCTTTGCTTCTGCCTGGGACTGAGCTTGTTCTGGAGACAGAGGGCCTGGTTGGAAACTTGGGGATGATGCTGAAAAGATAGCTGTGGGTTTGAGAATGCCTTTCAAGAAAGACCTGGCCTGGGGCAGGGGGCTGTGTGAGTTGCCTTGCTTAGAAAGCAAATGCAGTGGGGGGAAACCACTAACTCCTAAAGACACTAGAGACAGCCACCTGCTTTGGAGCACCCTGGCTTGAATAAATTGCAAAGTTTGGGCAATAAAATAACCTTTTTATCAGGTGAGATGGATTCTTTGGTCCAGATCCTTTCCTTGTGGTTAATCTCGTGGAGAAGGAGTTTTGCTGCCAAGCAGAGCACAGTATCAGGACAAACCATAGCACAGGCTTTGTGAAAGGGAACTAAGGAAAAAGACTGGAGATACATGAGATCAAATGACAGTGTTTGTTGAGAATTACTGTCATGTGGAGAAACTTTTCGCAGATTGGTGCAATTAGCTGATATCAAGATGGTGTTTAAGCTGTAAAAACCATCCACAGTGATGCAATGGGCAGAGGATTGTGAGAATGAAAGCAGGCTGTCATTAAAATGAAGATGCAATTACAGGAGGTGTTTTAATTTGAGTTTATACAGTGTGACAATCTGTAGACAAAAGATTCCTACATTGGGAAAATTTGGGGCTTTGGCTTCTGTTAATGCTCTGATTAGACAGGGACTTCAGTGTGAGTTCATATACTGGAGCACTACAGCCTAAGGCTGTCTTCTACAAACACACTTTTCAGGCCATACAGACAAGACCTGGGCCCATTAGACTGGAGCAGCTGCAGGCAGCTATCATACTGGATCAGCCAAAGATAGCACAAGCACACTTAATCTTGCATGGGTGCATAATATCAAAATAGGAATAAGTGAAAATCTGCCATTTGTTTGACAAGAGCTTCCCCCAGTCTGAGGATCACTCCGCTCAACGGCCACGTTTCGTGCAGAAAGAAGCCAGAGCACGCAGAGAAACTCTGAAATGTGTTATGTGTTTGATATGAAAAGCATGTGAGACTTTTCTCTGTTTTCTTGGGGGAATTAATATAATAGAGCTGTCACCTTTCATCAGTCAAATTTGGTGGCAGCTGAGCTCAGGGACGGTAGGGAGGGGAGGGAGTGCGAAAGGTGTGGAGAGAACTGTAATTTGCATCACAGAGAGGAAGGGATTTTTCTGTGCATCTCGAGGAGAAGTGAAGGACTGTTCTTTGGGGTTTGCTTCTGTCAGACACCCTGACAGATTTTGGGCTGGGCTGAGCCTGCTAGGGTGGGCACAGAAAGCGTCTGGGTGTGCAGCAGAAGTTGCTGCCAAAGGAAGCCAAACCCTTTTTTTGAGGATACTGTCAGGGTTATTTAGAGGTAGGTTTAAAATGTGCTGCTCTTTTCCCTGCAGTGAGGAATACCTCTCTCTGAACTCTTCCCGGAGGATAGGCTACACTGCTGAGTAGGAGGGAAACATCCCTGTCTGAGCCCTCATCTGAGTGCATCTGAAATGCAGTGGAGCTGACACAGTTTAGCAAACTAAGGGGCACTCTAGTGCAGGATTTGGTATTCTGTGTAGTTAATGTCCTATATACAATTTCACAACCTGTATATTCAGGATTTTGTATTGAATATGTTTATGTACAGTGTTTAGCATGCTAACATTTACTCTTACTTGCTGCAGTCATAATTTTGCTAGATACTGTATGCCCCTGCTCCTGCTAGCCCAAGTCTTGGCATTATCAGTATACAAGCATCTCCTGGGCAAGGATGAATACCATGAGGTCTCACAAGGGGTCATACAGGTAAAAGACTGAGCAACTCTCCAGAGATTACACCTTCTCAGGACCTGGCCATGGCACTGCCTGGCAGTCCCAGCTGAACATTTGGAGGGGTCGTGTGTGGGATTTTGGACCTGGTTGCTGCCCTACTTGCCCCTGTGGAGCTCACAGCACTGGAGCTGCTGCTCTATGTTTCTCTTGGGTAGATTTTATATTGGCTCAGTCTTGGCATCTCTGAGGCTCCTGGGATGGAACAGCCACAGCTTGCTGCAGGCACAAACCTGTGGTTCTCCTAATGGCTGCCCCCAAGGCTTTTGGCTGTGCTTGGCAGTGTGGAAACTACCTGCAGTTCTCAGGACACAACAAGCATCTTTCTGTCCCTCTACAAGTGCTTCTCTTACCAACACAGCAGCAAACCTGAGTGATCTGAGAAAAGCATGCAACTGATTGGAATTAACAGAAAAGTGGAGAGAGCAAGTGTGCTGTTTTCTTCCTACATCTTTTGGGGAGATGTCTGAAACATTGGGACATTCCTCCAATGAATGATATAATTAACAAGAGTTAAGTTAGCTCTCGTTACTGGTGTATACCTTGAGAAGGAGGAGCTTGAACAATTCTATTAAAGCTGTACAAGTGTATATAGAGCTTAAGACAGAGAACTGGATCTGCCCACTTTTACATGCCACAGGTTTCTGTCAGCCCTGGGACACATCCTGAGGTCCTTGGGTTTTTCTTTTAGGAAGTGTTTACCTATGCAAAGTCTCAAGATTTTTCCATAGAAAGTTGTACAGGGAGAATCAGAATGAAAACTGGGTGCAGACCTAGAGATCTGTTTTCTCACTCCCAAGCCCTTTGAGTGATGTGATATGATGGGGAACGGGCCTCTGTATCAGCCTTACACAGGCTAACTGGTTTCACCTGCACATGGGGCTAAAAAGGGGAGAGAGGTGGGAGATAAAGGTTTTGGTGAGGGGTTGGCTGGGTGGCACAGTATCACTCCAGACAGGAAACCCAAGACCTGTCTTTTCCTTTCCCCTCCTTTTTCTCTCTTGCTACTTTAATTACTTAATTACAGCATCTTAAACACTACACAAGTTTTTTTGGGATATGGGCTGGTTTTATGTATGCTATTGTAAACTGCACAGTGCCTGGCACAGAAGGGCTCAGAACCTGACAAATCCTTGGCCCCCAGGGTGGATTTCTGAGATATCCCCCTTTGGCGTGTGGACTGTCCCAGTGGCAGGAACCCCTTGTGTCAGAGAGAAAATGCTGCCTGTTTTTATACTGTTGAATTCCTTGGCCCTGTATTTTTAATTGTTCATTTTCTTGGACAAGGCTCCATTCCCTTCTCCCAGTGTAAGGCATTATTCACAAGCTTCCATTCCCTCCTCCCTGTGCAAGGTGTCCTCCACAAAGCTCTGAGCAGAAATCCAATTTCCCATCTCCTAAAAACCAGTTTTGACCAAGTATTTTCTTGGCATTCACACACTGAATAAGAAAATACCATGGTTTGTAAGCTGCTTGTTTGAGTGAACCACACTGTGAGCAAGGGGCAGCCGCTGGGTCTCAGACTGCAGTTGGGAATTCTCCTAATAAAAAATTTTACTTCAGTGAAAAACCTGAAACTTGGAGATCTTTTTATTTGAAGCATTTCACCATCCCATCCTTCCACTCCCTGCAATTTTCAGCTGAGATAACCAAAGTCTCTGAGGTATATTGTGTTCAGAGTGACCTTCAGTCAACTGGCACCGTGACCTTAGTGCCGTGCCCAAAGCAGATCTCTCTGCGCCTGCCAATATAACCAGGAGTCTGCTATGTGGAGCAGAAGGTGTTGCTTCTTGGTGGACCTGGCAGTTGGCTTGAAACCTCCTGTTCAGTTTGAATTTCAATCTGGCGCTGAATGTGATTTTTTTGCCTGGTTTATAAATGGATAAGTTCCTTCAGTTTCTGATTTTGTCTGGTAGGCATTTTTATACCTTGCACATTTGCAAAGACTGGCTTTCTTATAGACCGCCCTTATCCTGATATTTCAGTCGGTATTTTTGATTCATGGTTGCATAAAAAAATGTATGTTATTCAGGACAGGGCACTGGCAGAACTTGTGACATGATTTAGGAGCATTTGATGATCTCTTAGCTATTTAACCTGAAGAAGGTGCTAAGCCTGTCCTCCCACCACTGTATACGACATAAATGAAAAACTGGGGGAAAAAAAGCAGCTAGAGATCCACTCTTCTTCAGATGGCTAATGCACATGAAAAGGATTTCGTATTATGTATTTGCATAAATAAAGACAGCATTACTAGTAGGTAGTACCTGGCTGGCATTTGCATCTGTCAAGCCTAAATGAGAGTAGGGTGTTTGTGAAATGGTATGATTTAACATGCCAGTCTTTTCTCAGCTGTCATCTATTTCAGAAATTTCAAATTTTTCTAAATTATGCTTATTTTTCCTTCTTGCCTGGCCTCATAGTGGGGAAAAACTTTACTGGAATAAACAAATAGGTAATTTTAGTAAAATGCTGGTTGGGGGGGGGGGGGGAAAGGTGAAGGCAGAACAGAGTGACTGCTGTAACTCAGTGAAATATTGACACGGATAAGTGAAAGAAGGAATAAAAGAGATGGAGAACATGTGATTATCCAGCAGCCCAAATGTGCAGTGTTAACAAAACTTTTGTGGTGAGGAATGGTTAGCAATTGGCTTGGTTGTCAGGATGGAGAGCAATTGCTCAGCTTGCTGGGAAGCCTCATTGCTCAGGTGATGGAGTGAGTATTCTGTATTTATTCAACAGCCTTCCTGTGAGCCAGGGAATAGGGTACTAGTGTCAGGCTTGGGCAGAGAGACTGGCAAGTTCTCTTCCAATCCTGAAACAGAGTTTCTTCTAACAGCTGATTCTGCATGGTGGAAACCAGGGTGAGTGCTGCCGTTGCACACAGTTACTTTATCATTTGTCCTTCAGGAGGAATGGCAACTCCCAGCCAACTGGAAGAATTTTCTTATGATTATTCCAGATTTCTCCTTCTCATATCTAGCTGTTATCAGTTTCCACTACTCTCCACTTGTTTTCTCCTTGTCTTCTTCCCTTCTCTGCCTTGGACTGGGTTAGATCTTTCTCCATGTCACACCTGACTGGTGCTAGCACAGGTTCTTTCTCCAGGGAAGCTGTATGCACCTGGTAAGAGTGCTGCTGCTAAAAGCTGTGGACAGTAAACATTAAGCAGAAATTAGTGTGACCTGAGCTCCTTGCAGTGCCACAATAACAGAAAACTGGATAGTGTGCAATTCCCCCTGGTGGATTTGCTGCAGTCGCTTGGTGTGGGTGAGACAAGGATGAGAGTGAGCTTTTGGTGACTAATTGTACTTCCTCAAGGACCTAGACTTTTCTTGGAGGTCTTTCTCAAGGCTATACTCATCCAAGGAACTCCTGGCAGCTTCTCAGACAGCTCACCTGTCTGGCTTCTTATCAGCCTGCTGAGCCATGAATCTCAGGTGGGATTAAATACCCCACCAGCCTAAGGAGGTGCTGGCCCCAGTCACCAAGGTTCAAAGACATTGATTCACACTTGAGGATTGTGATGTGCTTTTCAGAGGTACCGGCCTTTGAAGATGCAGCAACAATGCATTTTAAACTGTTTCCAAGGAATAGGTGAGAGAGGAACCATGCCAGTTTTAATCTGCAGCAGCTACAGTTTCATTGCTGGGTGCCAGACTAGCAGCTGGAGAATGCTGGGGAGCATGTTGTGCTTTGATGTTTCCAAATTGAGGTCCTGGGGGATTTCACTGTAACCAAAAATGTTTGAAGTGCTGGCCTCTTGCCACAGTTTGGAATGAAGAATGTTTCTGAAAACCTTCACAGTTCTGTATGGAACTGGAGTGTGTTTTTCCTGTGCAGTCTCATGCAGGACTGAGACGGATGTACTGTGGAATTGTATTACTGTCTTAGGACATCTCTAATTCATAACCCGAGGGCAACAGCAAAATGCTAAGGACTAGATTTTCCGGATGTAACTCTAACTGGATATCTCACTCTTATTATCTTGGAGAAAAGGAATATCCAGTAGTTCCCATTGCTAAAGTGCAATGTAATTTCCAATCCCTGGATCTTTATAAAGTGGAAGAGCAATAAAAGTTCAGTTTGTGTGTATACATCTCTGCTTCCGTACACACAAAAAGCCCTGCAGAAAGCAATGCTTTTGTTTTTTTAATAAGGCAGTAATGTGTCTCCTCAGTTGAAGTGGCTGTAAAAGGTAAAACACAGAATGTAAAGCATTAGATTAATTGTATTTAGCATGTTTCTAATTCTGGCCTGAAAGGAATTAGTGTAACAGCTGAGGGGAAAAATAGCAGTGCTGTTTTGTTGTTCTTCAGTGATAATTCAAATATAAATAATTCACATCCATTAGAAAACTGTGGGTTCTAGAACTCATGAAATATTATCAGAGAGGGAGCTGTGTCATCTGTTGGTGTTGGTTTGTCTTTATTCAGCAAGGCTCAGTGGGACCTTGTCCGTACACTTTATAAAGAATCATAGAATCAGCTGGGTTGGAAAAGACCTCCAAGATAATCAAGTCCAACCCTTGATCCAACACCGCCGTAGTCACAAGACCATGGCACTGAGTGCCACATCCAGTCTCATCTTAAAAACCTCCAGGGACCGAGAATCCACCACTTCCCTGGGCAGCCCATTCCAGTGCCTGATTACCCTCTCTGTAAAGAATTTCTTCCTAATATCTAACCTAAACCTCCCTTGGCACAACTTGAGACCACGCCCTCTTGTCTTGCTGAGAGCTGCCTGGGAGAAGAGACCAACCCCCACCTGGCTACAACCTCCTTTCAGGGAGTTGTAGAGAGTGATGAGGTCTCCCCTGGGCCTCCTCTATTCCAGGCTGAACAACCCCAGCTCTCTCAGCCTCTCCTCATAGGACTTTTGTTCGAGTCCCTTCACCAGTCTTGTTGCTCTTCTCTGGACCTGCTCCAGCACCTCAACATCCTTCCTGAACTGAGGGGCTCAGAAGCCCCATGAATGGAGAGCTTTTTTTTTCCCCCTCCCTCTCTTCACAGCTCCTTACTGTGCTTTTCCTTCTCACCTTCATTCTAGGTCTGTGCCTGCATTTATCTTGTAGAGCTCTCACACAAGTCCCCGAGAAGCTTTCGGCCAAGAAGCGGGTTAGAGTCAGTCCTGCAGTAGACAATTAGTCTCTTCTGGCAATATCCTAATTAATCCTGTTATTAGGCTTTGCCCACTAATTGCTATAGGAGAGGTCTGGCCCTAATAAAAGCCACCCCTTTGGCGTGGTGCCTCCGCTGTACCACTGGCCGGGTGGAGGAGCGGCAGACGCTCTGGACGGAGCTGTGTGTGCAGGAATTTGCCTTTGCGCCGCTCCGCCGGCCGCCCCCTCAGATGGCAGCCCGTGAGGAGTAATGGAGCGCGAAGCTCCTTCCTGGATGTCTGGGCTATTTGATTCGGGGGCCAGCACCACGCCGTGTTTGCTCAGTGAGGCGTCCCAGTCTTCAGGTGCACGATGCGACACCCGCAGACTGCTGTGGATAAAAGGCTTTAGATTAAAAGCCTTGATCACCTCCCCCTTAATGCTTCACGCCAACGGGGCTTTTAAAAGATTGTCTCGATGATAAAACGAGTGACCTTCAGATCCAAGAGTTTCAGAAGTGCCAGCTATGCCCTCCCATTAGATTGTTATTACCGGTTATAATGTTGTGCTATAAATTGTATAAGACTAGGTGTAGCACTGAGCCTGAGTTAATTCATTCTCCCCAGTCCCCATCTCACTGAGACCATGTTTCCCTTTGAGCTCACTGAACAACAGTTCACACCTTCACAGTTTCCTGCACTTCACCCTGAATTTTGCTCCTCAGCATTTTTTCAGTTGGGTAGAGTGCTTCATCATCCAAAGAGCATGCTTCAATTTTCATGCTAAAAGCAACTGCCAGCCTCATGTAGGTGGTGCCGGGTGCCCGTCAGCCAGATGCAGATTGTTTTCCCTGATGCTGCAAAAAATGGGAGAGCATTCTCTAAACAAGGGCAGGAGGGAGGAAAGAGTGACTGTAACAGTGCTTTTGTATTTCAAATTGCATGCCAAACAGGAACCTCTTGTTTTTCAGGAGCTACATGTCCTTGAATTGGCTGGTACTCACCTCTCTTGCTGAGTTCCTGCTGAATCACACAACCTCACCTGGAGGGGCCCTGAAACTTTCATGGACTAAATGCAGTTTGTGCACCAATCAAGTCTGAAAAGCCTGTTTGCTGCTTATGTTGTGGGCACATTTCGAAAGAACCAGCAGTAGAAATACTGGATGACTAGTAGTTATCATTAATTTTTCCTTCTCTGGTTGTTCTGTACAGGCTTCTGCTTTTCAGTCCTCTGTTAGAGCCTGCTTCTGCAGCCCTTCCCCGGGTGGGTACATATGGATTAGGTGAGTGCTGCAGCAAGTGATGGTGACCACTGGCAATGGCTGTATTCAGGTTATGCATCTCAGTTGCTGTGCATGAAGCCCTTCACGCTTTTCTGGCTGTGTGTATCAGACTGCTTTACTGGGTGGCTTTGGAGCAGCCACAAATTGTACAATTTCAGGAGGCACAGAGTGTTCTCAGCATCTCTCCAAAAGCTCTCAGCACCGTGTAGTGTTGTTCAATCTCATTACTTCTGCCACGAGTATTAGATTGAAACCAATAAGGCTTCAACCTTGCCTTAATAGCATCCCAAATGTGCTTGGTCCAGCTGGCAGTTTATAGCTCAGGATTTGCCTGAGATATATTTCCAGCCCAGGGTTAGTCCTGTGGTCTTTATTCCATACCAGTTGAACCCTTGGATGTGAGATGCCTGCAAGGCATTTTTTTATCTCTCTGGAAACATGCTATTTTAGACCAAGGAAGTTGCCTGTGGACAATAATGGAATTGATACACAGAAGGAGAAAATCCTCAAGAAATGTTTTTTCAGTCCAAAGGAATGACTCTTCCACTCCTACTCACTGATTAACTCTGGGTTGATGGGAATGCTACAGACTAGGGGAACCCACTGTGGGATTACTCATGAGATAAGGCTGGCAGGGTTTGGTCCAGCTTTTGTATCTCATCTCTCTGCTGGTCTTTGCAGCTCACCTTTCTCACTGCATTTATGTCTGAGCTTTATGGGTCTTCAGAATGATTTCTGGAGCTCTTTCAGATCAATACACAGTAGAGGTCCCTCTCTGGAGGGCATGTTCTGACATGATATTACCCTGTCATCAGTTCTTTTCTCAGTTTATAGCTCTCCTTAATATTTAAATGGGTTTCTTGCTGCAGTGCTTGTGCCCCGTTTACCCAAATAATCTATAACTCAATGACTTCTAAATCCACTTCACAAGTTGTTATATTCATTATAAATGAGTTGTAGTGCAACCTGCATCTCAAGTAGATATTCTCATCTGGAGGTCTGTGCTGAGATCCAGCATGAGCAGCGAATATATTAAACCCATAAAACCCCCAAGACATACCGTACCATACAAAACGAGCTTTAACTACAGGCTTTATTCCTCCTTATCGCTTATATTCACCAGCCATTGAATGAAAATGTATTACACACACAGACACACACACACCAGGCAGCTGTTCACACAGCCACAGCACCTTGTGCAGCTCCTACCACGGTTTTGCAGGGAGCTGGTAGTTGTAGCAAGGTTGCTTGGAGATGGCTGAGACTGCAGGTCTCTGCAAGTAGCTGTGTGAATCTGAGTGCTTGTGCAGGAGGGACCCAGTCCAGCAGCAATAGAGGGACCAACATCCCATGTTTGGCTTCAAGCCTGTGAGTGGTCTCACTGATTTCAGTGGCACCAGGCTCCCTGGCTGCTTTTTCCCAGTTGAAGAGGCAGCTTGGTGTTGACTGGCCAAGGATTCAGACATGCCTCTGTGTCTTTGGGGGCTTTATTATTGTCACAGGCAGCTTTATCTGCCCAAAGGCTTTGTCTGGTAGGGTCTTAGCTACTTTTTAATCTCAAATCCTGGCTGATTGCTGTGCTAAAGCCAGCTTCACTCCCAAAATGCTGTCTATCTGAGAATCCTGCAGAGATGTTGCTCTGAGATTTAACTTCCTTTTTAACTCCTTTTTTTTTTTTTTATCATCATGGAGTAGTAGATTTAAAAGGGATTTGAAAAAAAGGAAATCTGGAGTTTGGAAGAGACTCCATACCCCATTCTGACAATGAATGCAGGAGAAATATTAGAACTTGGCAATATTCCTTTGCTTGTAAAATCTGATAGATTTAGATTTGACTGGTTTGCCTTGGATTGAGGAGGAATATTATTAGTGCATGAAATTCAATGAGCTCTGATGCTATTTAAAAAGTCCTAATGAGAAGGGTGCTTTTGTGTCAAATTCTATTGTTTTTTTATTTCCTTTTCTGCCTTCTGTATTTGAAGAGCTCTAAAAATATTTTTAACAGCTATGGAGGGAAATAGACTTTTGTTTGAGGGACCTGGGGGAGGAGGGAAGTCTGGGGAGAAGGCTTTGGAATTGATTTGGTTGGTAGCTTTTACTGTATGTATGTGCTCTCCTGTGAACCATTAAATTGGGGAGTTCGCTTGGGTTACAGCTGGTGCTAATTGTGATCTGAATTTACTGACTGGCCTCCTTGTCTTTCCAATCAAGAGTCATTGTCTTTCCTGTCTGTTGAGACTTTTGTGTGATTTACGGGAAACTGTAAGTTTAAAGGACAAAGAATTGAGATGATCAGTTTGTACAGTGGTGGTTTTTCTTAATGATCTTTTGATTAAATGCAATATTCCTGTCCATAAGACTTGGTAAGTACTTGTGCATTTCAGTTTTGTTTGGATACACAATTTCTGAAAAATTTAGTGTAAGGAAAAAAAATCTATGGGGTGAAAAAAAAAAGTCTAAAATGGTATTTTCTGATCCAGATAAAAATATTTAGTTTGTTGAACCGAACTGAAGCACCTTTTTTCGAACATTGTTGAATTGGATCTGCACAAACTTGGCTCCTTTACTGTTGTTTTTGCTTTGACTGGGTTTTGTCCTATAGAGGCATCATAGGAGATACATTCCTGGTATGAAGCCCAACCCACAAAAAGGATAAGAGCAATGAACTCACAAACACCCATTTGTAGTAGGCATCAAGGACCATAATCCGATGCAGTTATGCCAAACGGCCTCGAAACAAGCTGTTTCTAATGATGTTAAAATAAGATCTTTCATGGTTTAAATAATATTTGAACTTAAATTCTGAAAAGGACTTTGATATTTTAGCTTTTTCTCCAGCTTAGAGAGAAAAACAAACAACAAATGATCAGAATCCACTGTGGAATATTAAATCTGATTTTATTGTTTTGTTTTAATACTACATATACAAGCAAAATTAATCAAGACCTCCTGCTTCAGATTTATATCTTATACTATTTTATGACTTCTTTTTAAAAAAATATTTTAAATTGTTTCTGCTCCAAAGCTAGATAGGTCCCTACACAGAAAGCCCTAGGACAAGGAACTCCAAAAATACTGTTTCCTTCATTCTCACTAGTCTCTTAAAGCCTAGTACATATTTTATGCCAACAGACAGAACAGCCTTTTTCTGACTGTAGTAAATCTGATGACAATTTACTTTATAGGAAGTCTTATGTAATGCACTGTTTATCTCCTGGGTAGAATTTCTTTTTGATTTCTGACTTAGTTGGAAGCAGAAACAGTTACTCCTGCAGCACAGAAAGCTGCTCCTTCTGCAAGTGCTCCCACCCCTGTGTTTGCCTGTCTTGCTTCTGCTGCACTGCATGGATGGGAGATAACACTCGTTTTCAAAAGCTTCTACAACAGCCAAAAGCTGGGTTTTACGGTAGATTTCACTTGCTAGATCTGGTGTGCAGATTTAGCCAAACCACCCAGAAGACTGGAAGTATTCCAGTTTGCACCTTCCCAAAGGCTGTCTGGGCTGGGTCCCAGGACAAGAAGATGCGCTGCTTCAGCTCTTCCTGAAAACTTCACCTTGTGGCCCAGAAGATGTTTGCTCAGCTAAATCTTTCCTGGAATAAAGCAAAAATGTGTCTGAATCATGAGGCCTGACTTGCACAGAACCCAGCCAGGTCACTGGTGGGGCTGGTGTGGCCTCACCTGTTATCTCCAGGGGTGAAGGAAGCTCAGCAACTTGCAGAATGCAGCCATTATAAAATCTCCCGTGACACTACTCATGGCATCATGCAAAGTATCAGAGATTAGCAAATAATTATGGCTAATTATGCCCAACAGTGGTTTCAAATCCATTGCTTATTTTTTGTTTTCAGACGTTCTGCTCTCGTTTCCCAAAACAGAAGTTGTAAGACACCTTGCAAAAGGCAGCTCTTGCTCTGAAAAAGTTAAAGTCCCATAAATCCTGCACAAGAGCCTGGTCTTTGCAATCATGTAGTCCAGGCTACAGACCTAAGAAAGAAAAAATAATCAGCTCAGTCTGTGGATGCCTCATCCCTGGAATTAATTGTTCAGGTTTTCATCATTATCTCTTGGCTCTTTTGCAGCTACTTTTTTCCAAGTTGATTTAAGAGAAAGCTAAAAAAAGAAGCTTTCATTGCAGTATCAAACATATTTCTGTATACACTGAAAAAAAATACCTCTCTCTATATTTCAAGGATCCACTATTTTTCTATTAACCGTGTGACATCTGCATATTGGCACAGGTTTCATGCCACGGCTTTTCTCACAGGACTATACCACTGTTCTATCACTGGCACAGACACTATTCTGGGGTAACTGGTGCACAAGGGCAGTGTTATATTAAGTGCAACATATGCTAGAAATCAGGAATGGAAATGCCTCATCATTGCAGTAAGATCACTAAGCCAAGGCTTAGTTAGCAGCTGGGACTCAATATAAAAATAGTAAACCTGGGTGAGAAGGGCTCATTGGAGGAAAAAAAAGGCAATAAAATAAGGAGGAACTTCTAATTTTAATTTTCAAAAACTGACTAGGGAAAACATTTGTGCACAGATTTTTTCATCAACATGAAATGAACCCCCAAAATGAGGCTGCTGAAATCACCAATGAAAAATCTCAAGGGTTTTGGCTGACTGCTCATGTTCTCTTTTGAAGTGGTTGTTCTTTTTCAGTTAAAAATGGAAAATTTCAAGGAAAGAAGATGCCTTTTTTTAAAATCTGCCTTCCATCAAAACCTCAAGTAAAAGTAGAAAAGGGAAAACTGAGATAAAACTACACATTTTCAAGGGTTTTTTGATTTTTTTGTTTGTTTGTTTTTTACATAATTATTTGTAGAGCATATTACTAATACTTTAGGCTTTTTTTCCCCCTCCTTTTTTTTTTTTATCTTGGTGAAAAGGGTAAATATATTCCAGAAGGATATCTTACAAATGTGTGTTACATCACAAAGCAAAACATATTCCCTGGCCCTGAAATAACTGTAGATACTCAGGGAATCTAGGGATAGGGACTGAACTGCCCTGCCACTAGAGTGGATGTACCCAGTTTCATAACAGTTGGACTTGATGATATTAAAGGTGTTTTCCAACCTAAATGGTTCTATGATTCCCAAATGCCTCTATAAGCAGACTGCTGTGTGCTGTGCTGCTCCATCTGTGGGCCCTTTGTGTGGTTGGGATGGATGCTCTGGTACTTATGATCTATGTCAGGAAGAAGCTAGCTCTAAAAATAGCTGTAGGCTAAATCTAGGCAGTACTGGTGTGGCTCTTTGATTTGGAGTAGTCAGTGGGGCAGACTGGATGACCTTAAATCCTTGAAAAAGCAATGATGAGCCTTTTGGACCTGTATGGGACAGGCTACAAATTGGCAAAGTTAAAGGTGTCTAGAAGTGAGTAGCTTGTGGGATGTGGAAGATCTGAGACCCAACAATCATGAAGCCTGGGAAAAGAAAGTCTTTGACTTGGGGAGAAGTTTTTCTGTCCCAGGGAGGGGCTTGTGGTCAGGGACAAGAGACTCACCAGGGAAGTGGTTATGACACCAAGCCTACCAGAGTTCAAGAAGCATTTGGACAATGCTTTCAGGCACATGGTGTGGTCTTGGGGATGGTCTTTTGCAGGGCTGGGTGTTGGACTTGAAGATCCCTGTGGGTCCCATCCAACTCAGGACATTCTATGATTCTATGAACAATCACCTCTGAGCAGCAGTTATAACTGTGCTGACCCCAGAGAGATCTTCTGCATCCCCATACATGCCCAATGGACAACACCCAGGGTTTGGCACACTGGTTTGGGCTCTTAGGAGTTGGCTAATCAGGAGTTTGTTGTTGTATTGCTATGTTCAATTTAATATTAGGGCATGTAGCTCCTCAGGCTTCTTCATGCTTTGTTGGCTGTTGTAGCACCTCACCTGTGCTGCTTGCACAGGGCTCCCCAGGCAGCTCCTTAGAGCCAGCTCCTGCTTAGAGAGCACCCAGCTCCCTCCTGCCCCCTGCACCCAGTCCCACACCACGTTTTAGTGGTACACTGGATCAGTGAACTGGTCCCAGTTAAAAAACATTCCTCTCCTCCTTCCCTTGGCAGGTTTATTTGTGTGTCTGATTGTTCCTTGACCGCTGCAGGGCCCTCGTGTGGGCACGACTGAGTGAGGCGATCCATCATCTAGATGGGATACTAGGAAAAATTTCTCCTCTGAGAAGGTGGTCAAGCAGTGGGACAGACTGCCCAGGGAAGTGGTGAAATCACCATCCCTTCTGGTATTTAAAAGACATGTACTTGTGGTGCTTAGGGACATGGACTCTTTTGTAGAAAATTGTGGGGTTTATTAAACTGTTCAGTCAAAGAATCAAACTAGGGTGCTGATTCTTTTGTTGAGTTTTGGGTGTTCCTTGAGTCTCTGTTCTTTTTCGCTTCTCAGATGTGCCCCCTCCTTTTTGACAGCACTTCAGTCTTCTCACATATCCTCTCCCAGAGCTTTGATGCTCTATGGGAAATATATCACATTTAAGGAGCTGGCATTGTGTACAAATGAATAGAAAAAAAGGGAACTAGAGTTCTATGAGGATCTACACCTTTTATATTTGGTCAAAAATATTTTTTTTTCTTTTAAGTTTTTAGGGGAAAAAAAAAACATTCACAGTAAAATTCTAATAAGTGGTAGGGTGGTAACTGCCATTAACAGTTCTCACTTGAAATTTTGTTTATTTGTTTCTGCCAGTCTACTGGTTCTCTGTTCGTTGCTGTAAAAGGACATGCCATGGCTGCGAACTCAGAAACCTGACTCTAGGGCTGGCCCATTCCACTGGTGTGAGAACAGCCTGGTGGGTTTTTGTGGTGGGATGTTCATCTGTCTGTTCATTCTAAAGCCTTCAAGACTGATAAACAGGTGCAACTTTTCTGATAGATTTGGAAGTGATGCTTCACTGTAGCACCAGCTTGTAGTCCCAGACTTTATTGTTATAGCTGTTCTTGTGGAGACTGAATGGGTTGATGATGTTGTTTGGTTCCTTTTCTTTCCTTGCATCTTCAGCATTCACACTCTTTTCACAGCACTACTGATTCTTCCAATATGTATCTCATCACAAAAAAAGTCCATAGACTTGCTGGATCTTCCCAGAGCCCTGTGGACAGCATTGATCTGTCCCCTGCCTGATCAGTGTCACTGTAAGAAGCGTGGTGTTTGCTCAGGGTAGGTAGGAAAAATCTTTCCTATTCAAGCTGGAAAAGTTGCCTTGACAAATTACTGATCGGAAGTGTGGCTGGGATCACTGATTTAATGTGATTTAAGATGATTCCTGCAACCCACACACCTGACCTGAAATCTCATCAGCCAGGTCTGTCCTAAGTGTCACACAGGGCCAGTAACCTGAGGAAGGTTGAAAGTACAAGCACTCCTTCATGCTTTGTAAACCTTCCCCCGGCCTCTGAGAGAGCCACTGGTGCAGCACTGGTTCTGCTGGTGGTGGGGCTGTCACAGATATGCACTGGTCTTGATCTTTTTAAGATGGTGCATTGCAGTGGGCATCATATAAAAGTGCGCTTTGAGGAAGCTCTCGTAGCAGCAGAGGGGAGTAGCGTTGTGAATTAATTCAAGGATGCCCTAAAAAACTTCCATCAATGGTATTATCCTGCTGTGTGGTATCAGCACAAGGACCAGTCAATGATCTGTCTTGCTCCATCCTGAATTTGCAGACAACTCTGTTTCATCAGACCGGCACTCACAGTCCTTTGAAAACACTGATGAGCAAGGGAGGAAATGAGACACACCAAGACAGTGCTATTGTAGTGAAGTCATGACCTTGCTAACCTCTGGCCCTGTATTCATACAAACAATACTGTGACCAAATAAGACTACAGCCTTCAACAGATGGAGAGTCAATACAACATGGCTGAAGGATAATATATTAATTTCATTTACACAGCCAAGAAAATCCAAAATACATCAGTTATAGCAAACATGTTCTGCCCTCTAAGTTGACCTCTTAGAAAATTTGAACAGAGCTATGTAAAAAGTAAGAGAGAGGGAGAGTAAATGCTCATCAAATTAGGAGAAGAAATTGCCTGAAAGTGGTATTTGGGAGACCAAGCTAGAAAATTTTTTAAATAACAGAGTTGGAAACACAATGAAAATAGGCCTATCAAAATAGAATATATGTGACAGATTTTTTATAAAGCTTCACAAGGCTTCTGCAAATATAATATGCAAGCTGGGAATATTGAATTCCAAATAATAAAAAGCTCCCAGTCAAGCTCCATTTCATTGCAATGAGCCTTAGTGGCTTTAGGCAGATGCTAAGAGGTTGCAAGCAAGTTCTTAAGTAGTCTTATACAAGAGATAAATGTGATGGATCCACATGTAATAGAAGGAGATTCTATTTATCTTTGGGATAAAAAGAATCTCTAAAAATCACAGTAGAGGCAAAGGTGGAAGCTGTGATGGATTCATCTGTGTCCATTGTATGCACTACAGCATATGAAAACAATCTCAGACTACACAGTGAGTAGATTATAAGATCAAGGACTTTTTGCATTTGGAAACCAAATGCAAGGTTAAAAATGAAATACTAGGAAGCAAGGAAGATTCTTGGACAAAACAGTGTGTGGGTATTGGATCCATCCATTCTCCGTAGCTGTACCTGTGATTTTTCCATGTGCTGAAGAAGTATTTGGAGATACAGCCCTACCAAAAGGGGAGATGATGCTGCACAGAGAAGGCTTGATTCTCATCTTAGTTATGCATGCATGAGCTGTATTTCATGGCTGTACCTCCAAAGTGAGCTCTGGATTCCAGCATCAGGCACAGTTTACAGCGAGAGGAATTTTAGGTAGTGTGCAGGAGGAAGAACAGCTCTGTGATGGTCCTGCCTGGCACGTGCACACACACACACACACACACACACACACACACACACACACACTTACACACTCCTCTGATAAATGGAGACCTATACAGGCTGCCTCTCACAGCCCCTACTCTGACTGCATAGTTACCCATTTCTAGCCCAACACAACGTGTGATGTATTCCTACTTTTTCATAGAATACTTCCCAAAAATAAAATAGAAAGTTTAATCCTCCTCCCCCCTAACCTGTTTTTTTGGGGTTTTTTTTGTTCTTTTTTTTTTTTCTTCAAACTTCTCAAATGATGTTTCTTTCTGGTGTAATTTAGGATCTGTATAAATATATTCTGCTGCAAAGGGTGATAATTACCACACCCACACAATTTTATAATACACACATCTAATTGTAGTACAGTTATTTGTGGCAGCCAAGCACTGAAAATATACTTTTATTGTATGCCTCTAAGCAAAGATAAAAAAGTCTTTTTATTGCTACCTGAATGTATACTTTCAGGGCATTTTTATTTCACCTAACTAAACTGCTTTTAGATTTTTCTCTTTGTGTAGCGTTTGAAATTTCCCTTCTGCTATTAAAAATATAGGTAATTAGTAGGGACGTAAAAAGACTCTCCGGGAATGTCTTGTCAGTGTGTCACAGTGCCCTATGCAGACGCCCAAGATGGATCCAAAGAAGGTGACTTTCCAATTTGTACAGTAGAAGGAAATTCAGATATTGCCATTTCTTGTGGGTCAGCCTGGTCAGGGCAGGACCTTGACCAAGGCAGGGGGATAGTTAAGGTTTATTTTCATCCTTTTATATACGTCGTGCCAAAGGAAAAGCCAAGTCCTTCCCTTCTCTTCTTTTCTAAGAAGCTACAGCCTTTTTCACAACTAACCCTACTTCCAGAGGTTTTATCTGCACTGTCCAACAAAGCAGTGCCATTGTTTCCTCCCATATCCTGATCCCTTGATTGTCAGCATTCCATGAATGTCACAAAGGCCCTCAGAGGCAATCAGCTATTTCTCTTCGAATGTAAATCCCAGCATTGTTCCGGGAATGGTTTTCTCCGGGGGCTGTTCCCTACAGGCAGTCCCTATAGCTACCTTGCCTCTGAATTCCAGTCC
This sequence comes from Corapipo altera, assembly GCF_003945725.1. NCBI lineage: Eukaryota > Metazoa > Chordata > Aves > Passeriformes > Pipridae > Corapipo > Corapipo altera. Next base: position 2,645,363 of record NW_020884878.1, read on the forward strand.
TGATCTACCCAGCCTCTCCCTGCCTGTTCGGGGCAGCTCATTCCTAAATTGCTTCCCAAAGCCTAGACTTATCAGAACTTGTTTCAGGATTTGCTGGAGAGTAAAGCCTGAGCCTGAAGCTCTCACTCCCTCATGTAGTCTTATCTCCCCTGATTTAGGATGTCTGAAAGGATTATATGCTGTACTAGAGGCCTTCACCATCCAAACAGACTGTGATTTCCTTGCTGCTCACCTTTTGCAAGGGGGAAGAGCACATCCAGCACAGTTGGAGGGAGCTTTGGGTCAGATCACCAGGGGTCCTGCCTCTGACCTCTGGCTATGGTAATATTTTTACTCCAGGCAAAAAACAATCCCCTCGAGCAGAAAATATAATTTTACAAAGTCCTTACTGAGTCACAGGGAGAGAACTTGCCTCTGCTTGGTGGAAGGAGACAGAAGGAATGGCTGTGACATCCAGAGTGAGACATCCAAAGGATGTGTCCTCCTGTGCAGTGTGTCAGGGATGCTGTGGGGTGAGTCAGGCTGGGGTTTAGCAGGCACTGCACAGCAATGCCTCTGTGATTCTTTGAGAGATTTACCCTCAGGAGGTTTAAGATGCTGCAATTTTGACTGGGGAGGGGAAAAAAAACCCAACCAGTTCAAAGGCAGAGTTTCAAATTCAGCCTCTGATGTGGGATTATGGCAGAAAGACTAGGGCTGGGGGCAGAGACTAGAGGAAGGGGGCATGGAGAGAGCTGGGACAGAAATTTTGCTCATCAGCAGGCAACACCACAGACCTCGTGTGGTGCTGGGATGTCAGAGCATGCTTTGAGCCTTGTCTGCGAATCTCCACATTTCAGCTTCATGGGTTAGAGCAGGCCTTTGCTAGTCTTCAGCTCCTTCTGTCCTTGGGGTGTTTCCCTTCACCTCCTGGAAAGAACTTTCCTTGAAAAGGATGCACAAGCCAAGCTCTTGGCTCTCAAATGTAGCAAAGGGATTTGAATGTATCCTGTACCCCACTCCCTTGGAATGGACCCATGTACTTACATCCTCTGGCAGTGCAGAAACCCTCTGCCCTGGGGCAGCTGTGGGACCTGCAGGAGCCCTGGAAGTTTCCAGCATGGTGTTTGTGTCAGGACCCCACTGTCCCTGTGCCACCATGCTGTTCCCTGAAGGGCATGCTGCACCTGTCCTAAAGCTAAAGCAGGGGCAGGATAAGGCTGCCAAGACTCTAAGGGCATAGCTGCAGCCCAGATACCTCCTGTCACAGCTTGTTGCCAGGAGGCAATTAATCTAATTGCATAATTTCAGGGCCCAGGTGGAGATGCCCTTTGGATGGACCCTCTGACCCTCTCTGGGCAGTCTGGGTTTCACCCTGGATGGTCCATGTCCCCTTGTCCCCATTTCTCCTTTTCCTCACTTCTCTCCCTGGGTTTCCAGAACAGATCCCAGCATCAATCCCTTCACCTCTTCAATCTTCTAGCACTTCCTGAAACCAATTTTCAAATCAGCTCTAACTATGAACCTTTACTTCTAGATCTCCACTGCCTATCATATTTATTCTGTGATTGTGAGCATTAGGAATTTATGAAGGTATCATTGAAGCCCAGCCCCAAGGACTTAAGTTGCACAGTCAAAAAGCAAACTCCCAAAACATCAGCCTGGCCCAGCATTCCCCACTTTCTCTCCAGTACTGTGATAGTAATAACTTTCTTTGTAGTCTAGTTGTCTTCATTGATTAATGTGGATAAGTTTTGAATAATCTTGCTCAGCACCTTTTTAATGTCCTAGCTGATATTGATTAGAAAATCTGGAAAACATTAGCTCATTGGAGGTAAACAAATATGATAGAAGTCTCGAGGAGAGGTATGTCAGACATGTCACCAAAAGATAGGTCAAATATCGATTTTTCTCTGTCTCCATTCCAAGTTGAGGCAGGCCACACTGAATGAATGGTTGGAGACGTGAGGAGACTGCAGAAAATCACTACTTCAGTGGCTGTTACACTGGACTCCAGCTAGAAGCAATGTCACAACACCCACATCAGCAGTGTGGTGTGAGGTCATGGTAACTGTTCAGTGGGAAAGGTGGTACCTCCCTTAAGGAATAGAGGTATCTTCCAGGGACCTTTCCAACAGAGCTTATCTGTAATTCTTTTCTCTTTGAGAAGATGTTGTTCCTCCTTCTTTGGTGGGTGAGTCTGACCTTGTGGATGAGCTTGGGGAACGCCAGTTACCCTTGCTGGCAAAATAGGTGGCAAGTACCACTGGCCCTGGTACAGTGCAGGTGCAGAGCTGCCCAGTGCTGTGAAGGTTTAATGTCAGCAGGGATAAGTCTGAAGCAGGCTGGAAAACCTCCCCATGGGAGATACGCAGTATATTCCCTTGGAGTTGCATTGCTCTGCTTCTGCTCCAAGACACAGGACCCAGGTGTCCTGGCTTTCATGTCTGCTCTGCATTCCTTATAAGTTATTGAGTGATTGGGAGTAGAGAATATCCCTGTGAATATTCTGATTTGACAAGTACATGCACAGTAATAACAGAAAGCTTTTCTTATGGAAATAGAGATCAAGTTAAAAAAAAGCAGAGCTCTGTTTATTAAAGGTTTGGTTGCACTGTGATATGTTACACTTGGTGACTCACCCTGAGAGTCATCAGGACCCGCATGCTAATGCTGCAGTGCAGTAGGCTGGGTAATGGAGAGTGAAAGATCATTCCAGTTAGGAAAATGACCCAAAACAGCTCTGCTCATCCACTACCTGCATTTCTGTCATGACTAATGTGCAGAGCACCTTATCTGTATCCCTAATCTGTTTAAATGCATGACTCACACAACAGGCCCACGGCAGAATGATGACGACAAGAGATCTGAATGCTGGGGCTGAGGAGCCCCCTCTGAGCACTGATCAGTGGCCATGTCCCTGGGTCCTGGGGCTGACACTCAGAGCCAGTGATGACACTGCAGTCCAAGTGCTCTGGGCATCTCTGCTGAAATGGCAGGGTAGTGCTGCAGCTGAGATCACTGTTTTATGCTGGTGCTCTCGTCCCGGCTTGTGGTGGGTGACCAGGAGGCTCAGAGCCGGGAGGGAGCATTTCAGCTGGCAGATGAAGCGTGCTTTGAAAATGTAACTGTATTAAGAGCGTGTAATAGGCTGAGAGATCCCTTTCCTTCCCAAGGCAAAGCTTTGTTAATTTGAAGGAGTTGGTCCAACCAGCTGATGGGCACCCAGTAAATGCAATCTGTACCAGTGCCATTTATGTGTATACAGCCCTGACTGACTCATGCCTGCCTATTGCAAGGTGTGAGGATTTGCTCCTCATCATCTTCAGGAGTGGGGAATTGCTAGAACTCTCAGCTCCTTTAAATATCGTTCAAACCTGCTAAATTGTTTGGAAGGCCTAGAGCTGCTGAGCTCCTATTAGAAATAAAAGGAACACCTGCCCTTGAAATGAGAAAGAGCCAAAGTTTGTCACTGATAGGGGGTGGCAGGGATCCCTCACTCAGACAGCTGCACAGGGAAGATGGAGTGGCAGAAGTGACAGGAACAAGGGAGACAAGTGGTTTCATGGACTGGGACCTGCTATTGAACTGCTGTATAACCACAGGAGTATATTCACAGCCATCCTCAGGTGCAGGCTCACTGTGGAATATCTTGGGTTCCTCCCTTGCTATGGTTGCTGCTTTTTGCTCTGAAGTTTGCCTGTCTGAGGGACGTCTGTGTGGATCAGGCCTGGGTGATGCTGACGGAGTGTTGCAATATCTTTCCCACTGAGTGACAGGCAGCACATGAATCATCAACTGGTACTGAAGTGAGGTGGTGGGAGGTGGGCAACCATCTCCTTCAGCCTCATTTCCCTTTTGACAGGGCTCCCCAGGGCTTGTATAGTCAGGGCCTGGTTTTATCCTTGGAACAGTCACAGAGTGATTGCCTATATAGGATGAGGAGTTAAACATCTTGATGGCTCTTAGGAAAAGATCCAAAGAAGACCCCTAAAAAAAAAACAGACCAAAAGAGTTTCTAAGAGCCAGAGGTTGCAACATCTAAGTAAGAGGAGCCTGGCCTCATGCTGCAGTTCAGCATTTGGTATAGCAGGCTATGGGGCCGGAGGCAGGTCAGCCCCAAGGGCTTAGTGGGTAGGTGTCTCCCATCTGTCTCCCTCCCTCTCTGCTGTCAGAGCCTGTAGAGAAATGCTGAGGGCTTTTTTGTCTAAGTACTTTCCCGGATCTACCTCTTGGCAAAACAGCTTATTTGAGAGCAGTTGGGAATTCACCTGTACTTTTCATTTGTTTCCATTTCAAGATCCTGCAGATCTCTGCCCACCCCACAGTGGGAAGAGGCTGCCAGGTGAAATGACTGAACTGTATCCATCTGGACCAGGATTTTGTAGGAGTCTCTCATGAAACAAGTTGCTCCTTACATGCTGTTCAGACCTACCAGGAATGCAGTCCTAGACACACCTTTGGACACACAGGTTCTTACATGGGTGTTGTGCCACTGGTCTAGAGACTCCCCAGGAGCTGCCATACCCTCGGCAGGTTCAGCTACCAGGGGTGAGGCCAAAGAGTGTGACTGCCACTGCCTGTGCAGAAATGGTAAATAACCAGCCCTTCCCTGCTTCTCTTTAGTAACTGATCCTCTCCCCCTCTCAGTGGGGGTTTGGAAGAGCTCCTGTGGCTGCAAGGCTTGTTCCTGGTTTATTCCTCAAACAGATCCTTTCATTTATCAGCTGACATTTCAGCCAAGCTGTCTTTCCTTGGGGCTTGGCAGAAACTGAGCTAGAAACTTGTTTCGCTTGGTGGAAGGGCTCTGCAGTAAGAGAAGTTTGGCACTGCTGAAGGGTGCTGGGGGTTCTCAGCTCCCTTTTGCAGGTAAGGAAATCCTCACAACACATCAGCCTGCTCCTAATAGTTTGTTACCTCCCGATGTTCATCTACTTAGACTTCAGCCTCTTCACTGGGCAAATGGGAGTAATTTAGTCATTATTTCCAGCAGCAAATTGACTCCATTAGAGTTCAGCTGACCGATGCTCCAGCTGCTAAAGGGGTGGGAGCAGTGCTGTCTGGCTGCTACAAATTAGACTTCATCTGGAGTCCCACTTTGCCTTTACTGCTCTACCTTCCCCCTCTGCATCCCTTCCAACTTCCATCCTTGGTCTGATGCTTTTTTTAACCTTTCCTCAAAACCCTGGTGTCCTTTTCATTCCCATGAGCAATGCAGTGCTGGCAGGTTTGTCAGCTTTGCCATTATATCCTGTGCCCCTGAGCCCCCTCTGTCTGAGGTGCTCTCCTTTCAGACAAGCATGTGACATAGGTGCTGCAGACATCTGTCATTCACTGGGCCCCCTCTGACCTGCATCGTGCAGCTCCTCTTTCCCACTCTCCACCTTTGGTTCACAGCAAGCAACGAGTCTGAGGGAGGGGGCAAAACCTCCCCTCCCTTTATGGCAAACTCATGCATGGGCACAGCTACCACTCTGGCTTCTGTGTCCAGGAGCAGAAACTCTAGTGACCCTTTTGTGTTATACTGGCCATTTGTTAGATCTTTAAACTCCATCTGTTTAGGCTGAAATCCTTTTAATGACTGGACATGAACAATTTAGCACTGATTTTTCAGGAGAAAATTGGCTTGATTGGAACTTTGGTGACTATTGCTCCAGCTGGTAAAGTGTGGACACTGGTTTAGTGGCATGAACACAGCTTTGCTGGGGATTGTTAAGGGCTGGTGGACAGCACTATCAGGAGAATACAAAAGATGTGATTTTCTTATCTCTGGCACCCCAAGGCTCTCCTTCCCCACGTTTCCTCTCCCTGTGCTGGGAGAGATGCTATTTGTTCTGCTGACTGTTTGGTTAGGAGATTGACAATTCTGTTGGTCAACACTTGTATTTTTCCGTTCCCCCTCCTAATGTTCATCCATGTTTTGGCTCTGGCAAGTTTTTTCTAGCCATTTGTTTCTAAACTGCTGCCCCTCTATAGCATATGTTGATGCCCCAAAGGGTCAGAGTCCCAGGGAACTGCATCTTTGAGATGAAACAGTTCAAATCCAAGGGCCTTCAAACATCTCGGCTCTGTCCACAGTGTGTGGGTTTGGAAGTGAAAAAGAAACAGGAAATCATGCCAAGTGTAAAACCAAAACAACTATATGACCTGTTAGAGCTAAACATTTTTTATGCAGGCTATTTGTGGGAAAAGAGCCCCCCACATTTCACTCTGAACCTGCAGGTAGGAGTGCCAGCAAACAGGAATGTGGCAGAAGGTGACCTGATTTTGATAGTGGCTTTTTCTCAAATATTTGATGTTTTTGCTAGTTTTTTTTTTTTTTTTTTTTTCCTGTAACTCAGGAGGGCAAAGATGAAGCAGGACACAGGAATCTGAGGAGATCTGAAGTTTATGGCATATCTGGTACTGATCAGGGACTGAACTGGTTTAGGTGTTTTGGGATTCTCACTGTATTTATGACTGAGGCATGGGGCAAAAATAACCTGAAATACATTAAAGAGTGAAAATTAGCATTTGACAAGCAAAGGAAGTTATCAAGCCTAAAATGAAATAGATAAAGCACAGAGAAATCCAGAACTCTGTAGCAAAGGAGACCTAGAAAGAAAAGGGATTTTCAAAGTGATGTACCACAAATAGTGACACACTAAGCTGAACGTGCTGTGGATTCATAGCAGTGTCCTACTAGAAGAAGATTAGCAAAGCCTGAGATGAGTCATGTCACATCTATTTCTAGCAGTCATATTAGCTCTGACAGTGATCCAGAGTTTTGTGGTATAAATTTAACCAGTTTGCAGTGAGTGCACATTGCCACTAATTTCAATTATCTGTAATTCTGTAGAGTGAAGGGAACCACTGTAAATGATCTGCTAAGGAAGGTTACAGGATGAGTTTCTGGCCTGGCTGTAGTTTGGTGAAGCAGCACTGATGCAGCACGAGCTGTTGCCTGCTGAAAACAGGAATGTTAGACATTGAAAATTAGTGGCATCTGTATAAAGTGCCAGGTATAGCAAAGGAGATAAAGCTCCATATTACACTCAGTGTAATGTAGAGCCATGGACATGACCAGCACCTTGTTAGAATGAGGCCTTGAGTGTCTCAAATTGGAAACAACAGCTGCAAACAACAGCAGTGTTATGAAAACTGTCCCTGTATGTGGGTGCTGATTGTTTGGTTAGAAGACACACATCCAGAGTAATGGGAAACATCTCCAAATCCCAGAAAGAGTAGTGAAAAATCACTGAGAAAGTGTCAAAACCAACAGCCATAGCAAACAGAAATGGCTGAAGTTCAGGCATGAAGTGGGCAGAACTGATGGATTTACTGCTGCTGGGAAATACTTGTGCTGACACTTCAGGGTGATCCATGGGTACATGCCAGAGGTGCCAGAGGGACTCATTTAATGTTGGCTGAGGAGGGCAGTGTTAGAGGTGTCTTTTTGAGTCTCTCTGCCTTCCAGAGCTGTTTACAAGCCTCTGTTCTCAGCCTTTTGCTACACAGAGCCAATGAGTCTGTGACACTGAGGATGCCACGGTCAGCAGTTGGCACAGCTTTAGTGATTCTCTCCCTTTTCTCTACTGGATTACTTCCCACCAGTGGTACAGATACCACCACTTGAGAAATCACCTCAGAAATAGCACTTTGGAAAAAAAGAGTTTGGACTTCAAGTGATGGCAGATCTCCCATGGCACCGGTAGGTGTTATTTTTGTAAAACAGCAGCAGCAAAGGACTACTCAGTGCTTATTTTCTGGCAGAAATTACCTATCACCAGCTCTCCTCTACTGGGTCATGTTATAGTCTTCTCAGCTGAATAAAAAGAGGTCTTTATATCACATGAAGATACTAAGGTCTTTAAAAAGCAGCCTTCAGTTGGGTTTTGCATTCCTCTGCCCAGATACTCACTGCAGTGGTGTTCTGGTAATTTGAGATGTAGTGGACTTTTTCCTGAGTTTGTTTTAAAGGAAGAACTGAGGGAAGATGTCCCAGTAGTTCAGGTTTTAGCATCCTCCTCTGGAAAGGTGCATTCAGGGACTATCTCTGCTTTGGATGAAGCCTCTGGAGGGAAACAGCAGCTTCTTTAATTATCCTTTGTAGTCAACTTCAACTTCTGACATGTCAGCAAAAGAGAGGTAATACCCGTGGATTTGGAGGCTGTTATGCATTTCAGCAGGCCCTTGACACATATTTGAGAAGGATGTGCACAAACCAACATGCTTTGATGTTTTCCCTGGAAAGGGAAGGACTGGATTACCCTGAAATGAAAACTCCTCCACGAGTCAGAGATCCTTCTCTGTGTCAGAAATTCGTTGTTGACCATTAATTTCTGATGTTCACATCATGGGTTTCATGCCTCAAAATAGAGGCCCCCACAGTCTGTTCTGAACTGAGCATCCCCTCTCTGCTGCGCTTCCTCAGCTTTCATTAAACTTCATTAAGGAAAGCAAACATCCAGTGTTTCTATAAACAAGTGTTTCACCCTTGTTGAAGAGGGTGAAATGCAATCATTTGCTGCAATTCACACTTTTAGGGATGGGGCATCCACAACCTCTCTTGGGCAACCTGTTCCACTGTCTCACCACCCATATAATTAAGAAAATATATTAAGATATAGGAAGATGCTTGATGAAAAAAGAAGGGTACTGTGAAAGAATATGGCTTTCCTTCTTTCTCGCTGTATTCCGTATATTCTCCTGCCTCTTTTGAGCATCTCCGTATCTTCTGTTCAGTCACATCCACCTCCTTTAAGCTGAGGTCCCTTCTTCCCTGCTGTAAGCACCACTCTCACCTTGAAGTTGCTACTCCAGAGTCCAGAAGGAAAGAGTTTATCCCGGAGTTCTCTTTGCTCCTGGCCTTTGTCAGCTCTTCCTCGCTTTCAGGATTTGCTCTCATGTTTTAAGTGAGAGACCTCTGCTTTTTTAAGTGTGAAGGCACTGGCAAAGCTGGACACATCAATCCTCTGTTTACTTACAGGTCAGGTGCAGGACAGGCAACGGGAATCTCAGATTTCCCATGCTGCTTTACACATCTTTACACTGACCTCTGCAATGACCCAAACTTTTACGGAGGATAAGAGGCAGTTCAAACTCTGTATCAGCTCAGCCCTTAGCCCACAGAACATCATGTGGGATGGCTCAAATATGCCAAATTGTGTGTTGTGATTAAGTGGAATGGTCCATGATCTATAAAGATCTGAGAAAATTACAGCCACATTAATTAAACATAGGCTCTCTGGTTGAGCCTAAACCACAGATGGCATCCCACAGATGGAATGCCACTCTTGATGTTCACGGAGCCACTCAGCCCTTTAACTTCAGCTTGTGCTGATTAGCATAGTAATTTATTTTAGGTGCAGCTATTGGCCTCTGCTGAGGGGAGTGCTTTTAAACGGATATCACTGACAAGGGCCCAGTATACAGAAAAAAAGTGCAACGGGGACCAGGGATAATGGAAGCTCCAAATGTTATCACCTGTTCTTCCATCCTGGCCTTTCAAAGCAGCAGGAAGGAATTGGACACTGCATTCCCACTGAAGTTCAGCAGCATTTGGCTATTTTATTACTTTAAGTCCTTTTTTTTGACTAATTGTAGCAGTGATCTACTTCTAATACTGAACATGGAGCTCTTTTATAACAGAAACATTTACCCTTTCATGCTGAGTCCTAAAATCATCCTTGTCTCTCCCTCCAGAAGGCTCGAGTTATGGCTCACTAGGTTTTGTGCTGTCTTTTTGGCAGTGCTTGTGGGAAAGGTGCATAGCAGGGTTTATTTAGCAGGAATGGCTACTGGTGATAACCTAGAGTGGGGCCCCATTCTGTTAAGCACTCTGCATCCTCTGTGCCAAGGAGGGGAAGGATTATACAAAATAAAATTTCTTACATCCAGCCATGTGGAAACCGATGCATGGATATGAAATGACTTTTCCAAGGTCATACAAAAAATCTGTGGCAAAGCTAAGACCTAGCACAAGACAGCCTGAGTTCTAGGCCAGCACAATAATGTCAATTATAATTATTAATGTCAAAGAAGGAGGAGGGGAGAATAGAGGAATATTTTTTCAGGGAAGAGGATGGCGGGGAATTATTTAACACTTTAAGGCACACTGACACTGTGTATAAAGATAAGTGTGGGATTCTAAAATCAAAATAGATTTCTTTTAAATACATCATCTTGTTTCTAACTTTAATTTTTACTTAGAGAGGCAGGAGGGAATTTGCTATTACTGTCTTTGAAAGAAGCCAGCCTGTTACATCGGTAATTAAGAGCAGTGCTGGAAAGGCTCTCAAGCTTTTTCTTCATCTGCTTCAGGGCCTCTGTTTTAACTGTAAGTGGCCAGGCTTGCCTGAAAACACAGTGTTTGTCCTGATAAAGGTTCTTTTTCAGAAATAAGTTGAAGGTAATTTGGAGGTTCTGGTGCAGGTCTTGGCTGGTTCCTGGGTCAGACATGGTTTGTGTCTTCCAGCCTCTGTTGCTGAAAGCAGCACTGGCCAAAAACCACCTCCACGTAACGCCACAGCTCCTGGGAGAGTGGGGAGCATGTTAGTTCAAAGCCCTGGAAAATCTGGAAGCCCACCTTTTGGAAGAACAAGAAGAGCATCCCAATGCTTTTGCAACTGTGATGTGGATATCTCTGTCTCCCTATAGCCAGCAGCAAGGCATGAAATACTTGGGGACAAGTTGCCCCCATCTCATGAAAGAGGCATGAACTTAATGTTTGGGGCAAGGCATGGACTACAAAAGTTGGAGGGCAAGGCACTGGAAAGACAATGCTTCCCACTGGTCCCTTTTCTCCACCGATATGTCTAGGGGACCATCTGTATGCTGTGATAGAAAGTTAAGACCCATCAGTTTAGAGCTGTGATGAACCAAGGGCACTTAGTTTGGGACCTTTGTCCTCTTCAGCTGAAACGTATTTAAGTTCTTTCATGTGGGCTGTGGTTGTTCTGGGAGTGCTTTCTCTGTAAGCAGCTGTGGGGAGCACTGGCTTTCTTTAGCACAGCATCTGCAGTTGCTCCTTGCTTGGCCAGTAAGAGAAGGCTGTGGCTGTGCATTTGTTCGTCATCATGTGCTGGCTCCAAGCCATTTCCAGAGCAGATCCTTGGCCAGGACAGCTCACACTTTGCTCCTCAGCAGTAAAGTCTGTGATAAACCTGTTGCCCTGTTTGAACTTCAGTGGACTTGACTGAAACACAGATGAAGTTGTCTTGGGCAGGGGCTTCACGTGCAGCCTAGTGGGAAGTTCCTCCAGAGCACTAAAATTAATAGCAGCAGTATCAGAGCTGTGTTGTGGCCAGAGGCTGCAGACCTGAAAATTGAGCTGGAAGAAAGAATCTCTAGCTTCATAGTGGGACAATTTAGTTCTCTCTCAATTTTCTGGCTGTTGGAGGATTTCTTGGAGTCAAGGCTGTGCACTTCTACAGCAGATTTGGAGAAAAAAAAAGAAAGGAAAAATATGTTTCAGAAAAAAGAATTAAAATATTTTTCTTTCTACAGGAAAATAAGATTTCAAGTTTTCATATTCTGAATAAAAATGGTGAAATGTTTGAATTCCCAGTAGTAGAGAAATACTAAGTTATGACCAGTTATGAGTGGAACTGCACTTTTCCACTTTGGCCTTGCCCTTGTAGGTAATTTTCATTTTCATGTGGAATTTTTTAGGTCAGACCTAGCTGACCAGGTGATTTTCCCTGCTTTACTAGATGCCTGCAGGCTTCTAGGGATCCATTAATCCCATGCCTTTTGAAAGATTGGTTTTCTGTCAGTATGTTTCCTTGCTCTGATAAGCTGTTGGGGTGCTCTGCTGTGCTCAGTGTTCTCAGATAATGAGTCCTTGATCTTGGTCAACCTGAAGTTCTACCAGGAAGGTCAAGTTATTCAGACAATGTTAGTTAGCTACCAGAGTTTTGCCCTGAGACATACTGAAGTCTATGGAAGGTGTCTCCTGGTTTTATTTTTTTATATAATTAGAACTAAGTTAATTATTTGGAATTTTTTTTTTTTTTTTTTGGCTCTCCATCATTTCTGAATATACTGTTTTCAACACAAGCATCAGCAAAATTTACTTCAGACTGTATTGGTTTTGCTACCAGGAGTATTTTATATAAATTCTCATAATAGAGATTCCAATATAAGGCTTAGCCGTGTTTTCCTTTGGAAAGCATTTTTCTGTGCTTTCTTCCCCAGCTTGATAGTGTTGGTCAATCTCTCCTTTCCTAATAGTGTGCTGTTGGTATAGCTGGCTTTTACTGGCAACCACAGCCTCCTTTGGGTGGTATTCTACAAGAACCATAGCTGATTCTGTGGATAGGGAGTGGTGAAACTGAGAGTGCTGAAAATTTTCCTTCAAAAATAATATTGTGTTTGAAAGTTTTCGCTGTCTTCTTGCCTTCCTATGATGAGGGCCAATGTATGGACAATGGGGAAAAAACCCAGTTTATTCAGCAGGAGAGAATGATATGAAAGGGAGAGTTAGTCCTTCCAGTCTCATCAAAAAGCTCCTGAAAACTGAGGGAAACCAAAGTTTACCTCTTTATTTTTGAAATAACCATTTTCATAAAAAAACACCCAGCCTGTCCCAGTTCTGTTGATAGGAAAGCTTATTGATTATTTCCCTGTATTCATGGTGCCCTTCCTGACCCTACTTAATTTAGATCCTGTGTGGGCACTTATCTTTGTGGTCACTGTGGTTTAATGTTAGTGACTGAAAATTGATACACACATCCTGGAGTCTTCTTCACCACCTCAGAAGCCATTAGGCCTTATCATCTTTGGTCATCATCTCGTCTGTCCTGTCTCAGGATGGATAAGCTTCCTGTTGATGTGATGATATCCAACAGCACATCATTATACTGTTGGAAAGAGACTTTCCACATTTATACCTATGGGCACATAGTGATAGGACAAGGGGGAATGGCTTTAAACTAAATGAGGTTTAGGTTAGATATTAGGAAGAAAGTATTCAAGGCCAAGTTGGATGGAGTCTTGAGCAACTTGATCTAGTGGCTGGCATCCCTGCCCATGGCAGGGGGTTGGAACCAGGTGCACTTTAAGGTCCCATGCAATCAAAACCATTCTAGGATTCTATGTTTCTGTGATGTGATGAAACACAGGGGAGCCTTCATTGCCGGTGCCTCAGAGCCAGTTTCTGCGGGGTGTTTTTCTCCTCTTTCAGGGTGGTGCTGCAGCAGCCGTGTTTACTTTGTGGGACCGTAGTGAGTAAGCTCAGCTCCACATACAAAAGTCCTGTGCATTCAGCCCTGGGTTGGAGGAGGATAAAGCCCTGAATTGTGCTATCCATGCTCAAAGGCACTGGAGCAGAGCTGGGAGTCCAGGGGAGCCGAGGATTTGTTTAATGGTGGTGGATTTGGCCAGGAAGCAGGCTTGAGGCGCGGGCTGCCCGTGCGGGATGCGGTGCCGAGCAGAACAAGGGGACTGTTATAAAACAGGGCCTGGCAGAGAAAAGGTAGTGCTGAGAGACTTCAGAGAGGAGGCTGTTCGAGCCTTGGGAGGCTGAATACACACTCGGAGAAGAAGGAATGAAGTCAGCTGCTGAATGAAGTGACTCTGGGGCCACATGGTTATTGGTTTGGAAGTATCCCCTACAATGCAGGTCTCCCAAGGAGTGTGTGCCCAGAGGGGCTATACAGTCCTCAGCAATACCTTGGCTGGATGCTGTTAAATAAGGTTTTAAGAATCAGAAGACAAAGCATTATAGACTGGAGGGGCTGGGACTGCAAGGCTCTGCGGCAAAGGGCCTTTCTTCCCCTGTCTGCAGGCTGCTGAGCTCAGCAGGGGCCCTGGTCCGTCATTAGAGCTTACTCAGCACCACTACATCCCAAATCACCAATATGATGGTTGACTGGCAGGAGCTTTGGAGGGGGAAAACAGCAATTACAAACTAAATGGAAAGGAGGAAATAATGGGAAAATGGAAGTTATAGAACAGAACTGACCACGGAGTGGAAAGGGACTTTGTGGAAACCTAATAAAGCATCATTACCTTTAGTAGAAGAACATGGTGAACTGCAGCAGTAGAATGTGAATCATAAAAAGTGATACCTGCCCAATGCTAGCTGTAGCCCTTAGATCAGATTTTGCTGGCCTTTTTTATCAACCTTTTTTTGTGTGCTTTGACAAAAAAGGGAGGTGGCACTGAGGGGAACTTGATGCTGTTCGCATATTCTGCCAGTTCCCCTTCACCGACTTGATAGCAGCAGCACGCAAATACGTCTAATTCAATTTTTCTACTATTTCTTGAAAGGTAGTCTCTATCAGCTCTGAATCCCCTGGGCTGTCAGAGGATGGGGAGAGGGGACAAAGTTAATATATTTTCAGTTCTCTCTAGATAGTTTTTTTATCTCATTTTTACTTAGGAGTATGTGTTCAACAACCCTTCTTTCTTTTCCACCACAGATCTGATTACCTTGTAGCAGTTCAGCATAGTTTTCTATGGGTATTTACCAAGATGTAAGAATTAGAGATTAAAATAAATCTACTTTAAACTACTTCAGCTGCAAGAATGTATAGAAGACATTATTTACTGTGAAATTAAACGAGGATAGATACCTGTTTACAATCAATGGCGTGAAGCCAACAAACGTGTTTCATTACTATGGCTAGAAAGAAAAACATCCTCTATAGAATTTTTTTTTACTAAAGTAAAAGAATTCAAAGAAGTGGAATGACTTGACTTCTCATATTAGGCTGAAAACTGAAAGCAGGCAAAATAGGATGTTTTGGTTAAAAAAAGATCTTGGGTCATGTTCACACATAACACTTCTCAACAAACACTAACTTGTTCCATGTACCTGCATTTTTTACTGAATATATGAGAAGAAAAGCTTGAAATGTCAACAATTATTCCTTTAAAAAAGGGAAAAGAAAGAAGAAATAAAGAAGCCATTAGCTAACTGCTGTGTGTCAGCTGGTGAGCTTGATCAGCGGTGCGTTTTATAAGGTTGTGCACTGTCATTATAGTGGTTGATTGTCCCTCAGAAATAAAATATTAGCATGCATCTGACTGCAGAAGTTCAATAATAATAGCAGATAGTGGTAATACATTGCAACCAGAGACAGCAGCAGTAGCAAAGTACTGACTAATTGTCTGTTTGAGGCCCATCTTGTCTCTTTTAATTTAGCCACCTACCAAGAATTCCTTTTATGTTCTGTTCCAGATATCTGAGTTTAAGTAGGTCCTCTGACTTGCACCACTCTGTCCATGTCTTCTTTAGCATAGGTAATCATGACTTTGAACTCTACCCAAGGAAGTCCTGTCTGCTACACTAACTAGTTACAACTGGTAAATGAAGGGTCTTGCTTTTTACATGGACATGGCCTAAATAAACTAGAAAGGAAATCACAGTTTTAATTTAGGATGCTGCTAGTGGGATGACCCTCTACTGTTGCCCTAAGTGCCTGATGCACAGCTATGCTGTGAACTAAGAAGAAACTGTTATTTGCTTGTGTCTTTGTGGGATGTGGGGTTCCTATTTGGAAACAAGACCAAATGAACAGTGACAGTTCAGGGTTTGCCAGTAAACGATTAGTGTCCAGAAATTATAGAATCACAGAGTGGTTTGTGTTGGAAGGGACCTTAGGGATCCTCTAGTTCCAACCCCCCACCGTGGGGAGGGACACCTTCCACAAGACCAGGTTGCTCAGGAAACATGAACTCTGTTTCTCATTGGCATCCTGCTTACCTTTCCTTCTACTTGCATTCTTGGTCTCCCCAGCCCCCGGCCTTACATTTTTTTCCTCTTTCGGTCTTTTGGGGGTTGGCAGGGCAGCTGGGCTCAGGGATGCAGGTTAGTTTTGCCACTCTCTCAGCCAGGCAGGCATCAGCTCCCTCCTGTTCAAAACCCCTGTAACAGGGTGAGCCCCGCTGCGAGACAGGACTCATTATCACCGGCACAGTGTGTGCTAATGAGTCTAAATAGCTTCTGCAGGAAGCTCATGGCTTTGCAGCACACAGAGTGTGTGGAGTGCTGTATCTCACGGTATCAGCGTCCCCTTTGCTGGGTCTGGTTTGCTGAAGTGCAAGTTTCAGTGGGAAAGGGAAGAAAAATGGATGGATTTCTAATTTCTTGCCTGTTCCTTCCACAAACAACCCTTCCCTCGAGCCTGCAGATTTATCACAGCTGAGAGGGAGATCTGTGGCAGCTCCTTATTAAAATATTGGCAGCCTATTACTGCTCCTTACAAATGATGCAGATGGATCACTGACTGAAACAGTGCTGAAAGGCAGCTCTGTCTGAGGTGAAACGGTCTTTGTCCATCACTGCTACCTGCACTTTTCCTCACTGGAAAGCAGATTTTATTTCTTTTTTTAATATACTTTGCCTACCTCAGCAAATCAAGATCCTGAAAGTTGTTTCAGAGGTTCTCTTATCTTTTAACAAATATCACTGGTCTGTAGCTGTCCTGACCTTGAATTGGTTACCCGTGCATTTCTCACATCAAGATTAGATTATTGCGACTGCCTCCTGACAACCTGGCCTGATAAGACCCTGTACAATTTCCAGCTGGTGCTGAATGCTGCTGCCAGGCTCTTGTAATAGAGAGATGAGCTCCACATTTCACCTCTGTCCAAAGTGCTGTGTTATTTGCCAGTTAAGCAATATATCGACTTGAAGAGTTCCCTGTTAAAGATGAACTGCACTTTTTATCCACGCTTATGCTCGTGTGTGCTTTGAGAAGTGATATGAAAGCACAGGTAGGTGCTGGCTGCCCCGTGTAGTGATGATAGGAAGGGCACTTGGTGCCTGACCACATTACCTGTATCACTGACAGGTTATTTGCAGCTCACCTCTAAACAGGATGGCATGGGTTCAGCCTGTTTTCTCCTATATCTTTTTAATTTACGCACCTAACACTAAAAAGCTGAATTGGTCTCAGCTATAAAGATAATCCTCTTTTTTTCTGTCTTTCAAAATATTTTCAGCTTCTGTCATTGGTTGGAAAAAGGAAACTATGTTTTGATAATAAAGCTGTTGATATTCTTGCTTCATCCATTTTTTTTCTTAGACCTGTAAATTTTTACATCCTAGATATTTGGGGCATACCGAGGGAAATGAGGAGCTGCATGCTTTCACAAGAAGACATGTTCTGGATTAAATAAATGTTTGTTTGTTTCTGTATGTGGTTTGTTGTTTTTTGTTTTTGTTTTTGTTTTTTTTTCCCCACAAGAGTGGTCAAACTTAAAAGAAAAAGTGGATCCTCCAGGCTTTCAATCTTGGATAACAATAAAATACCACTGGTTGAAACAAGGTGGATGCTTCTCTCCTGTCCCTCACGGGATCCAGAGGACACCCAGCCTTGACAGCACTGAGTTAAAGGCAATGTGAGATTCAGTATTGCTATTCCATGATTGTACAGATGCAGGTAGAATGAGTCTTCACTGAAAACGAATTTTGCTGTTATATCCAATAGAGGGTTTATGTTGTCAACTAACTTTATTTATATTAACTGTTAACTTTTTACCTTTAGCTGCAAAGGTAAAAGTGACATACCACAGGCTTCTTGAAGTCACAGCTTCCTCTTAAAAGTAATAATTCTGCAAGGGAGGAAGGATTTTGTGTTCCTTTTGTTGTTTGAATCTTAAGAGTGGAGAAGGTGGTCAGTGTAATAAAAATGTGTGGTCACTGGTGAGACTCAATCCTTTGGCATTACATCAGCGAGAAACAATGTGGTAGGGAAGAGTTAGTAAAAATTATGTGGAGGTACTTTGCATAAACTTCCTTTGCCATTAAGTTCCTTTGCTCATCTTTTGCCAGTTTTTGTTGCTTTTGCAATCTTAAATATTAAAAAAAGCAAAAAAAAGAAATGCTTCTAAGCAGATGAGCTCAATCTGTTTCAAGAAATATCATGTTCACCAAGCATATGCACGGTACTCAAAATATCTACTTTCTTTTTAGCAATGGTAGCTCTAGAATGCCCTTGACCTTCCAAAGAGGAGGAATTTCTACTAATACAGTATATAGGATTTTAATATTAAAAGAGGTTAAATAGCAGAAAGTGAAAAGCTCTTTGCTTCGTCTTTAGTGAGAAGTGAGTTAATACCAGCAATTTCCATGGCAACTACAAACAGACTGTCCTGTTCATTTCCATGTTATAAATAAAACAAAAATATTCTCTAAATAACATGCTGTGCCTACATGTATTTGCTATCACCATGTTCAGCAGACACTGGGAAATATTTTTGTACATATTTGTAAGAAAAGATTACAAGATTTATGCAAACTAGCCAGCCTTGGTGGGCTATATCCCTTTGAGGAAATAATAAAAATAACCCCAAAACAATGCCACTCTTTTTACTGCTGATACTCTCTGAGTTTTGCAAATAATTACAACTCCAAAACCTATACCTTTCCAGCAACTGGTATAAACAATTATAAACTTCCAGAAGCATAATTTTAAACAGAAGCAAAAAATAATTTTAAAAAGGGTAGGTGGTGACTGGGACTTTTGCCCTTATATTTCTGATGGGATGCACACAATAACTGGAAAGACAATTGTTTTGTGGTTTAATTCCACATAAATTCCAATAGGCCAGACCTACTTTGTGTGCTCTCACTGCATCTTGTATTCTGTTCTGTTTTCTGACACTAAAATGCAGCTATTTGAGTTCACAGCAACTCCTTAGGTGTGGGCAAGTCTTCATCCTGCCTTCCTTTAGGTCTGGGAGGTGTCTTTCCCAGGTGTATAGCTACAGGGCTCAGCCGAGGCTTTGGAGCAAGGGATAAAGCACAAGAGCTTCTTGTGCAAAAGCAGCTCAAGAACTTTTCTTCAGATTCCTCAGCCCCAGCTGGCATTCAGGCAGAGGGCAGGGCCTGCAGAGCATCCAGGGTACCACTCACTGGCTGTACTGCTCTGGGAGTGGAGATCTACTTTTTGACCGTGGAGTGACCATCCCATAAATCACTTTCCAGAGAAGGACTGGGAGATGTGAGAAGAGCTTTCAGAGACGGCTGCTGCCATTAACCACTCCTTGAGGTTGGAGGTGGCCTGGGAGGAATAACCAGTACTGCTAAAAGCAGAAAGGTGCATTAGGCTGAACCTGTCACTCTCCATAGGGTTTTTGCTGGGAGTGCCCTGTCCATTTGCTGCTTGTTCAGAATTCAGCAGTGCAACTGCTCACTGGCCTGAGACACTGTTATCCTGTTGTGCTTCCTGTCTGCTGGCTGAGCATGGATGAGCAGATCACTTGACACTGCAGGTTTTTAAAGCAGTTTTGAGTACTGGCCTTGCCTCTTTTCACATCTAGATTCTTAGGCTATATTATATTATCATTAATGTGTGCTAACATCTGTATGTTGACTTAGTGGGAGATGTAAATGCTGCAAAGGAGACTGGTTTTCACTAGTGCCATTGAATTATATCCGTCTCCTAACTTTAACCTAGAAAATTCTAATGATTGGCCTATCCTATTGCTTTCAGGCAGAAATCTCTAAAAATATATCATCCTTCCCGTGAGACTGAATTTTTCTTGTTTTTTCTATTTCTTTATTACAAGAAGATGTTAAGTCAAATTTGATTGCTGAGGTTAGTTGCATTTTGCTGTGCTTGTGTATGTATAAAGAAGGGCAAAGGTAGGTATAGATTTATTTTTGTGTCATGCATTTTCATTCTTGTTAAAGCTTCCAAAAGTTGAACAGAAATTGTAAATACAGCATAATAAACAACTTGGTACAGCAGTGAGGATATAATAGGTTCCATTTATTAGAGATTAGCCTTTTTTTTTTAAATTAAAATTGCAGGCAAGGTTTCTAATTACAGTACAAATTATTTCACGTGTATTTTGCTTCATTAAAAATCTGTGTAGGGGACAGTGCTACACTTGAATCAGAGCTGGGAATCCAGCCAGGAATGTGACCCCCTTGATCCTTTCATTCAGATGTATTTAAAAGCACAATTGAGGGTGAGGCGGAGGAGGAAATGTGTCCATTTTCTACTATTGAATGTTGAATCCTGCCTCATCCCAGGCTTGACTCAGCCACCTCAGGTTCCACCTTCCCCTTGCTTACACTGGAGATCCCTGCTATATATACTTCAGATCCCTGCAATGCTCTTGAAATTATGCTGACGAGTTTAACTGTTTTTGTAGTGTCAGACATACCATATGCTAGTCTACGAGTTTACACTGATTTTTAACTTTAAAGGAATAGGGAGATGGTGAGGACCTCTACTAGTACTGTATCTTCAGTAGGGAAGGACCTTTCCATGTTTCTTGCCTGTATGACATGAAGCCAAGGCACCATGGTAGGGATGCTCACTGTTTGGCCAAACTGGGGGCACTTTTGGGGGTCTGTTAGGGGTTCCAGTCCTGTGCCTCTGTGCAGAAGGTGCTCTGTGGCAACAGTCTCAGTGGTTTGTGTGAGGTGGGTGCTCTCCTGATGCCCCAAGCTGCCTGTGATGGGGTAGAAGAGGGAATAATATGTCCTGGATGATGCGGCAGTGTTATCCAGCAGACAGATGTCCATGAGGGAAGAAGTTTCAAATATTATCCGTACCCCATTCCACTGCTTCCAAACCCATTGTCAGGGCCCTGAGGGAATTAATGAACCTTAATGGCTCACTTAATCAGCCTCACCTGGGACTCATACCCCTTCCAGAGACTCCATTTAAGCTCAAGCTTGTGTCTTCAGTCTCTGCATGAGCCGTGCTGCAGGTAACCCACCTCCTTGGTGCTGAGTTGTAGAAATCTACTGTCATGGTTGGACATCCTGAATGTGCCTTGTAGATTGTGTCTAGGCCTGTATTTGGCTTCTCTTTCTGGATGGACTTGGGACCCATGTCGTAGCCCTGTTTCCAGCCCTGCCTGTGGCTCTGTGTCCATTTATTCCTGATTAGACTCCCTGGTTGTCCCCTGGATCTGGTGCACCACCTGCTTAGGCTTGTCTGGGACTAATGAGAGACATCAGCACCAGTCTCTGCCCACCACGTTCAGACTCTTTGGAACTGTGCCTGTTGGTGAGAGCAGTGCCAGGGCTGGGTCACCCTTGTCTCCTGGGCTGTTCCTGCCCGAGGGAGCAGCCATTTCTCACTGCTCCCTGGCACTGGCTGTACAGAGGTCTCTGGTCCCATGATCTTCCCCCCTGGCTCTCCGTATGCCATGACCACCAGCAGGGCTGTGATGGCTTGGCTGCATCCAGCCTACTCAGGACCTTAGTGGGGAGGGGTGGCAATGTGGTAGCCAAGGACTGTCTGGACTGGTGAACCAGACATCTTCTTGGTATGCAAATATGACTATAAGTCAATTATCTTACTCCATAAATAGTGGACAGCCCAGGGCCTCTTGATCTCTACTGCACACCAGTAGACTGAATGCCAGATGTCCCCCTGAGGAGGGACACCTCTCTAGATTATTCCTTGAGGATGACAGGTTCCTTGCCACAGCAGATTCTTGGTAAGTGATTAATAGCATGCTAAACTTTGGAATCTTAGCTGAACGTTATAAATGATCGATTATACATACATAATCCTTTAGGCTTAAACCATTGACCAAGTCTAGGACTAAGTCTGGATCAAGCTGCACCTGAACTCCCTTCTAAGAAGCTGTTTAGAGCACCAAGGAGTCCTTTCTGAACCTCATGACTCAGGTGTAGCCTGCCTTCAAATCTTGTTAAAACACTGTCTCATTTGCTATCAAACTTTGTTAAATTGCTGTTTTATATCAATAAACATATTGCTACTCCTCCCCTGGGAGTAAAGAGTGGCACTCCATGCATAACATTAGCTTATCATTTCTGTGTCCATGTCCTTACTGAAGTGCTGCTCCTCCCAGCCTTGAGTTATGTCTCCTGGTGGGTATCTACCATAAACCAGGACCTCTGTGTTTAACTGCCCAGACCATTCTCACCACACAGGAGTGTGAGTCTCAGATCTCAGCACATGGTTTCTCCTTTCTCTCCTGGCATTGTCACTTCTCACACAAGACTGAGACCCTGTAAGTGTCACTTGTACTGGAGTCAGTGCCACTGGACAGAAGGATACAGTCTGGGTTGTTCCTTCTTTGCCAGGTAACGGTGTTTAGTTAACTCTTCCATGGAGTTTTCCTCTTTGCATATGTGGCTGGGGTGGGGAGAGTGGAGAGAACATCTGGTCCTTTATCTTTATTTGGGGAGATTTAAGTAATTGACATGTCTCAGTGGGTATCAGAGGGGGGCAAAAAAAAAAACAACGGAAAAGATCCTTCAAGCCTCTCCGGTTGCTAAGAGACGAATGCTTCAATTTTGAAAGCCTCCATGCACACAGGGGATATTATCCTGGCAAATTGGACTTTCAAATCTGGCAGCAAAGGAAAGAAAGGTGATGCCCAAAAAATAGAGGTCATTTAGGTGATTTGATTTCAGGGACATCTGTTCTCCTTCGCTTGAAGGGCAGGGTCTGCTCTGGCTAGTGAACATATGTGACCACATTACATGTCAGAAGTTTACTTGTGAATGTTTTGGTCCTGTGCTCACAGCTCGGCCAGGTGACCTCCTTTCTCTTCTTTCCGGCACTGTTAATTTTTAACTCATCTTTTGTGTACAAAGCTTGATTGTGATGTCAGGCCATGTGTAGCACTTGCTTTGAAGCTGAGAACAGGTTTGTATGCAGATGGAGTGAATGATCAAGTAGCAGTTTTAAAGTTTTATACCCAGGGGACCTGCAAGCCTCCCTTGCAAGATCCCTGCACTGAGTGGCACAGGAGGGTGAAGCACAGAGCCTGCTCATCTGTAGTGTTCATGCTTGGAACAGCAGCTGCATCCCTTCGTAATTCTCTGGCCATGTAACTCTCTTCAAAAGCACTGCTGTTGATTGCCTGCCAAGTGAAGCTTTAGGGAGGATGCTGTAAAGGCTGTGACCTCTTCTCTATTCGATATTTAGACTCTCTGCATCATGTGATGACAGGGGAGTAAATACTAACACTACTGCACTGCTCCTATCACCAGCCCTGGTTTGCTCATGGGACACTTTGCAGAGGGGTGCAAGCAAGTCCCCTGTGCTCTTTCAGTCTGTAAAATGGGCTGGGATGTTGGTGTGTGCTCCAGACTGATGCTGGTCATGGTGCTCTCATTGCCATTTCTGTGCTGCAGAATGCCCCAGTTGCACACTGCTTTGCTGTTGTGCCCTCGGTCACAGCTGACCAGCTGAAAGGCTTGTGTTTGCGGAGCAGTGAGGAGGAGGATTGGGATCTGGGGCTTCTGAGTCCTGCATTGCCCTGAGGCAAGGCTTTTTTTGCTCTAGGGTTTTCGTGTGCTCTGACAAATGATGTCCTTTCAGAGACAAACACCTAGAGCTGTAGCTGCTGGTGCTTGGACACAAGGTGCTGGCAGTACCAGCTGGTTAACTGGCAAACAGGGGTTTCAGTCTCAGCCACGGTTCACTGAGGGGTGCAACTGAATGTGGTGTGCTTAATTTGAATGTACAGAAAGGACCCAGTGTCTCAGAGGTGTCAATATGAATTCTGCCACTTGTGCAATATTAAACACCTACATCAGGTATGGGTTTTGAGCTCAAAGACTTCACTGAGTTCTGCCTCAGTCACCATCAGACTTTTTCTTAAAGGCAGAGGAAATGACAAAAACAAATGTATCTGCAATATAAAATATAAAAAATACAAAAATCATGGAATCCTATGATCCTTATGTTTGGAAAAGACCTTTAAGATCACCAGGTCCAATCATTAACCCAGCACCACCACCACGTTCACCATTAAACCAAGCCTTCAAGTGCCATGTGCACGTGTTTTCTGAACACTTCCAGGGATGGTGACTCCACTACTTTCCTGGGCAGTCTGTTCCAATGCTTAACAATCCATTTCATGAAGAAATTTTTCTTACCGTCCAGTCTAAACCTCTCCTGGTGCAACTTGAGACCATTTCCTCTCATTCTGTCGCTTTTTACCTGGGAGAAGAGACTGACCCTTACCTGGCTACAACCTCCTTTCAGGTAATTATAGAAAGCAATAAGGTCAGCCCCGAACCTTCTTTTCTCCAGGCTAAACACCCCCAGCTCCCTCAGCTGCTCCTGATAAGACTTATGCTTCAGAACCTTCACTGTGCCCCCAAGTGCCACATCTACATGTCTTAAATACTTTCAGGGGTGGTGACTCCACCACTTGCCTGGGTAGCCTTTTCCAATGCTTGACAACTGTTTCAGTGCAGAATTTTTTACTGATATCCAATCTGAACTTCCTCTGGCACAACTTTTACTAAATGTTTGAGATGTTGCCTGCATCTCCCAAACTCGCAGTGGCTTTGGAGAATGACCTGTATTGGCCATCTAAACTAGATGCTTGCTATTTTATCTGCTAAACAGAACATAAAAGAAAAGGTAGAAAACACATTAAAAGTGAAAAGGAGAAGATACATAAAAAAGGGAATAAAGGGGGGGAGTTGATCTTTAGCCAGTGTTTGAGAATAAGGTTGAAACTGAGAGCTAATGTCAGAGGCTCTTCCTGAGACAGTTTCCTTTCAAGAGCAGGACAAAGGGTCAGCCTTGTCATGGTGGACTACAGACTAAAGGAAGAGAGGAATATCATAGGCTGTGTGTTAGAGTTCATGCTTGTCAGGTCACCTGTCCTCCTGGGACTTGTGTTGGATAAGGTAGTCTGCAAAGTAGTGACAGACCCATCCTGTTGCTATTTTGTTCGCTGGTTTCCAGTGTACCCAGTCTGGGCTTGTCACGCTGGTCCCTGCCCTTCCTGTTTACCAGGTGTGATCCAAACTCAGCTGTCTCTGAGCAGAGTCCCTGACCTTCCTGTTTAGGTGGATTAAATCAGTTAATAAGTTTCATGGACTTTTCTGCTCAAAATCACACAAGAGACTGATTTTCATTTCTGTTGGAAATAGTGCATGGTCACGTGTTCAGCCTCGCTCTTAGTGCTGTTGATAGTGTGCAAAGACCTCTGCATTTTCACCTGGAGAAGAACAAGCCCAAAGCATTCTAGTTTTCCAGGAAGTCAAGACTCAGAGCCAAAGTTTTGCAGTCTCTTTTACAGATTTTTTAAATTTTTTTTCTCTTTTCTCTGCTGCCTAATTGGAATCTCCTGTCAGTGTGCATTCCTAATAGAGTTTTCTGAACACAGGTCCTGAACCCTACATGGTAATGTAAAACCATTGCTCTGTGCTGTCTGTAACAGATGGGAAATGTAATCTTCTGGGTCTTGTGACAGGGTCTGCTCATTATTATATGAACAATGAGAGAAGAAACATAAAAGGTGCAATGTACATTTATTTCCTGGCACCTTGTTTAAAAGGCAACGGACCTGATTCTTACTCCCTTTAAGAGCTGCTGGGAGCACTTTGGTCTAAGAGACATCCAACCTGAAAGGAGAATTGCTTAATATGACTTAGATTTCTTTTTTTAATACTCTAAATTTTTCTCACCTTCCACCTTTTAATCTAGCTTGTCATTCAGGCAGCTTTGAGTACTGTCATGCACTTATCAAAGAGTGGGTGGCAAGGTGATGCCTACAATTAAGTGAATCTTGGGACATTTGTTTCAGAATCTCTTTAACCTGAAGTTTTTGCTTCTGTCTTAGATCTGAAGAAGAGCTGTGGGGCCTTTTACAGGTGCATCTCTGTGTTTGTGTGATTTATTTATTTAATTTTATTTTTCAAAGACTGTCTTCCTGATAACCTGTGTCATGCTCACACCTCTAAGGCTGTACCAGGAGAAGACCTATAAAGGATAGTTTTACTAGGGGGAACATCTTCAGTCTCAGTGTTTTGACTGAGAGTCTGGAGTCTGTTGAGATTCAAGCAATCTTCTGATGAAAGTGGATTGTGTACTGATTCTTTGAGAGAGGTTGTCTGCAATTATCACAGAATCACAGAATCATTAAGATTGGAAGAGACCTTCGAGATCATCTAGTCCTACCGTTAATAATATCAGGTCTATGATATTAAAAGCACTGGGGATTCAGACCAGAAAGACTTACTAAATATCAAGCAAAGAAGCCTTAACTGAAGCTAGACCGACCAGACAACTAAAACAGTGGCGGCACCTTTTGTTTTGCACTCTGCAGGCACTGAAGAAGCTTGAATGACAGCCTTCAGAGAACTGAAAGAAATCAAGTAAGGCATTTTCCTGTTGGACAATGTCTTCCCTCTTCTCCTTGGCTGTGTCCTTTTCTGTCTCTGACCTGTCTGCTGGCAGCAGGCCAGCTGCATAGTCCCTGGTATCTGATCTTCTGCTATCCTCTTACCTTCCCTGCCCTGGGATGTAGATCCCTGTGCTATCTGACCCTGTTTGGAGTTTCAATGTGATGGTCTCTATTTCCCTATCAGCCCTGCCAGTCTAGCTGGTTTCAGCATTTCAGCAATCTTCTGTGTGGGTTGGTGCATTACCCGTAAGGAGTGGAGTTTCATGCTGGAATTATTATGCCCTACTTATTTTTAATCCCTCTCCACCATCAGCACCTTTTGCCAAGAAGTGGAGTGGAGTTTTGCAAGCATTGCTTTGATCTTGCTTGTACCTTAGGTAACATCTGTATCGGCATTTGCATATTGATTCCTAGTGGAGGGGTTCACAAGCCAGGTTTCCTTTAAAAAGCAAGGGCTATTTTCCAATAATGATTCCTTTGTCTACTGATAAGCACAGAGACACACAGAGACACCCCCCTAGATTTTCGACAGGCATACAGCAGTTCCCTCCAATCCTGTTGTGTGTCCTTATTTTAAGGGTAAATGAAATGACACTGGATTCTGACTAGGAGAAGATAATTCATCCCAGTTTTATTTGCAGACCTTTTTAGAACAAACATGGCTAATTTGAAAGCCTAAGTGCTTCAGCTATCAAAAGTGTTTGACTCATCATATTTCTTAGTCTCAGCCAAATCTCACATAATAAAGGTCTTGTGTAGGTATTACCCTTTCCCTTTGCTGTTTGACCCGGGATGAAGCCATAAACATTGTTCCTTTGACTCCTGTTTTCAGAGTGAGGTAACATCTATTGTGAAAACTGCTCTTTTAGGGTGGTGCTGACTGGAGGCAGATGTGTATTACAGTGCCACCACAGCTGTGCTGTGACATGTCACATCACCCAGTGGTAATTAAGGAGTAGCATTCGGGGATCACCTTGGTACAGTAAATCCACTTAGTAAGTTTTTTTTAAGAGGGTTTGGTAGCTACCAGACCCTCCATATAGAAATCAGCAGGTCATTTTAAAGCCTTCCCTTCCCCCCATTTCCTCATGTTGCTGAGTATTTATTTCTAGTTACTAATGTAGGAGTGTTGGGGAGGAAGGGAGGGAGAACACCATAAAACTCTGGCTGTTTGTATTTCATAGATCTAATTACTGTATCTTGACATGGAAATGTATACAGGCACGTGAATGTATATTAGAATTAGGCAAATACAGCACAAATATATCCGTGTATGTCCTTCCAAATGAGCTAAACCAACTGAAATGTCAGTGATTGATTTTCTAGTGTATGCAATTGCAGCCTGGCTTATTGATTTGTTTGTGAACAGATGAGAAAATGAGGTTTTATCTCTCCATAATTTCTGAAGAAAACAGAAATTGTAGCAAATATACAGTAAATAATTATTCATGAGAGTGTTTTTACAACAAATAATGTTATGGCCTTTCTGAAATTTACTTGTAACATAGAGAGTTCATAAGGAAAGAGCGAGAGCACGGATCTACCATGGGCAGTGACAAAGTTGGGATCATGCACTGTCCCTCACCTGTGACAGCGTGTTATTTCTACTGTTATTTCTACTGCTCTGCAGAGAAACAATAACCTTTTCCATTCAAGAGTCTGAAACATTTCCTAAGACTTTTTACAGCCTTATCTGTTCTCATCCTGTGTGGGTAGTGGGTGGATCAAAAGTCAGTGTCTTCTCAGGTAAGATGACTTGAAGCTGAGGAACTCCTTGCTGCAGGCTGTTTTAATTGCTGGGAGTTCATGTGAGTTTATGGGGAGACTGGACAAGTTAATGGAAAAGAAATCCATGCAGAGTGAGTAAACACCAACGAAGCACCTCAAGCACTTCTGCTGCTGGAAGTCTGAGACTCAGGCTGCTGGTGATGTGGGTGATGAGTTCCTGAAGTGTTGCAATGCCCTGTTTTAGAATTCTTCCCTATATATCTGCTGTAGGCTGTTGATGGAGACCACTGTCCCCTGTAGAACCTTTCCATTCTTGGGCCCCATGAGGGAATTGTGAGGTCTGTTAGTGGAGCTGGGATGAGTGTGCTGTAGTGTCCAGCCAGCATGCACAGGTCACTATGCAAGGAAATATTTTAAATACTGTGTAATCCCTTCTGGGGACAGTTTTAAGTTCTCTCTTGGATCAAGGCAGACATGAACAGACTATTTGTGAGCTAGTTACAAAATACAGCTTGCATTCCTAAACTGATCCATTACACATTTAGGAAAAATAGAATAAAAGTGATGAAAATCACTGCCTTGGCTGATAATTTGTGATCAGACAAAAGGTTAAGATCTTGGAATGATGACTTGTTCATCCAGCTGCAGTACATATGCAGACACACATGAAAATGTCAATGAATATTTTATTCATATTAAGATATCAACAAATTCCATGTGTTGCACAGAAAGCAGCAGGGACCAATGTGCCAAACAGAGATGCCTTGTCGTCGCTCTTTGGGTTTGATTCTACCCCATTCAAGTCAGTAACAGTATTGCTACTGATTTTGGCAGAACCAGGATTTTCATCCTGAAGTATCTAACTGTAGGAATTTAAGCACCTCTCTTTAAATAGTCCAAATTGGAAACAGAATGGTTCTTTTAGTGATATACAGAGGTGATAAATTCCTACTGGATCATCAGCTTAAATTTCCTCTCACGTATTCTAATAGCAAGGAAAAAAAAAAGAACAATGGAGCAAAAGTAGTATGTTGAATTAATAATAAAATTTATACACTTAAAGGAATTTAAAAAATATCTTTCCATAGAAATTACTTCAGAAATACATCAGAGGCACAAATTAGGCCCTCTGAGGTATGAGTAAATGTGAAGATGTAACACATGGTAATCAAATCATGTCATTTCATAGAAATAGAGGTGAACAAAGCATTAATGAAAACTGCAAGGTCACCTTGAATCAAGGATTCAGTTTTGAGTGTTAAATGTTTCTTTCAAACACTTATTTTTGGCTTATGGGACTTGCAATGACTTGGGAAAATTTTGTCCCTGTGCATGAGTCACCACTAGTTCAGAGAAATACAAGTATGAGGATGCACCTATACATCCCATTTGATGGAACTGACCTGGCCTACATGAGGCCCTGAGCAACCCCATTCAAAAGGATAATAAGGCACAGCAAAGGGATGGGTCAGGTCGATCCTGCAGGATTCTCAGCCCAATTCTTTTCCTGCGTCAGACATAGAGGATGCCAAATATAGACAGCTAAAACCCCAGGGTTTCCAGGTGGCAGAAAACTGTGTGGTTTTTTTTTTTCTCTCAGTCTAAAACAAGCCTTCCTCTTTACTTCAGATGAACCAGAAAACCTAAGAAAAGGCTGTTTTAAACACATCAATACACAGTGTTTCTGAAATGAAATATGCTCCCCAGATGCTGCAGCTTCTCAGAGAAATCGACGACCTTGTCTGTTCTGCTGCTGGTAGCAGCTGCTCGTGTCTTGGGATTTGTGACTGGACTGGTGCCAGTGCTGTTCAGGCTTTCACAATCCCAGCTCTCCATCAGACTTGAGCTGCTGGTCTGGTGTCACAGGACCACCAACATTGGGACAACCTGCACAAGGGATCTAGCCCAGGGCTGGACCAGTGAGACTGTTTGAAACCTCTGGCTCTGAAGGTCCCAAGTCCCATCCCATGGCCATTAGTTGGAGATCAAGGCTCTTCTGTCCTTGGGTGATGTGCTGGATGCCACACCCCAGTGCCAGTGTCTCAGGAAACTCCATCACCTTAACCCTGACAAAACCCATCTCACGAGTCATTCCCAAAACTGGAACTGCACACTGGTTGCAGCAGTTCCCCAAACACAGGGGGATTTTCCCAGTTGTGAGGCCACAAGGCCTCCCTTGCATCAGAGTCCTTGGTTTCTGCAGCGGATTGTTGATGTAAAGGTATTTTTGACAAAATGTGAAGGGCTCCATCACATGTAGTTACAGCCTCCCTGCCTACGTTGTGGTTCCTGATTTATGTGGGGAAAAGTGAGACAAACTAGTGGCCTGAAATGTTTGAACAGAACTAGTCAGGAAATGCTTTTTTTTCTTGTTGCAAAATTTGAAGAAAGTAGTAAATATAATTTTTATAGACATAATTTAGAGAAGAACTTTTCCTGGGAAAGTGCAAGGACTTCTTTTGGTTTTGAAGTTTTGGTTTTTTTGAGGTGAACCCCTTGAAAATATTGAATCGAAATCTGCTCTGGGAAAACTGATTTAAAATCAGAAGACTTTCTGAAACAATCTATTTTCCTTGAAGAGATTTTAAGCTTAGTAGAAAATCCAATTTTCTGTTGAGAGAAAAATATTGTCAATTGTTTTGGATTTTGGTCCAGCTCTTCAGTTCCCCTGGGGTGGAATAGTATAAAGTAATCTTAATGGCTATCTGAAAAATGAATGGAGACCTTCCCAAGGACCAGGAGGTCACCTGGCCAAGAAATAAAGGAGAGAAGGCTGGAGTAGGGGACTGCTAAATCCTGCTGGAAAGATGATGTCTCAGAGACTGTTTCTGTAGCTTATGTTATGTTCCGTGTGGTAAAACTCCAGGCTGATGAATTACAACTTAAATATGCCCCCAGTGGATGATTATGAAGTGTGAAAATGTTATTTATATTTTTCAAATAATTTCAAACAAAACAACCCCTGGCTAATGAAAAAGAAAAATTTGCCACCAAATCCCTCCAGTCCTGTTATGTGTTCCTGCTCAAGGAATATCATGATCTGCACAAGAACATAGTCCTTGTAAGAAACAGAATAAAGTGCCTGCATGCTGCTAGTGACCTCAGCTGGAACTCCTGGTTGCTGGAGAAATACTGGTCTGTGCCTACGGGGGGGGGGCCTGTTATGTGCCCAGCCTGTTCTTCTGACACAGGACTAATGGTTGTTTGTAAACACTTCCAGCCTTGGTGACACAGAGGATGCAGAACCATGTCAGATATTAATTATACTGTGACTAAATACAGAGATAGAAGCTCTGTTTTTATCACCATCTAGGTAGTGGATATTTACTCTGCTTTTCTCAGTACTGCTTTTCATCTTGGTTTTATTGCATCAATAAGTGCATTCATTAAGAGATTTTGCAGCCTCCTGGCAAGCTGAACTCCCTTCTAAGATGCAGCCACCGATGCAGCTTATGAACCAAGCATATAAAGCAGATATTCTCTATAAAAGAGCATTTGGGGCATCCCTTCGTTTCCAAAGACTTTCCAGAATTCATCTTTGCCCTCACATGGATTATGTGTGTGGACAAAATGAAACATGGTTCTATATGGCTGCACGCATAGCATGCATATTCACACCTACTTTATGGCATAGATTTTTATAGCTGTTAAATTTCCTTTTCATTATATTTGATTTGCTAAGATGAAGGCTTGTTTTATCAAAACTAATTACATGGTATG
The DNA here is from genome assembly GCF_003945725.1 of Corapipo altera. Taxonomy (NCBI): domain Eukaryota; kingdom Metazoa; phylum Chordata; class Aves; order Passeriformes; family Pipridae; genus Corapipo; species Corapipo altera. The sequence continues at coordinate 2,676,872 of NW_020884878.1, forward strand.
TATTTAATGTTCTGTCCCTAAGGTTTTCATAGTAATAAAATTGATTGTTACTGATTAAAATGGTTCTATTACATCAGCTTAATGTCACTTGAGGTGAATGCGGTATTAGAAAAAAGGCCATTAAAAATGTTGAATAGGAAACACAGAGGCAAGGATTAAAGAAAGAGAAAAGATTTTTTGAATGGGCACTTTAAAAAAAATTTACGATCAAGAATTTTAAAACATTTGACTTGGCAGGGAGGGATGTTTGAGATGTATACAAAGTCTTAGTGTTGTTAGTGCTTTTGTGCAATTCATGGGATTACCATTCTCCAGCCCCTAGGTAAATGTTCAATATATAACCTTAAAGAACAGACTTTATATTAATTTCTTGTGTCATTAAGCCTGACAAATGAAGATAAAACTGTCCATAGGGTGAAGCCAACATCTGAAAAAAATTTGCCTAACTATGAAAATCCTTTATTTCTCTGTCAAAGTAAAAACAGAAAGTCATTAAGGTTTATTAAAGGAGGAGGGAGGTTAAGGACACAGCCACAGACTCTATGACAGTTGTTAGGAAGGTCTGGCCATGGCAGTAGGAAATGTCCATGGCTCCCTGGGCTGGGACCCAGGGCAGCAGGAGTGCAGGGAAAGCATCACTTTTGATGTTGGAGAGAGACCACTCAGAAAGGAATGATGAAATTAAAAAAGGAGGAGTCAAAGGAGGGGAGATATAAGATTGAGAGAAAGAGGAGACCTTAAAGAACCAGCAATTTTTAAGGGGAGAAAGTCAAGCTCTGGGGCTTCCTCCACTCCTCTTTAGGTTAGAAAATACAGAGGTTATAACAATTCCTTTTCTTTCATTGCTGTTATAGTGAGGCTCTTTTGGAGTTTGCGTGGATGAACTTCCAGTGAATCACGGAATCACAGAATCATAGAATGGTTTGGGACCTTGGTTATCTAGTTCCAACCTCCCCTGACCATGAGCAGGGATATCACCCACTAGATCAGGTTGCTCAGGGCACCATCCAACCTGTACTAGAGTCAGTACCCTCATGATTTCTCACAATATCTAATATTTTTCCTTAAATCCCAACTTCCTGGAATCATGGGACCAGCTGAGAGTCTGATTCTTTCTCTCTCAAAAAAACTGGAAATGTAAGCAGTATTTAACTACTCAAAAGACAAAGAAGAGGAACTAGGAGGCTGTCACTTCATAAAATTCACATTATTTTTAAACTGCTCCTGTAGGTCAGTATCTCACTTGAGAGCAGCTATCTGAAGCTCTTCCTATCCTCTCCTGTGATTCTTAACAAACTGGGAACTCTGACTATCATCCATGCCTCTTCTCTCCTTGATCTCTGATAATTTTATTGGTAATTCCATATTCCTTTTTCTCCCATGCAGCTGCTGAGTGGTAGTATTTGACATCATTTGCAGCTGGCTGTCCTGAAGAGGGCCAAAATGTCCCACTTCCCTTCGACTTAAATTAAACACCTTCAGAAGAGAGAAAGTCAGTTGTATAATTGAAATTAAAATTAGTTTTTCTTTAGTTTGAGGCTTACAAACATGGCAGAGTAGGAATGTGTATTGAAAGCATCACTGGAAAGTGGCATGATGCAAAACTAGAGGAAAAATCTGGGAGGTCTGTGGGAGGAGGAGGGGAGAAGGGAAAGTTCTGAAAACTGGAATCTTGCAGAGGAAATAAAGAAATAGTATCAATGAAACTGTAAGAACCAAAGTGGGCAGTGTGTCTTTGAGATTTCAGTGACATTTTCCTAGGAAAAGTAAATTCATCCAGCCATAGGCTACTAGGGAAACACTCCTACTAAGGAAACACTCCAGACAAAAGTTATTCTTGACATAAAATGACATTTTCTTGCACTTAATAGCTCTATAGGAGATGATAACCAAAGGCTGGGGAGTGAGAGCCTTAACCCCAATTTTGTGAAATGACAACTGCTGTGTAATATACACAAGGAAAGAATAAATTCATCTAAGGGAATATGAATCTTTTCCTACAGAACTAGGCTTTTCAAAACTTCTAAGTAGTGTGTGCACTTCTGTTTCCTTCTGCAGTCAGTTTTAATCCATCCTTCACATTCCATTAAGTTGAAAATATTGTTTAATTACCAGAAAGGAGAGCTTTGTATCCGTGGAGAGAATGATTCTTGTTACTTGCCAAGAAAGAGTGACTGGATATTAGGCCCTTGAGGGTAGGAAGATAGAAGAGGAAACAAGGAAACAGGAGAATCTGAGGTATCATATACTGTAAAGTATGTGTGCAAAGAGAAATTATTGCACCTTTCCTGTAGCCAAGTCACAGCCAGTCCCAGTAAAATAGGTATTTTTATATTGCAGCTTACATGTGACTTTGTTCTGTACTTTGATCAGTCAAGAATGTAAAAAAGCTATGAAAAGGTGACAGAATATGATTTTTGGTATTCTCTGTGTTAAATCAACTCTTCTTCTGAAGGGCATCTGGCTGGGTCCTAGAGGAACTTTGTTCTTCAAAGTAGTCCTTAGAGGACCAGTAGTTGGTAGGAAATCTGTTGTGTTTGTCCCTGGCTTCAGGATGATGTTTTGGGGCACATATGTGTGTAGTTTTCACTGACATCCAGACAGAGTGGGATGTTTGTCATTTAACCATCTTGTTTACTTACTGAAAAATGAAATTTTAAGGAAATTGGACATGTTTGTCAGTCAGAGCTGGGTTTGGTCTCTTATACTTTCAGATTAAAAAGGAGTCATAAGAGAACTCATTTTAAGTTAAAATGCTTCACTTTTAAGTTAAACCTTTGAACATTGTAAATTGCAGTGGTATCTTGCGGTAAATGGTAGCAAAACTTAAATTTAAAACAACATTGGAAAGAAATCCTTTGTTTCAGGTTAAAAGAAATGTTTTAAAGAGCCTATTTCACTGACACATTCAAACACTTTCATTTCAGATCAGTGTGAAACCACTGCAATTTGACCAGGAAATGCGAAGTCCTTGATTTACGTAATTCCACCCAAAACACAGTTTTGCTACTGGGCAGCAGAACCTGATGCTCAACAGCTGTACAAATCTCAAGGTCTCCATATTTTAGGAGAACCCTGGACCAGGTGAAGTTCCTCACTTTTTCTGATTCATGTTGTCAGGTTATAAAAAGTGTTCAGGTTATAAAAAGTGTTCAGGAACTTACAGGTATTCTGAGAATATTCATACTGTCTTTAGGCTTCTAATAAAGGTACCTAGTTTATGAGCCTAGACAGGTTATATATTTCATGGGGAGAGGTAAACTCCCAGTTTAGCTCTTAAATCATCTCTGAAGTTTCCTGTAAAGCAGCCTAAGCTGCTGTAAAGCAGCCTAAGCAAAGCACTGAGATTGGGTACCTAGAAGCAGGAGTTATGGATGCCTTCCCTGGATTCCTCAAAAGATCACATTTGGGTGTTTCAGATAATATTTTCTATGTTTAACAAGCCGTGGCTCAGCTGGAATCTGGGAGGAACTGGCATGTTGTTTTCCAACAACATCTGGCAATGCAACCTGTGAGAGGACCTCAGTGTCTTCTTGCACGTTTCACAGTTTACCGAATTTAAGAATCTTGTAGCATTCAAACCTGGGATACATGTGTAATATCCAGTGAAATGATAGTTGTTCTTGTGTTTACAGACTTAGGGAAAACAGACAGGAAGAGGGAGCTGGGAAGTGGTAAAGCTGGCTGCTGGCAGTAATTGTCAGCTGTGCGTGTGCAGGAAAGGGCAAGAACCTTCTGTCTTTATGAAAACCTACGTTTAGAGCTGTTAAATAAGGAGGAGAGGCAGGAAGGGAAAGGAGTGGCTCCAGCAATTCCTAGCTGGATGTTTATGGCAAAGAAAGGGTAATTGTAACCACAGATTGAACTGCAGCAAAACGGAGCTAATTATAGTTGGCTGCCAGTCCATCTCTTGCATTTGTGATACACCCATCACAGTAGGTAGTTGGGGACGTAAGAGTAGAGTGTATCTCCTTTTCTTCTCTTTACATAGAATTTCCACTAATGAAGATGCTACAGAAGAGCCTGCCTAGAAGTGAAATGTTAGTGCCTCAGCTGATGTAAATCACTGTAATCCCATTGAAGTCAACACTGAAGATTTAACATCATGTTAATTGAAGTCAATGGAGCTGGGCTGATATATACCAGCTGAGGTAAATTCCCTCGTGCATTCTTTCCAGCTCTGAGGAGTGTTTGGAGCCTGCGCTGTGCTTGGAGCCACAGAGAGACCCCAGCTGTGCAGTTCAAACCAGGCTCTTTATTTAGAGCTGACCTTTCCTAAATTTCAGTTATGGTGTTGAGACTGGTGATTTCAATCCAGGTTCTTAATTTGCAGGTTTTTTTCGTCTTCCTGGCCCTTGTGGTAGCATTCCCTTGTGTTTGCAGTTTTTTGCTTTTTGGCCTGTGTTACCTAATTAGGCCTGATATATTTAGCTGTCACAGGGTACAACAATCTGTAGCTAGGCTTCTGTTATTATTGATGGTAATATTGTATGGAAGAATCCCCAGATGGTGTTAAATATAGTCTTATGAGCTCCTTTTCTGGTGCGTAAGCAAATGTTCAGTCTACGGAAGACCTGCTGTCTGATTTGGTCTCTCTCTTCATTATGCAGTGATCTTTGAGCAAAAGATGTAACAAACTGTGGATGTTCTTTTCTCATTCTCTGTAGCTGATGGCAATTCATAGGGGACAATATTTTTGGAAGAAGCAGAATTGGAGTTTAGGATCAGATTTCTGGAGGAGAAACTTTGCTTCAGGATACTTGTGGTGGCCTTCCTTCCAGGAGTGTGTTATATGTCTAGATAATTCAAGATACCTAACCTTCTGATTTTTCTACCAATGATATACCAGCATCAGAGACTCTTACCCTCCTGTGTTTTGGGGAAAATGCTGTTACCAGTAGTTGAAGTAAAAGCCAGATTACTTCTGTTTACTTCAGTGGATTCATTAGAGTGTGTGGAGTTGTGCAGATGAATCGCTTTAAAACAACAAAGCCAGCTTCTAGTACTGCAGAGGTATAATCTGAGCATCAAAGAGTCTCTTTGCAGATGGTATGAATGATGTCAGGGATGGCAGGGATTCTCTGTCACAGGTCTTTGTGCTTCCTGGCTTGTTGTTTGGTCCTGTTTGTTGTTCTTTTGAGTTCTGGCAAAATAGGTAAGATGTAAATAGCTCCACCAGGAAGAGTCACTGGTCTAGTGGAAAAGAGACTCGTTTAGGTTAAAGAGAGGAACTGAACTTGTACTCTCAGGCTATAGAGAATCTCAAACCTAGGTCCTCTTCTGAAGTGAATGTATTAATCAGTATTTTTTTTGTTTGAAAAACACATGGTTTGCAATGACTGTACCCACCTTTGGCCCTCTTCAAAGAAGCCAACATGGAGACTACAATGAAACCTTTGGCTAAGATAAGAAGGTGCATGATGACTTCTGGGCTGGGTGGAAAGGACACCCAAGTCACAGTTTTAGACACATGCAGAAATTAGCCACTCGCTGCAGACATCTGAAGTCTCTGTTATATTTGGCTTTTCACAGAATCGTAGAATGGTTTGGGTTGGAAGGAACCTTAAACACCATCTAGTTTCAACCCCCCTGCCATAGGCAGTGACACCTTCCACTAGAAGGAAGATTTTTAATCTTTCAATATTGTGGAAATAATTGAACTTTGAACGTGCTGTGGAGTGGTTTGTGCATTAAAAACAGTTTTGGGGGTTGCATTAAATGTGCTTACAAACACATAGAAATACATTTGGCCATAGGACAGGTTTGGATTTCTGGCTTTTCATGCAGTAGGTGAGACTATTGCTGTGGATTTCAGAGTCACATGCAGGAAGTGTTCTGTGTCACCACTGCCTGTATTTTTACACTCTCTTGCCGGCCATAAATACGAAGGATGTCACAGCAACTGATGCACAGAGCCCCTGCTGTGAAGTGCCTTGTGCTGCTAATGAGACCCTATGTGATCTCTTGTTGCTGGAGGGGCTGCCAGATGCCACTAGGAAGAGGCCCAGAGAATTGGTGAGGAACATAAGGTTTGTGAGAAGCAGTTTGCTGAGAACAGTAGCTCCACAAGAAACTTTGGGTTTAGCAGTCACTGCTTTCCAGATGGACTATACGTCTGTGAGCAGCTGCAGATGAAATCTTTGAAGTGAATGAGCAAAGTGGAGATGAGGGGAAGGGAGGAGAAAATTTTGCAATCTGCTAAGACAATGAGAAGCCAGTCATTAAAGTCGTATAATGGTCAAAAGAATGGTGAGGGTTCTCCTGCCTAAAAACATGACAAACATTTTCTTCCTTGCTGCTTGGGGGAATTCCTGCTCTGCTGCATCCTGACATTTCTTCTCTCCTGAGGGCATGGTAGTCATCCTGCAAATACATTCTGTTCTTGCTGCTGCTTTTGGTGCTACCAGGGGGCCTGATTTTATTTGCTGAAATCCTTGGGAAAGCTCCTGTGGCCTCCCACCAGCATAGCATCATCTCCTGAAAATGCTGTTCCAGAGTAGATCTTGTAGGAGTCTTCCTAACTAGCTAAGAATTGAGTTTTGCTAGACTAAGCACAAGTTATTTGAAAGCCAAAGGATTTACCTGGGCTGTAATTCCTGATGTTAAATGGGTTCTAGGTATTTAATTTTATGTGGGAGAATTTTACCAGCAGCAAAGGCTGTCTCTGTTGTCCTGGGAGAGCCAGCCATGGGTGTATAGAAGGGAACTGCATTGCATAAAACTCTCTGTGACTGAAGGGGATATTATTTTCCCATTGGAGACTTGTAGTGGCTTGTGCCTCTGACAGGGTAAAATGAGGAGCAATAAGCAGGTGGCTGCTCTGTGGACTCAAGGCCCTTAGAATCCATTAGGGCCCATCTTTGTCACAGCACTGTGCACATACCAACCTGGCCTGTGAGTGAGGAGGACAGCACAGCACAGTGCAGCTTAGGGATGCCATCCTGTTGGTGTAGGAGGCTGTGTTAATCAGCCTGACCGACCGCTTATCGATGCAAATAGGCGTTGATAAATAATGTGCAGCTGATCACTACTTTGAGCAGCATACTGAACTCCAGAGCCTTCTCTGTCCTGTGTCGGAGTGTGACTTTATGAAGCCTCCTGCACAATGCTGCAGGCCAGCAGTGTGTGTCTATATGGGCAAATTCACAGATATCTCAGGACCTTTGAGGTGAGCTGGTACCACGTGGAGAAGATCCTGGGCCTCTGTTGGTTGGGCTGGCAGATAACACCTCCCTGTAAGGGAGTTTGCCTATGTTTTATATGCTCTTACTCCTGACTGTATATAGCCCCTCATAGGGACTGTACAGCCCTTAGAGGTGCAGAGTCAGAGATAGCCAGTTCTGAGGTTTACCCAGCAGGACTAGCAGAAACTGATACTATTGGAAAGACAATTTGCCTCCCTGGCACAGCTGGTGCCTGACAAAACCCCGACTAGCTGATCTAGCATGTTACAATAGCGAAGTTTCCCTTGCGTTGGCCTCTTTGGAAAAGTTCAGAAAGGACAGCATTCAGTCTCTTTCTTTGTAACTGTGTATACTGTGGGCAAAAGAGAAGTGCCTGCAAAGTCTGTTCTGTTTGCCATGGGTCTGTCCTCCCACTGCGTTGTGACAGCCTGGCTTGGAGACAGATTCCAGTTTTATTTCTGAAGTTTTCTTTGAGGGGCTGGAGTAGAGTTTGTATTGAAGCAATGCAAATCTTCCAGCTGGAAGAAATGTGTCCAAGGCTGTGCTTTGCTACAGACCTTTCTGGTTCTGTCCCTGCTCTTACAGTCCACAAATGCACATGGGTAAGCAAGTTATATGTGCAGTATAACTAGGAGAGCTGTCTGAAATGGTTGGCCTTGTTCCCTTCAGCAGAAACAAAATAAAATATGTGGCTGTCTGTTGCCCTATTGTAAAATTTTCACATGCACTGTGATTTTACTCTGACCTTTCTCTGATCCAATCTGCACTAAGAAGAGTGCCTAGTTACAGAACACCTGAGTGGATGTCAAGTGCCCATTACCCACCAAACCTGAATACTTCTCTCTTCTTTTGTTGGTTTGAAAATAAAAGAAAGGACTTGATGTCTGTCTGATTTCTGGAGCAGCAGTTAGGAAAAATGAATGCTGAAAACATCGATTTCCAGTACAGACTAGGCTTCCATGCTCTTGTCTTGCCTCCTGTGGCAAGATATGGGTTTCCTTGAACTGCTGAGCCACTCAAATGAGCAGAGGAAGGCAGTATTTAACCCAACACGGGCCTTGCTTTCGGAACAGATTTATTTTGTTGATGGTGCTCTGCTCACATCACTAGAGAAACCTTTAGCATTTTGACCATTTAGGTCTGCTGAGTCTTCTTACTCAGGCTCTGGCAGAGCTTGGCTAATAAAGGGCTGTCTTTGGCTACAGCAGCACCGGGCTGTGGCTAAGGTGTCCTCTTTAACAGAGACAAAAGTTGTCTAGGTTCAGATGGGCTCTACTGGAAGGGTTACCCTCACCCAGGTGACCACTGTCATTCCCTGAAAGCATTCCTAAGGAGAGATGGTGAAAACATCTGTCTCCATCTTGACTGGTCCAGAGAGGTACCATGTTTCCCTAGAGACAAAATCACTGCTTCTGTTTTCCATGCGTACTGGGTATGGTGGATTAGAGGCAGGTGAAAAAATGCTCTCAGTTCCCTCTTGTGCATTCAGTCCCATGCTCAGGCACAATTAAGATCTGTGCCAAGAGGCAGTTCAGGTTAGGAAAGGGATATGCCATTTTTCTCTACCTCTGCTTCTTGTCACATTTTGTTAAACGCGGTCATGTAGCATGTAATGAAGACATCTGTTCGTTTTGTAGGAAACTGTGAAAAAGTGCGTGCGTTTGCCTTGTGCCATCTGTTGCCATTCTGATAAACAGTTAAAAGCTCTGGCAAACATAAACAAAAACAGTGCGCTCTGGTGCTCACTGCACCATTTTCTTTCTTGGTGCTCTGTGTTTGAACCTCTCCTTGCGGAGCATTAAATATTGGGGGCTCTGGTCTGCTGTAAGGAAACCTGATGCTCAGCAAGCACCGCAGTTCAGCTTCTGTCCATGTCCCTCTCCTGAACTTGAGACAGTGAGGAGAAGCAGGAGCTCCTGAGCTGCTGGAATGATGTGAAATGCTGTCTGTGCCACCTGGACGGCTCAGCTTTCCCCCCTCCAAATTTTGTGCCTCTGAGTGGAAACTTGGCTCAATCTAGGAAATTATTCAGGAATATGCTACTGATCAGGAGGGATTTAGATGTATTATACAGGATTATTATTTTTCCAGAAGTCTGTCTTGTGAGCAAAGGTTCTGCGTTACAGAATGTGTTGAAAATAAGTAGCTTATAATGGATTTCTGTGAAGATGAAGAACTATTACTCTATGGAAAGACAAAAAAAGGGCACTTTTTGTGAGGCTCATGCTGTCAGAGAAACACAAATAAGACAATGCTGGAGAGGAGGTGGCCAGCTAAAAGCAGACAGTGGGGAAAGAACACGTACAAACTTTTGATTGTGGCTTGCTATATGCAAGAGCATATAGCAGATCTCAAATATTACTATATAAACATCTTTTTTTAAAAAAAACAACAAAACCAAAACCCTGAGGTATTTGCAGAGAAGTCTTTAGCATGTGTTACTTTGCATATACCAGATCGAATCTACAGAAATAGTTTCTGTGAAGGGGGAAAAAAGACCTCTGTTAACTCCTTCTGCTATATACTTACTAAATATAGTGTTTTCTAGTGACAGTGCAATTTTGCTGGCATATATAGACTGTACTAGCTAGCAGCTAAACTACCTTTTGTAGCTTTCTGCCTGAGTTGCATATAAAGTGAGCTATGCTGCAGGTTAAAAACAAAATGTACTTTTCTAACAATTATTAAAATTCATGTCTTATAAAGTACTGTATGCACAGAAGTTTCATGCAGAATGTCTAAGCCTATATTGCAGTCTTGAGACTGTTCTGACAAGGAAAACAGTATGAATATGCAGTGGTAAAAATAAAAAGGGAGCTAGGAAAGGATCACAGGAGAAATACCAGATCTTCTTTTGAGACAAACCATGGAAATACGAAATTAAGAAGTATCCTAATGCATACTGACAGGGAGCAGAGGCACAACTCACATGGCGACGAGCATGGTTATTTTTAGGCTGGTTTCCTTATCAAGCCAGGCTTTTGAGCACGGGAGAGTATGTTTGTGTGTGTGTATGCATGCACCTGCCTGTGCACTGTCATGACTTCTACATCTACTGGTCTCTTCTTCCTGAGATGAAGAGATGGTAGTTTGCATCCTGACAGGTTTCCTGAGAGTGGATGAGGAGGGAAGGTAGTTTGAGTCTATCTCTTGTTGAACTTGAAGGAATCCACATGGGTAGAGGGTAGTATGAAACCCCATATACAGGAGAACCTTGTGAGGGAAAGTTAGGCACGAGAGAATCTGGCTGCAGGGCACCAAATCATAGGAAAACAGGTTTCAACAATTCCACTGCCTATGGAACAACTTTTGAGGAGGTGGGACTTCTGGCAAAAGCTTCTTTTTGGCAGCTTCAGCAGACTCTCCTCCTCTGTGGACCAGACGGGGAAGAGAACATGAAGCACAGACACAGCAGTGGGTTACACCAGCTCTTGGGAGTAGAGCTGCCAGGGGCTGTAATTTCTATTTCTGAGAAGATGTTGTAACTTTTTTTAATTTAACTTTACAGTGTTTTTTAAGTAAATGAAAAAATGTCGAACTTCGATTCTGACAAATGTTTTGAGAGTCAAAACACCATTGAAATGACTTTCTTCAGAAAAAAATTCCAATAAAATTGTACGTTCCTCCAAAAGGTTAATTTTTATGAAACAACATTTTATTCTTAAAAAAAAAAAAAAAAAGAACCTTGTCAGAAAGAGTTTATTGCTTGGAGTCTAACCAATTTCAGTATCAAACGATAAATCAATGTGTACAGCTCTAGTGGGGATTAGGTCACAGTAAAGCTTATGAGTACTCAAGACTTAATTAGCTCAGTGAAATCAGTGTGACTCTATATTGACTCGATAAGTCTTGAATCAAACTCTGAAGGCTTGATGAGCAGAAGGACTCAGTGCTGCAGTGCCTAAATTTCAATGATGTCTCCTCAGCTGGGGCTCACTGTCATGACTCTCTCCTTGACTCTGGGGAGGGTCAGTTCTCCAAGTAGTAATAAGAGGTGCTATTTATTTCTCTTTTTATCTTCCCTCATCCCCCATTTCTGTTACCAGATTAGGACCTTCGTCTGAGATATTATTCAAATCATGCCTCTGCCTGGGGGATGGGGAACCCTTATTTCCCACTTGAACCACTAGGTTTGGAGATTCTTCTAAGACAGGAGGCAGTGGGCTCCTTCTCTTAGAGCTCTTTATTTTGCATGGGGGAATAATTACATTGTCATAGAGAGTTACTTTAAAGACTTGTGGTCAGGGTACTTGTAGGACTGCAATGTGTTTTGTAGACTCCTCAACAAACTGGTTAACAACACCTTTATGAGAGGCAGGAGCTCCTGGCTTTGGTTGAATTCCAGCTTTGTCCCCTCTCTTCTGTCATGGTCCTCCTTCATGACCAAGCAAGGGTATGTGAGGTTTCCATGCTTCCAGCTGGGTCCAAGAAACTTTATTCTTTATTGTTGTTTGACCTTGTCCTTGGACAGATGGCCCTGCTGCATGTCTGCACATTTAGGTGAAGGAGATAGAGCTGCAAACTCTGTTACTCTATGCCTGTAGCTGGGCTTTGATAAAAGATTCTTTGATAAGAGATAGAAGAAGTCCAGCCTCTGGGAAAGAAGGAGAATTCAAATCCTGTCTTCCTGCATTCCAGCCAAACACATTTATCAATAGGCTAGAAGTTAAAACTAGAGAGCTTGGACCTTCATATTTTGGCCAGGACCTGGTGCAGGTCTATTCTTTGCTTCACTTCTCAAATGTTTATTTTAATTGAAGAATCCCATCATGAAATTACACCTCCCTCAATAATTAAACTCACAAGTTGTTGTCTAACTGGGGTTTTATTTGCCCCCTTTTTGCTGTGTCCTTGTTCATGCATGTGGGACTATCTGTCTTTTTTCAGTGACTCTTCTGATATGTTATGTGCTGCTATCAATCCACTGCTCTCAGGCCGAGAAACACAGCTGCAGGGGTACTGGGCTCTGCAGGTGTGAGTTAGGCTGGGAAACATCTGATTTGTGAGTTGCAGTAGGGCAAATTAGATGGTGTCAATCTGCTCAATAACGTAAAGACTTGGACAGTTCTAATAATGCCCCAAGGTGCTAACTTTATATCCCTAAAATTTAACTTTATTAGCAAACACATAGGCACTTTGTGACCTGAGGTGCCCAAGGATTAAGTTGCAGTGCTCTGGGAGTGTTTAACCTAAACGATTTTTTAAAAATAAAAATGACAGCTGGAGAGTTTAAACAAGAACAAGCTCCTAATCATGTTGGCAGTAAGAGAGAATCCCTACCTTGAACAGGTGACTGTCTTGCTAGGCAGTAAATGAAAAACGAGTGAGTACAGGGAGTGAGGGGAAGTAATTTGTGTGTCACATTTATCAGTGGAGATGAGATTCATGAAACCTCTGCCTTGTGCTCTGGCCTGTGCTCCTTAAGGGCCATTTTACACCTGGATCAATGTCTAGGTGTGCTGGTTACTGCTCTTTGGGATCAAAAGAGGTTCTCAGGTCAGTTTGTCACATTTATAACTTGCTGTTTGTCATACAGCAATTGTAGAGGAGTGGTCAATATTCAAGTGGCCATGAAGATGGGATGATTTTTCTTCTCAGCTCTTTATTATGTTTTATGTTGTTGGTGAGAAAATCTTTATTTTCTAGTCTCTGCCTTAGGTATGAGAGGACAAGTCTGTAGAAATAACCATCTGTCCTCTTACTAAAGACCTTGAGGTACAGATTGCTTACAAGAAGAGGAATTGGAAGTAAGACAAGGTCATCATCTAAGGTAGTGAGATCCCTTATGATTTCCCAACGCAGTTAATATTCAGACAAAGAGTGTACACATGATTATAGCTGACGTTGAACTCATAAATTTTGGAGTTATAAATTATCTTCCATTTTTCTTTGTTTCGCCTATATTTGTATTTCCTTATTCTGTCCATATAATTAGTGGAACCTCAGTGTGCTTTGATCCTTGATGAAGTATATTTATTTATTGTAGAAAGATAATTCTTGTACATTCTGTGCAGAAATACACTCTACACATGAGAAAAAAAAATAGGCTGCTTACTTATCTCCTGATTCTGGCTAAGGTGGTCACACCTCAGGTTAGGAAAACAAAACTGGAGAGGAGGATTGGCTGGTCAATAAGGATTGTTTCCTCTCTCATGGCTGGACAGAAACCTACTGGGTGTTGCCCACTAATTTAGCACTCCCCTCAAGAGAGTAGTGGATGCTGTAGCCAGACTACCCTGCTGAGGGACTTTTGGATTCCAGTTGGTGTTTAGTATGTGGCAGTCCTCTAACTTCCAAAATCATTCTGTAGTTATCTGCTGCCCATCAGTTTTCCCTGGTTTTGTTTGATGAAATCTTTATTGGACAAAAAGAGCAGAGCAGAGATGGTGAGCTGTATCTCCAGCTACTTTAAAAAACAAGAAAGTCTATACTGAGCAAAACCTTAAGGAAACTCCATGACTATGTAAAATGTTAAGCACACAATTAAGGAGCATCTGTGTGTATAAAATTCATACTGGCTCTATAAATGGCTTTATTGGATTGGGACACATAGGACATAATCTCTGCTATTTATGGAAGTGAAAGCCATTTGAGATGGTGATAGTAGAGGGCAGGAGCTCACTACAGTGTGGGACAAGAAACTCAGGCAGTTTTCTGTCCACCTCACAGTCTGTTTATCTAGTCTCTACTTCATCAATTTGTTTATGAAGATGTTATGGCAGCCCTAGTAAAGTCAAAATAAACAATATCCACTACTCTTCCCTCATCCATCTTGCTTGTCATCTCCTTGTAAAATGCTAACAAGTTGATCTGGCATGATCTACCCTTCTTAAATCCATGCTGACTACTCCAAATCACCTTCTTGTCCTTCATACACTTGGAAATGATTTCCAGGAGGATTTGCTCCAACACCTTCTTGGGGATCAGGGAAGACTGATGGGTCTGTGGCTGCCTGAAACCTCTTCCTTGCTCTCCTTAAAGACAGGAGCAACATTTGCTTTCACCCAGTCCACAGGAACCTCCCCTCTCTCCATCTTTATTGAGAGTGTCCTCGTAGTGAGGCCACCTCCCCAGCATTCATGGATGCATCCCATTAAGCCCCAAGAACTTTTTTGTCCAGTTTGTATGAATGTTCCCTTAATTGATGATCCTCTATGGAGGGTAAGTCTTGCTCCAAACTTTCCTACTGGCCTCAGGAGATTCCTCAAGATGACACTTTCCAGTAAGACACAAGCTAAGAAGGTATCAATTTTCCCGGGCTGGGATTCCCACGTTCCCACTGCTGGGATCCTATATTCCCACCTACGTGAGCTCTGTATCTTTGCCGCTGACAGGAAATAGAATGGAGGTTGGTTCTGTACCTTAAAAGAAGGTGTTTTACTGCAGGAAAATAGGTCATGCTCTTTTGATTTTTTTTTTATTTTTTTATTTTTTTTTTTGTGTGTAAATGTGAACTCTTTCATGTTGTGTTGCTGGCACTTGTGAGCACAAGTGACAGGAGACCAGAATGTCTGTTAGCCTAGTTATGTCTTACATCCAGAAAAGCAGCTATTAACACAGAAGAGAAACAGGACCCCCCATGGTATGTCTTTTGCATTCAGTTATTCATCCCAGCAAAAAATACGGAAAAGTTTTACCAGGTAACTTTGTTTCTGAGGCAACAAATCACAGCAAGCAGATTGATCTCGAGTTAGCAACTGGGGGTGGGGGGGAGAAAAACAACACCCTTCAGCTATAATGTTTTCTAAAGTTAACACCTTGCATAGGAGGTGTAAATGATATGAGGTCTGAGGCTGCTGAATTTCCAAATGCTTTGCTGCAATATCTTGGGCTGGCAATTAATCAATTTTCTGTGCCTTTCAGAGTTTTCCTCTGAACAATGTTCTTCCTCTGAAGCTCATTAGCCATCAAAACCTGTCATGTCTACACATGTTTTTCTTGCACCTCATTAAGAGATTATTGATTGTTGGCTTCTGTCTCTTTCAGAATTTGCTTCAGAAAATTAATTTCAATCACGAGTGCAATTTAACTGAATGTTTTTGCCAATGCTTGATAATGACTTGCTTTGTTTAAAACGGTTTCAAAGTTTTCATCATATTTATTTTGTCCCTGCAAAATACGAATCATCTTTTAGCTGAAGCAAAAAGAGGGACAAAATCTACCTTGATAAAAATGTATAATGTTGTCTTAAACTAGATTGAAGCCTGAAGCAGTTTTAGAAATGCAAGAAAACTTCATAATTGCTATTGATCAATTTGTAACAAGTATATCTTGTGGCCACCAGATTTCTCTTGCTATATGAGATTTGTCAATATAGTCATTCCATTGAGGGAGGAACATAGGCCAAGCAATTAACATTTTTTTTTCAGGATTGCTTTGGTAATTAGGACCTATTTTTCACTGGTAGGTTATTAATTATTCAGGTCTCATGGGGTTTTTTTAATAGGAAATCTTGGCAAGTTCTTTCTGCAGCCATGAACAAACTTCTCAGTCATCAGCCAGTGAAGTCAGTCAGCCATTCTTTTGCTCAGGAAGAAGGGATGAGAAAAAAGGCTTTTCACATGTAACAGTTCCTTGATGTTACCTCCATTCTGGTTAGTGCCAAGGATAAGTTCATCCATCTTTTAAAGCTGCTGGGGCAGGCAGAGCAATGGTACCCCTTTTAAAGGGAAACAGATAATCAGAGAGAGGTTAAGGACCAGATTTGTCCAAGGTTTCTAACTTCTCTTGGAGGCTGATGATAACCTCATGAGAGTGTCAGAAGGGCCCTTGTAATGGGAGGCATCAAGTTGCCATTGTTTCCATGCTGAAATCAAGTAAAAGTGGGGTATCAAACCTTTCTGTGTACTTTTGACCCTGCAGGGAGATGATTACAGCAGCTCATCCTGGAAGATGTAGCAATAAGGGTCTTCTTTCCAAGAGATTCTCTCTTGACTGACAAAACTGTGTTAAGAGGTTTTCCTTGTTTACCCAGCCTCAATGCTGTCTGCATGTTCCTGCCTCCTGCTTTTATCACACAGGTTTTATAGACTCCCTCGGTCATGTCAAAATTGTCTGTTGCAATAACAGTGGAAAATGGACAGATGAACTGGTATGACTCAAAATCAGCCCACAAGAACTGCACTGTACAGCTAGACAGCAGTGGTTCCTGGAAGAGAACCTTGGGATCATTGAGGCTGGAAGGGACCTCTGGAAACCGCCTTGGTCAAGCCCCTTTCTCAAAGCTGTGTGTGTTAGAGGAGTTTTCTCAGTGCCATATCCAGTCAGGTTTAAATACCTTCAAGAGTGGAGACTCCACAAGTACTCTGGGTGACCAGTTCTGACATTCAATTACACTCACATTTTATTCTTGGAGTTTGGGAAGTTTCTTGTGGTTTATTTTGTGCCTGTTGCCCCTTCACTGGGCATCAATGAGATTTATTTGGCTCTGTCATCTTTATTCTTCCCTGATAGGTATTTATAGACATTGACAAGATTCTCCATTCTTCTGAGTCTTTCTTTTGGGGCTAGGCTAGGCAGTCTTGGCTTTCTCAAGCTAACCTCATATGTAGGTGAGCAGTAGTGACATTTGAATCTGGCTTCACTGTCAAGATTAAGCTTGTGGAAAGTCACTCAAAGGATATCTCATAACTGGAGCATTGGCTTCTGGTTCCCCAGAGCATTCTGTTCAAGCCTTGCTGGTAGTTTTTGACCTTTCATCCCTCTAGGTAGAAAGACTAATATTGGACCTGACTAGACGGTCCCTTCTGATCTTCACAGCCTCAGATGGAGAAGTTTCCACCTCCATGATGTTGGTTGAGTTTCCCCCTCCATGATGTTGCTCCAGGTGGTTTCCTCCTCCCAGTCTCCCACAGTCAATGATAGCTCTCCACACTCTTGGCAAGAATGGCTGGATTGACCCATCTGTCTCACTTAACTAATTAGGGATTGGTTGGGTGAGATTCAGACTTTCAGTTTATTTTAAACAAGGCAGGTTAACCTGCAATCTGTGGTCTCCCACAGTATGCTGAAAAACAACATTTTAAATTTCAAGTAAACAATACAAATCTATTCAACCACCAAAACCTACAGATGCGTTTGCTGTGGTAATTGTTCTGTGTATCACTGAACAAGAGACATTTAAATAGTTTTCCATTAGGAAATACATTATCTACATAGTTTTAAAGACATTTAAAATGAAAATCAACTTAAAAAAAATAATACGTGGGCAAATTTCTTGTTTCATGGAACAGACAGGCCAGTTAGTCACCTGATTTTGTATTCTAACCCTTTCCTTGATGAGCTTCTCCCACTAATTCCTGCACACAAGTCTCTTGCCATTGGGCTGGATACTCAGGGAGTCACAGCCCATTGCCTAATCCTGGGTACATTTGCCTGAGGATGTCTGTTGTGTTCCTGGAGTGTTGTGTGACTTGACAGAATACTCTTGAAGCAGGATCAGTAGCCACCAGCTGCTCCCTCCTGTTGGTTCTGTTCTGGCCATCCTGGCTTCTGTTCAGCTCATACCAGTGCACTTAATCAAATTACCACCTGTCATTTCTCCATTTCTGGGTTTCACAAACCAGTATGAGACAGCCAAAATCAATCCCAGTCTTTGCCAATGGCAAAGCTACCATCAGCCTTAGGGAGATAAGATATTTCCTTACTGTTTGATGAGGCGCTGTAAAATTATAGAGATACCTGTCTCTAAGGTGCTCGATAGGCAGTACACTGTGTCACATGGAAAGTCAGTTTGGACTCACTTCAGCCTTTGGTAGTTTTGCATGCTCCAGCGAGAAGCTCAGAGGCCTTGATGGGTGACAATGACTGGACTTTTAATGTTACTATATTAAGTGAAATACATGGATGAAAACTGTGGGTGAAATCCCCCTTCCTCATACCAGTGCCAGGCTTGCAAAAGCATTCAGGCTGCATACTTCTTACTGCAGTTGGTGGGATCCTGGTACCATAAACGCCTTTATGGATCAAGGCCACTTCTAACAGTCTTCTGCAGAATAAAATACACTCAGTGCCCATGGGCAGGTTGGATGTAAAGTACCTACTGTTATGACCACAAATAGCCATAGACCAATGTGCTCTGCCTTGAGAAGCTCTGTTCCCAAGTCCAGGCACCACTCTCTAAGCTCTTCAGAAGGTGTTGAGTTCTGTCTTAAAAGCAGATTAACTTACTTTGCTGTTCCCATTGGCAAGCTGTCTCAGACCCTAATTGCTATGATGGTTAGGAACCCTTTATAAATTTCCAACCTAAATGTATTCATGGCCAATTTATATTCATTTGTTCTTGTGCCAGTATTGGCCATTAAGTCAAATAGTTCTTTTGTCTTCTGGTGTTTATCCTCAAGATAGATTTGTAGAGAGCAGTCTTTCACCAACTATTTTGCTAGTCTAAACAAGTTGAACCCCTTTGGTCTCCTCTGGTAAAACTGGTTCTTCATCCTGACTGATCTTTCTTCTCAGTTTGAAGTCAGCTGTACTCACACAGACAGAAAACCAGAAATCTTTCCTACCTCTAGTGGTTATATCATCTTCCTGACTTAAGTGCGTTTGCTCTGTGAATTCACTGGCCAAGCATTGCCATTCTCCTCATGTATCCCTGTTCTCCACATTTCTCTATGCAGAAGATAGCTGAATAATCCAGTTCCATCCTTAGAAAGATTTGTGAAGGAGACCAGCTGTAAATCCTGCTGTAGTTAAACTGCTGTATTTCATTTGTGTTGGACTATGGCTAGTGCCGAGACTTTGCTTTAGGCTGGTTTTTCTCATGTGGTGTTCTTGATCTCTCCCTCCTGTCTCCTCTCCTATTGTTTTTGGCAGGGGGAAACCCTTAAGAGGGTAGTCCATGGGATGGTGTGTAAGAGCAAGCCCTGCTTTCTTCCTGACTTTTCTTCCTGTCTGCCAGCACAGTTGTATTCAGCTGGAGGATCATACTGAATGTTTCCAGCTGCTCTGACATCTCTTTGCTTTTCAAAAGTCTGAATTTCCTCTTTGCTGGCACAGATTTAAATGCCTTTCATTAATCCTTGGTCTTCATCACACAAAATATCAGTGGTACATTCAGTTTTCATGATGAAGAGTGATCCTACTGGGAGAACATCAGTGAACTTCTGAGCTAAAACTGGTAAGCTTTGAGGGTTTTGTTCACTGGTGTTGGCAAGACTCTGGAACAGTTCCCTGCAGGTCTAATTATTTTTACTAGACAAACTCTCATTGCAGTGAATGGGAAGTTTGGACTGTACCATGATTTCAGTGGAATTTATGCTGTAAGACTGTTGTGTTGGAATAATTCATAAGATACCATGAGAAGGGACTGCACTGTCAGAGGAACATGCTGACTGGGGTGTCTCATATAAGCAGGGCTATGCTGTAGCAATAGTTCAAGACCATGTTTTGACTGTATATATTGTTTTAATTTGCAGTGTCTTGGCAGTGCAAGCAGTCAAATTTGCTAGTGTTTGAAAAGAACAAGGGAAATTAAATATGCAAGAGCATTAGAGTATGATTTGGCATTTGACATAAAACCACAAAATTAAAGCTATCCAGACATGCGCCTGCTCCTCTGCCTGCTGTTTGCATCAACATGCCCCTCAGCTTCAGCTCTTTCACACCTGCCACTTTGAAGGGACAGTTCTATGGGTTTATGATGACTAAGAGTAATTTAAAAGTGATACAAGAATGGACTGTGATGACAGTATTTTGCTTCAAACTTGTTTTCTCTTTTCCTTTCAAAATCCTCCCTAACATCAGAGCCATGGGTAGGTCTGGCTTTTTTCACAGAGCCTGACTTAAAGGAGGGCCATGTGTCTGTGGGGGTCACGGTTAATATGGTCGAGACCAGGATAGTCTATGGTTCTGAAAGTGCATTTTCTTGAGTAGCCTTGACCAAGTTAGTTCTGTTCCTTATGTCTCTCTCTTCCTCATGCTTTGTTTCTTCCAGGTCCCATGCAAAAGTTGGTATTTTCATGTTACAAGTACTCCTGCTTGCTTATCTTTTCCAGGGCCTCATCTTTGAAAATATCTTTTTTTTTTTTTTTTTTACTTTGCCAAAATGTAGTATAGGGCAGGTTAGAGTTGTTTGTTTTTTTCTGAGAACTGGCACAGAAAGAAATTTCAATTTCTATGCTGTTAACTTTTCATAGAAATCTCCTGAATTTCTGTGTTCACGAAGAAGTTCCAAGTGAAGTTATTCAGGTCAGAATGTTTTTCACCTCAAAATCTCAGGGAAGAGGTTTAACCATCTCTCCAGTATAGTCTTGTTGGAGCCAGTGCAAGATAAAAGCAAGGTTCAAAAGGCTTGCGGGAAGAACCACTTCATGTCCCTGATCCCTGTTCTTGGAGGTGGTACACTCCCTCCTCAGAGTAAGTCCTGAAGTGTGTTTCAGCAGCCCAGTGCTCTCCTGTTGCACATGCTACACCTGAGCTATGGTGTCAAGGATGACATTTGATGTTCAGAGCTGTGTCTCATCTCCTGTTATTGAAGGCTGGAGTATCTTGAAGCCGAGCCTTGAGAAAGAAGCATAAGAGAAAGGCTCCGAGTAAGAGCTGACCACATCTTTTTCTACCTTAAACCCCCTGTTTAGAGAATTGGGCAAAATAACACTCCTTTTCTTTCTGCCTGAGTCTGTCCTGTCTGTTTGAATTGCAGGATCTTTGTGACTCCAGTTATTCTTGTACACAGATTGGCATTACAGGGCCACAACAGCAGCAGGGGGGCCAAGACATGATGACAATAAAACATCGAATGATGATACTACAGAGATGGTTTGTAAAAGTCAGAGTCCTTGGCACAGCTGTTAGACTACAGTTTGATCCAGACAACAGAGATGCAACTGTCCATTATAATTCAGGTACAGTGCTGGTTGCCCAAGCACAGCATGTCCCAGTTCTGGTGATCGGGGAAAGATTTATAAACAGAATAACAAAACACAAGACCTTAGAGGTTGTATCAGGGAAATACTTTAGAAGAGTAAAAAGTTGCTCTATGCTTTTTTTTCTGTGGGCACCCTCCAGTTATTGTTATAAAGCTGAGATTATTTGCTCAATAATTAATTCATTGATTTACAAATAAAGGGTGTAACGCATCAGGGTGCATTTTTTTTTATGTGAGAAAATGCTACATTATAGCTTTCAGATTACTTACTTGCTAAGTGTACAAAGTTAAGGTAGTTTCACTTTGGTCTGTCAGTCAATAAGTTCAATGAGCAGAGGCTGTGGAAAGGAGAAAGAAAATGAAAAGAAAACTTCCTGCTGTCTGATCCTCTGCTTCTGAGCTGCACTTGCAAAAGCCAAAGGAGAATAGTTTGCTCACAGAGAGGGCATCTAACAGAGCTGTTGACAAGCAGGATCGTGAGAAAATAGCAACGGGTTGTTTTAATCAATACAGAAGGAGAGGTAATTGATTTTAGGGATAGCAAGGGGTTACTCAGCCAATAATTAACCACATTATCAAAGTTATCTGGTAAAACCATGGATTATGTTGGACTCAGAATCCTGGCTCTTTGAGGAGAGTTCAGATCTGGATTTTCCTCTTTCCCAGTGCTGTTTGCTGCTGATGTGCTGCCACAGCCAGTGCCCTTTGTTCTTTTTCACAGGCAAAGGGGTTCTCTTCCACTGCAGCATCGGTGCAGAGGATCTGGGAAAAGCTGCCATATCTGTATGTGACAGGAGAGTCAGTGCTGTCCAGGGAATGTTCGTGCGGAGTCTCTTTACACCAGGTTTCTCCACAATAAAAGGGAGTAGAGGAATTACAATGTGAATGTAGGAAAATTATCGACCACTTTTACATTTTGCCATCCTCCCCATCTTTGCCTGTCCTCCAGTCTCCAGCCCTTCAAGAATGCTTAGAGGGCCCTTGTTGTTAAAGGAGATGGTGCCCCTTCTCTAGGCAGAAATACTCAGTGGTGCAATTGTTACTGAGGCAGTTAGTGAAATAAAGCAGGTAGAAATTCTATTGCCAGAGTTTGAGGAGTTCTAGGGCATTGTCCTTACTCTTGAGATAAGCATGAGCCTTTTCTGCAAACACTTGACTGTCCAGCTCAGAGTGCAAAATAATTTGTGGGACGTTCTATCTTTTTTGTTTCTGGCCACCGCCATTTCTGACTCATTACAGTGTCCAAGCAGAGGACTGTATTTAGAAATAATATCTTGTTTCTTACAGTAATGAGCCCATTCCATTCTACCGATGCTCTAAATGAGATTAATCTGTGCTCTACTGGGATCATAATTTGTTTTTGCTGTGCAGAGCCCCTAGAAAAGACTGAGAGTGTTTCAGACTTTGCTAAACCCAGATAATGAGAAAGTTCCTTCTTTTTTTAGGGCTGGCTGAACATTTTTGATCATTTTTTTTTGAACAAAAATTATTTTAGTCAAATTGAATATGTATGTGGAAAAACCTACTGAAGAGACAGAGAGATGCTCTGGATTTGCAAGAAAATCTTGTTTTCAAGAGATGGACTCAGATATCACAGGACTAAATGAACCATTCAGTATTTCTTAGTAAGTCTATGGCAGAACTAGGTTCTCAATTTTGCTGCTCTAAGCCCTAACTCCAGAGTTTTAAGCACAGAATCACCTTGTACCTTCTTTATGCCTTTAAACTTAGTTTGGTCCTACTATTTCCATGGACTCTGTGTAATGGGTGAACAGCCGCAAGAATGTTAATTGTATCCCTGGCTTTCCTGTTGCTGATGAATATCACTCAAGCTTTGTGCCTTGGTTTCTTTAATTATAAGATAAACATTATGATGCCATCTTAGGTCTATGTTGTTCCTGAAGTACAACGTGCTGTTACTTTTCTTGCTGAACTCCTGGGGCCAAGACCTGCACTCATTACATGGTGTTGTTAAAATCAATGGGATATTTGCATGTTAATGAATTACACTTCTGGGGAAAAGGCAGTGCCATCTGTGAAGGCCTACAGGACCCATGGTTAAGTCCTGCCCTAGCACAGTTCTTACATGCTTCTTCTGTTGCCATCAGAGAAGTTCTTCTTTTGCACAGTGTTAGGCATGTGCTGAAATACCTAGATGAATTGTAAAGCAAGAACAGTGGATGCAATGTCCATTTTTTGTCTTGTGCCTTGCAATACCCTCTTGGACGGTTGCACAAGAAATTGTGGGCAAAAACATGAAGATACAGGGAAGATGTGTTTGGAATTCTAATTCTGTTGTTTATGAGCAGACAAGTCAAGCTGTTCTCAAGGTATTTCAGTATAAAGCATAAAAGTTTCTAATTAAACTTATAAATCAAGAACACATGCACTGAAACATTTCCTGCTGCTGGATGCAAAGAGCATTTATGTGACGTGTCAAAGAGCAAAGGGTGGTGTAGAAGATGCAAGTAGTTGTTGCAGATTGTATATTGAAATACTGATGGCATACAAGGAAGGTAGTTGATAAAAATTACCTTGTCCATATTGATAAGCTTGATCACAGATGTGTATTTATTTTTATGTATAACTTTAGAGTGCATGTGTGCATAAGTGTGTCTCTGCATAGTAAGGAAGAACACTTTATATCAGGTATCTCTGCTCAATTATGGGGTATCCTTCTGTTGGAAAAAATATTGCCATTGAACTGAAATTCAAAAGTCGTGTTTCTCAGTGAAGAAAGAGAGAGAGAGTAATCAGACTAACTTGTCTCAATATGTATGTAATCCCCAATCACCTTCCTTGATTCAGCTCGAAATATAGGCTGTCAGGTTTTGTTATGCTGTATTAAAACATTTTATTGGAGATCGGACTAGAATCAGAGCATGAACTAAGCACTACCATGCAAATGGAACATAAACTAGTTTTTTTTTTTCTTTCTTTGTTGCTGTTCTGAATTTAAAAAAGAGGTGGTACTGCAGCCAGGTCTGGCTATAATCCCTGCATGTTTCCTTATAGAATCAGTTAATGTCCCTGGAGCTAGTGTCCAGTGTGCCCAGAAGGATCAGACTGATATTATGTGTTTGGGGATTTTTTGTGTTGTTTTGTTGGGGTTTTTTTGGTGGTTGTTTTGTTGGGGTTTTTTGGTGGGTTGGTTTTTTGTGGTTTTTTTTCTCCCCCTCAAATCAGAAGGATGCCATTTGACCCGTTAGTTGGTGTACCCTGTTGCTATGAGTAAATCTGACCCTTAATGATTAGTGTTAAGAGATCTTTGTTTGGCCTCCAGCTCTGTGAGGAAAGGTTGAAGTGTTGTGATGTTGTTCAAAATCCATTAACCAAACAGAGTCTTAAGGAGCCTTTGGACTTCTTGAACTTACCCAGTCTCTAACAAACAAACTCTCTAAGTAAATCAAAGGAACAGAATAACTTTGAGGTCTTTAATCCACCTACATTTGGCATTTTCAGTCCAAAGCTCTAAGGGAATGATTTCTTCTATTACTAACATAAAGGCTGATGACCCTCTGAGCTGTGTTTCATGCACTATGCTACGAACCTGTTCTCCCAGGCATTATTTTTAAGACTACAGGGATATTCAGTTCTGCTATTAGGCACTGCTAGACCTGACAAACACATTCAGCCATTTGGAGCCTAAAAGTGCTTGACTGGCCCAGCAGTAGGTGAGATTTTCCCATGCACAGCTGTAACAGTATGAAAACTCTTTGTGAACAGCATGCGCCATCTTCCTGCGAATGCATAAGCAAGAGGGACATGAATTATGTGTAAATACTGATAGGCTTGAAGCCCAAGAGAAAGGATGAGTAAGTCGTATTTCTGCTATAGATGCAGACATAATGAAAAATCTCAGGTTTCTTGGGGACACACAGAAGATCCCAGTGGTCTTGGCATTACAAGGAGGCCCATCAAACAGCATTAGCAGACTAATTAAATGTGCAGCTTAAACTTAATTTTCCTGGTAGCATTAAGATGGATTAAACGTTATTCATTTTGTGATGTCCTTGGTTCTCAGTTAGTATTTTTCACTCCTCTTCCCACCTTGTCATTTTGTTTCAATCAGTAATATTATTGGGTTTAGTTCAGGAAATGCGCCTGAGCAGGATTCGAAAATAGGATTTTCTGAGCAAATCTTTGTAACTTACAGCACCTGGGTTCCTACTACTCATGAGAAAAATACTCCTTCTTTTAATGAAATAGGTTAATTATGCAAAGTGTGAACATAGCAGCTTAAGTGGCGAAATTTGCTAATCTGTAAATGAGGAGGATGATCTGTTTTATAAATTGCACTTTCAGTATTTCTCTGTTTCTTTTTCTGCCATGTAAACTAGGTGAGGCTGTGCATCAGCACCAGTTTGAAACTGTAGAATGCCATGTGTTTAGATTAGACACGAGGAAGAAATTCTTCACTAGGAGGGTGGTGAGGCACTGGCACAGGTTGCCCAAAGAAGCTGTGGCTGCCCCATCCCTGGAAGTGTTCAATGTCAGGCTGGACGGGGCTCTGAGCAACCTGGTCTAGTGGAAGGTGTCCCTGCCTATGACAGGGGGGTTGGAACCGGATGATCATTAAGGTCCCTTCCAACCCCAACCGTTCAATGGTTCTATGATAAGTATGTTGATTTGTATTTCTGCTTTGTTTTCTGACACATCCATCCACTTGCAGTGCAAATACCCAGAACAGTCTTACACGGAAGCTGCAGCTTTGTGCTCTAGTTCCTAATACTTCTCTTTATGACTCTCTACAGAAATCTGGAAGTAAGTGAAAGACTCAGATGTTTAGGGATAAGGATGTAGTTTTTCTTGCCTTTTTTTTTTTCTTTTTTTCCCCTTTCTTCTTTCTGGGAAGACATCTTTGATTTTTTAATTATTTAAGTAGCTTTGAAGTGCTGAATCTTGCTCTATAGGTAGACTCAGGTCCTGCAAATAGATGCCCAGCTGCTGATTGAACGTGTGGTGAGAGTTTGACTGACATTCTATTAATAGATCATATGGGATCTGTTCTTTTGGACTTGAATTCTAGCATTCTGTCCCAAGGATTTAGTGGTTTCTTCAGTTTATCAGGACGTGAAACTCCTGGACATCATACTAAAACTTTTGTGTTCAGTGACAGAAAGAGTTCAGACTTTGACTTCTGGGCATCTGCACGCTGATATGATCTTTAATCACTTTATCATGTACTGCCTTTCCATCTAAGTCTCTAGGTAGATTAGCAACTATAAAATCTCTGAAAGAGAACAAATTATAGAGTGACCTGGAAAAGATAGCTGTGATTTATTTCATTTTGTTAGATGAATGCTCTAAGATACAGGGTAGGTACTGGGGCATATCCATGCTAAAGTAATAAGCAACCTTTTAATTCCTTTTATGTGTCCTTGAAATCTGCCATTAGTCTTTACTGGACCAGGAATCCCCAAACATATCGTTCTCTGACCCATTGAATATAGCCAACAAAATCTTCTGGAATGGGATGCATCCCAAGCAGGATATGTGGGAGGACTTCTTTCAGTGTTTTTTCTTTTCATGTTAACTTATTTTTCTGAAGGGATAGTTATATATTTTATTTTCCATATCCATCTGAGGTTTTTGGATCTGAATGGTTATTCTCCTGCTTCTGCTGCTTCTTCATTGCTGTAATCACACTGTAATAATAGAGAGGGAGTTGGTCAAGAGAAGCACCAGAAAATTTACGTGATCGCTTCTTTTGTCTTATTTGCATTGAATTATTATTTCTTAGTGGAAACACTCAGTGGTGCTTTGTTCTTTTTAGTTGTAGAAGAAGGGACAATTCCAGCTTGAAGAAACACACAGCCTGTGAGGTGAAGCAGGAAAAAGGAACAAACAGAAGTATTTTTCTGTCTAAATCAACAAAATTCATAAAGATCATCAGAACAAGAGAGTTTTTTAACCATGCTTTAATACAGAGTAGGTTCTGGGCTGGCAGCTGGGGTCACACCAGAAGGATGGAGTAATTAGGGGTGGTTATAAGGTCTTCTCCATAGGTTTGGTTACAGAAGCATCTCTCCGGTCACCCTGTTCACTGCACTCATTTGATACTTCGCTTTGTAACTCGAGGAACCATGAACAGGGAGAAGATGAATGCTGGCAAAGAGGTGGTGATTGATGCAGGTGTGCAGCTGGACTTGCACTAGTCATTTGAAGCTCTTGGACTGTTTTTACCTTTAAAACCTTGCTCCTATAGTGACAGCGTGACAAATGAAAACTTTCCTAGTACCCTTGCCTTTTAATGTTCACAAATGCTATTCACAAGCCTGAAAGTAGTAAGGTAATATGTCTGATTTCAAAGAGATGGACAACTTAATTGGTATATAAATTTAGAGCTAATAATGCATACTTTTTTTTTTTTTTGTAATATACTCTGTATACTTTGTTAGCTGGGTAATTTGTTTCTGCCTTCTACCTTAGGAAGCAGTGGGATGGTGCTATTTATCTTATTTCTTGTGGGAGACTTTTATAAAGTGTATGCTGGGCTGCTGATTGAGTGCATAACAAAACATTCATTGCAATTTTTACTAATCTGAAGTTATTTTCTTCAAGAAGCACAGGATGCAGAATGTGGCTTGAGCGGACAAAGTACACTGAGTTTGGGACTGGTGTATGAATTTTCTGAAGAGAATAGCTAATCAAAGAGTGATGTTTATGGAATAATAATGTGATTGGAACTGTCTGATTTGTTTACTGATATAAGTAATGTTGCAAATGGGATTTTGAGAAGCCAATTGTCTGTGGGTGAAATTCTCCTTCCACACTGCTGAAACATAACTTGGGTATTGGGTATTGTAAGGACCCTGAGGGGACTTAACAGGTGAAAAATAACTGTATGGCCCATTAGATGGAGCAGATTGTGATTCCAACAGGAGGGAACAGAGAACAGAGAAGATGTGGGGGCTGCTATGAAGTTGTGGTTTGAATCCCTCTTCTTGCCTCCAAAACAAAGGGACCACTATGAAACTCATTTTGCCCTCCCCAAGTGCCAAACATGTTTCTTTGGTTTTGCCCCCTCATGCATGCACATGTCCTTGCATATGTTTATATGTAAATAAAACCAAATTGCTTATCACTAGGAGACTCTCTGCTCTGCCCGCTGACAGAACAGTCTATCTGTGTGACAAGTCACGTCATTTGAAGTACTTCTGGAATATGCTCATTTTTCTTCAACAAGGAGTAAGGTACAAATGATATAAAAATTGGAATGGAACTTCAACTTCATGCTTTGCCACAGGGATGACTTACAACTTTACACTGTGTTTTAAGTTAGGAAGTAATCAGATCTCACCTCCCCAGCATCCCTTGTTAAGCACAGGACCACAAACTCTTGATGGAGGACAGGTCTGTGTCTGACACAGCTCTGCTTTTCTGCAGTGTATTTTCTAACTTGTTGGACAAACAAAATGGTGTAAAACCATTGCTCTTTACCTTATTTAATGAATTTCCAGTGTCTTCCTTGGTGCAATGCAGCCTGTCTGTGTCAGCACTGTAAATTATTAAGTTGTTTATCATTTATTATGTGTTAAATGCTGACAATGTGACGTGCAAAGGATGTAGACTGAAAGAGAGGCATTCACGCAGATGTGATTTATGCTTTCTGCAAGCTGTCTTTGTAAGAATTCTGAGCTTTCATATTTGCAAGTCTCAGGTTGGTGGGTTTTACAGGCTATTCAGCTAATTCAGTCCCATCTTTCAAACATCTGTCGCCTCTGAAAAGTTCTCAGTTTAAAGAGGAAACTGTTATTTATAAGAAGAAGCTGTCAAAGATCAGCTATGTTCAACAATCTAAAGCATCGCTTACGTACATCAGCACTAAACTATGCTCATTTGGATAGCATGAATGGCTAATTTTAGCTTAAAATTGGAAGCAATTATGGGTTCAGGAAGAAAGTAGGCCTGTATGTCATTAGTAATTGATTTCTTTTGTGGAAGATCTTGAAACGAACATCTAAAAAGAAAAACATTGTTAAGTGATGTAACCTGTGGCATGCAATACACAGATGTTTCCCAGATTTGTGTGTATGTGTCTCAGGTGGATGGATACTTCTGTTGTCATTCCCCCTCCTCCCTGTGGCTCCCTAAAAAATTCCATTTTTCCACCCTGCATCTTTTAGCTTCTGTGAAACTCTCAAGCTGATGATAGCTCACACTGGGAACACCGTGCAACTCATGTACAGAGAGAAGAGTGGTGTGCCATGGTGTAGGAAGCTGTGAATTGCTTGGTAAGATGCTGTTGTTACCTCAAGGTCTTATAAGTAAATAATTGTTCCACCTGTGCATCTAAGGGTGAACTGCAGCAGGCCAGTCCAACAGAACTGTGATGTTCTGCACACTGATGAGAGAAACTTAGAAGCTTGTGTACGATGACTGCAGGGATAGAACTGACTGTGGAAATGTCCTCCTCCTGTTTCTTCCTCTTCCTCCCCTCCTTCTTGGAACAGTTTGTGATCTTTCAAGGGAGTGGTTCTTGGCAATCTAGGGAATAGCTACTGGGTCAGGAATCCTGACCTCTCTCAAATGAGTCAGGTCAAAGAAATTGCCTTGCACTTATTTTTCCCTGAAGCTTTGCCTTCTATGGCAAGGAGTCATCAGAATGATCAGATCAGCTGCTGGGACCAAGTTGTCATTCTGCTACCAGAGCTGTAGTCTCTTTCTTAGTGAATTTAAGGGCAGGACTGATTTTTATAAAGGATCTTTTCGTTGGTTACCAGCTCTAGGAATGCCTTGGGCTAGTAAAATAAAGCATATTTGTCTCAGTGGAGCCAGCAAGTGGGGAGAGGAATAATGAAATTATGATTGTGTCTGGAAACAAGAATTTCAAGAGACTTGGATCTCTTTTCTGGGAAGAGTTAGGTTTGCATGGTCTTTTGCAAACAGATGTGATCTCTGAGTCTGGGTTTAAACTGAGTTTAAACTCAATGTTGTGCTAATATGATGACGTGGCTTTTGGATTAGGCCAGATCATGTCCAGTTATTTTGGTGTGTGGATGAGGTGAGTGAGTATCTGTCTGCACAGAGTCACATCGACCTGCTGGGTGGGATCCAGTTCTTCAAGAATTATATAATTTGAGGCCATTTGAGATGTGTGAGGGTATCCAAGACATCCAGAAGGGACTGGCAGCAATAACACAGGACCCAGATCTGACCCATGGCGGAACAGCCAAACAGGATTCCCGAGAGCATCTCAGAAGGGATGAATGCCTCTGCAAACCACATGCCTGCTTTGCTGCCCAGAGGGTTGAGGAGCAGACCTGCAACAAGTGTCCAATTTTTCATATGTTTGCCTGGGTGAGATGGCCTGTCCTCAAGGGCCCAGGCTGACACAGGGTTTGCTGACCCCTTTTCTAAGAGAGTTCCATCTAGAAAGTGGCAGGTTTGCATGTGGCCAGGAAACTTAAAGCCAGAGGTGTTCTGTGGAGTTCTAGTATAAATGACAAATGCATGCAGGGAAGCTGGCTGAAAAAAAGAAGGATTTCTAGCTTTCTCAATAGTGTTTTATTTGATTTGGCTTCAAAGCTGGTAGGATTGCTAATTTCATGAGCAGCTGAGGGATGAAAAGACCCTTATTTCAAATCTGGGAGGATATCTGCCAAATACATCTGCCTTGGGACTAGCACACCTTGCTAGCCAAGACAGCAGAACTGTAAGGAGTCCAGGGTTCACTCAAGAGCCTTTTGTGGATTAGGTCAACATTTGTCAAGACATTTTTTTGAACCAAATTTTTTTAACTCTGCAAGCCATTTTTGATGACCTTGTTTCGGCCAAAAATTTCCAAGAATCTCTGCTTGCAGAGTCTGAACCACACACAGGAGACATTTGGCACGACTATTTCTTTCCTTAGAAGTCTTTATGGCTAGAAAAATTACACAAAGATTCCATTTATCTCATTTTTGAAATTCATATGTGAGATTTATGAATGCCTCTGACAGACTGTAGGCTGCTCTCCAAAGACTATACCTCACTATCCTGAAGACAGAAAAGATCTGTGCACAATTCTTATGGAAGGACAAAATACATGTTTGCAATTAGGCACTCAATAGCTTTCTCTGACTATGTTAAAACTTAGTCTTAAGATTTAGTTATATCAAACTTAGTCAGTTTGGTGTCTCAATCTCTCATGGCTTTCTGGTTATCTGGTATTTAGTGTATTTCTGTAGTGTTCAGCTTCTGACCATACCTAACCAGGCCAAAATTTATACTTAGCTAAAAAAATTAATGTTTTTATATGTTAAAAGTTCAAATAGCAAAATACTTAAGGTAAAAAAAAAAAAAAATTCTAAAAAGTAACTTTACTTACTACTGGTTTTTTTCCCCTGGAAGCTCGTGACTGAGGACCCCACACCTGAATTTTAGACAATTCTTGTTTTCAGTATTGCTGGATTAAAGAAAAAAACCTCCAATCCCTTCTATTCTGGTTTCCTAAGGGAATGAGATTTATGATTTTATTCTGCCTGCCTGTCAGTCAGTCAGTCTCTTAATAACTTTTGAGTCCATTGGCTGGTTTCAGCCACCTTTGACACAAGGTAGCCACATCTCAGATATTACATTCCTACACATTTTGTGCAAATCAACACCTATGTCAAGGAGAAAGACTTTATTACAAATCCCTCCAAGAGAATGAATGACAGGGATGCCTCTTATCCCTCCCACAGGGAGTGTATGTGATGAAGGGACACTAAGGAAGGTGTCCTTATTGTAGGAATGTGTCTGAAATGGAGATGTTAAAGCCAAATCAATAAGGATATTTTGCTCGATATCCGTAAGGAGCCAGGCTTATTCCAATGCACAGAGGGGAAGGTGAGATGTACTTACAATTCTGTTTGTGTATTTTGTATCCCAGCTACTTGATGGGTGCCAACGAGTAGTCAGACAACTGATTATTGAGTGTTTGACAATGATCTGTTTAATCTTAGTCCAGAGTGAATATATTTAACATCTTGATTTTTCTATTGAACAATATTGTGGCATTGGTTGTATACAGTACTTGCTAACATCTTATTAACTAAAAAAAAATCACAGAGTACTTTTAACAATGAGTGGTTTGTTTGGCTGCATTAATATCAATTCAAATTCTTTTTACTGTCACTGCATACATATGAACCATCTCTTTCGGAAAACCTGATTTATTCTCCTCGCGAAAAAAAAGCTTAAGAGAAACTCCCACTACCCAGCATACTCCTCTACCTGAGAAAATGTCTATGTTTCAGCAAGTTTTGCTGTAAACAAATGCAGCTCTTGGAATATTTCATAGTGTGCTATGGACCTGACTTGCCAGATTTTCAAACCCTCTGCAACAATTCAAAGAAACAGTTTGATGTTTTGCTTATGTTCTTAGTGCTTCAGGGAATGAATATTTGGAAGAATTTACTGAAAGAGAGCACCAAACCGGGTGTCATTTTGGTTTGGAAATGCTATCATTGTGCTCTGTTTATTTATCTGTTTTGTGGCATGATGTGTTTTCATTAAGAGGACTTTGTAGGCAGAATAAATTGAGAGTATGAGAAAGATCAACCAGCAACTGATATTTGACACTCTCTGTCCACTGGCCTGGTTTATTAAACCTGGAATGAAACAACTAAAGCACTAGTGATGAATATGTCTCAGTTTTCCACAAAATGAACTCCTGGGTTTTGCTTGGTAGTAGCTGTTGGTTTTCATATAAAATTAGTAGAGTGTCTCATTAAATGGAAGGCAATTATATGTATTAGCAATAATGATAGAATCATAAGAAAAAAAAAGTCAACCAAAAAATACCCCCTATGGATGTAATTTTAGAAATACATTATGCAAGGGGTTAATTTGTGAGCTGGTTTTTTTTTCCCTACGTTTTGAAAGCTTTGCTGTAATTTTGTATGAAATTTGAGATCAGTGAGTCTATAATATCTAATGAATAATTTACAACGCCAACAGTCTTTCTGTGGAAGAATACTAAATTAATTAAGGCCTGGAGGAATTTCCATGTGTTTAAGCCACATTATATCTTCAAGGTTTTACTGCTTCAAAGTCACTGAGATGAACTCTTGGCTTTTCAGGTGTTAACAGTCCCAGGAAAACAAGACTGGTACCCTTACTTTAGCCCAGAAAAACTAAAGGGCTTGAGCGTGTTTTCTGTGAATCTAGTAAAATAGTACCTTGCACTCACTTTGTTCCCTTATTTTTCTGGGATTTTGTATTTATAGGAACTGCCCTACCATCTCCCACACCCAGAGGTATTTTCCTGGGTTGGATGGCACACTTGGGTTCCTGAGCCAGCTCTCTAAGGTGGCTCTTTTCTCTGGGTTAAAGGAGGTGGGGGCCATATCCTGACAAGACAAACAAGCTATAGCTGAGCTTACCTCTGCTCTGAAAAGCACAAAGGTTACTTATAACTGCTCCAGCCTGTGCAGAAAGGGATTTCTTTGCATCTGTTGCTCAACTTTCAGAGAATCAGTCAGAAACCTTTTATTTTTGTAATTCTCAAGCCATAAGCATCTCTCACAGCTGATAGTACAGCGAAGGCTGGATATGGTGAGAACGCCAACCTGCCACACACATTGTTTATTTAAATGGGACAAAATAGCTGCTTTCCAGCTGCTTTCGATGCCCTTGAGTTGAAATGCAAATATAGAAAAAACATGTGGCACTATAACCAGATGACAGCCGTTCCCCTTCCCTGGAAACCAGTCAAGCACAGCAGAGAGGAAGTCAGTCCCTCTTTCCCATGGCTAACCACCCTCAGCATCCTCTCCTCGCTTCCAGCTGCTGACCAACTACCCCAGACAAGATAATTTTACCATCAGTGAGAAACCCTTCAGAGGTCCCTCATTTAGGATTTAATTTGGTACACAATTTATTGAACCAGCCTAGTACTTAAATATGTCCAGGTCTGGGCTATAGAGCTTACATATGCTCTTCTTCTTACACCACTTCCATGCTATAACCACTTCAAGGTTAATGAACTGGGGTGCAGAATGCAGAGGGTACTTTAACAAAGGTTCATTAGGACATTTGTGACACATTATGGCACAGAATTTGTACAATCATGTCAGCATATTCCCCATTTCACACCCAAGCCCTGCCCCTCCTGTTATTCCAAAGGTATACACGTTGCTTTGTGCCTATTGTGGGGTACACTAAGCAGTTTTCTGGCTGGGAAAACCTGGGTGTGTAGTCCTGGCCTCCTCTGCCTATGAGAGGAGAATAATTCACACAAAAACTGTTGCCTTGACCAGTTTCTCTGTACTCTATCTCAGCTTGTTTGGGGAGGAAGGTGAGGACTGGGCTTCACCTTGTCTGTTTTACAGGGCACAAGTGGTTCAGGTGCAGTTTTTTGTGGTTTCTTCCTGAAGTTTCAAGTAGAGCTGAACCATAGAGAGGCAATGGATAGAAAAGGGATGCTTTGAGGTGCCATGCTGGGCCATCACAGAGATCCAGCTTCTGTAGCTATACAGTGTGTATGGGACGAAGAGCTGGATATAGTAGTGCTGGCAGGATCTGTGCTGTCAAGACTTACAGTAGAGGTCTCATGTCATGTTGCTCTAACACACAGTAGGTCTGTCCCAAAACTTGTAGCGTGATGGCACTTGACGTGGGAAACAACCTTAGCAAGGACACCTGAAGCTCAGCTGCATTCTCTCAGGCAGGCATAGATCTGAGCTCACTTGAAAACCAGGTGTGTCCATTATCCTTCTTGCAAACACATTTTCTTGTGGGGCTGGTATCTCTGAGGGGGCCCAGCTGCTGCCCAAGCGGTTTGGCTGAATTAGGCACCATCCACATGAGCGGGCTGTGCACTCAGCTGTGTCTTAAACTTGGCTTCTCCCAGACACTGGATGGACTGTTTGAACCTGGAGTGCTGCTGCTCCTGCAGAGCCTGTGTTGTGTGTTGAAGAGTGTTGTGCCTAAACCTCCTCCTAGCTCCACAGTGGAGTTTGGGGAGTCTGGTCCCTCTTCGGTACAGAGCTCTGTTTCTTTCTTAACGGCACGCGTCAAAACACTTTGCTGAATCAGGACCTCTCTGGCACCATGACCAAACTGTACATACAGTAAATCAGAGAGGAACTGGGGCAAAGACTAGGGATACAGAAAGCTGCAGTGTCCGATTAAACGTGGTCAAATTACCGACTGTGTATGTTCAGGCTACTTGAACAAATTAAAAGTGGGGGCTGGAGGAAAGATAGTCAATGAGGTCTGTATGATTGTAGAAGGTGGGGGGACATCAGGCTAGGGGTGCTCAGCAATACCCAAATTGTCCTGTTTGCCAATATCTAGGGATAATTTACACATCAAAAGGAGAGGGCGGAAATGGACATGAAAAGTGACAGCGATTGCCAAGTTAAATAAAAGCCCCTCAGTGAACATGAAGAGCAATAAGAGCCGTTTGGAAAGTTGGCCGGAGAAGAAGAGGTTATGTGAGAGCTTATACCCGACTGCCTTCTTGGCCCTTTGGGAACCAATACAGACATGGAATTCACTTGACCCGCAGGGCTGAGCAAAATATGGCCACACATCAGTAAAGCCTGATGCTTAAGTCATAGGAAACAAAAGCAGGACTGTGCCAGATGCCAGACGAGTGGGATCAGGTAGCAGGAACCACAGCCTGACTTCAAAACGCCTGAGTAAATCTGGGCTGCTAAATTTCCACTGGACTGAATCTGAAGAAAATAAAGGGGAAGAAAAATGCTGGGTTTTTTTCTTTCTTAGCTGGATACTAGTGGATGCATATGGGTTGTGAATAAGGAAGAGGCAATATTTCTAAGACAGGGTGCTTTTTGAAATATGAGGCTTTGTAGGTCTGGTATTAAAGCAATTTCCCTTCTTGTCATGAATCACTGAAGGACAGACACTGTATTTAGGTGGGATATGAACACCCAAATCTTTCCCTGCCTCTCTGCCTTGATTATATTTTTTTTAATCTTCTTTGCTTTGAGCAAGTTCAGAAACAGTCTTGATTTTCCCCATCACATCCCAGTCTCACTTTCTGCTGATGAATAGCTGCTTAAGATATGTTGTCAAACAGTGTCATCCTGGCTCGACTTTGCTAAGAGATGGTGCGAATGATCCAGGGTTTCCAGTGCAAGCACAAGGAAAGCAAAACTAATTGCTGCCCTAAGCAAGAATCTTCTGATGAGAAGCTGATCTACTTTACACAAGTCCAAACGTGAAATAACTCCACAGACATTAGTGCAATCACTCTAGATGTGCAAGAGAGGCGAATCTGCCCTCAAGCCCTCCATGTTCTTTCCCGGGGGAGGGCAGCCTGGCTCAGGAGTCAGGGAGGGGAGGAGAGTGCTTGTAAGGATTGCTGCCTTTTTGTACAATCTGCACCAGTTTTGTGATCAAAGGCTGTAAGTGACCAGAATAGGCAGAGTCCTGGGCTTTCCCATTCACAGGCTTAACCCTGACTGCTTAATGCCGGGACTCGGGGCTTTGATGCGAGGATCACGTGCATCTTCCACTGTTGTGACTCTTTGTTCCAGTCAGTGCCGTGCCCCTTTTTTTTTTTTTTTTTGGGGGGGGGGGGGCTGGGGGGAAGAGGGGGAAGAAACAGAGGGTGTTAAAAACCTTGGAAATTTTGGATACATTAAGTCTTGAGTCGGTCCAGAGTGCAGTGGGTCTATGCCCATATCCCCTGGCGCTGTGATGTGATGAAGCCTGCAGCTGCCGGGGCCCTCTGCTCTCTAGAGATGAGTCAAATGCCTCACAGAGTGGCTCTATCTTTGGCTGCTGTACGGCAGGGATTGGATTACAAGCAGCTTCATGCTGACAAGGCTTTGGAGGAATAATAATATCTTGAATATTATGGAATTTGAGGAATAATAATATTGGCGGGATAATAACATCCTCTAGGGAATGAGGTTGTCTCTCTCTCTTACAACCCTGGCACAGAGAGATTATAGCTTCTTATACATAGTGGGAATTTGCCATTTCTTCAAGACATATGTGCCAGTTCCAGTTAAAATGTTCCCAGAATGTGTTCTGGCGCTGCAGATGGGATGGGAATCTCCCTGCAAAATAAAACAACTGGGGCTTCCAGAGCTGCTTGAAATCACTCTGCTTCCTCTGCCTTGGAGGCAATACCATTTCCCTTGGCACCTGCTTTTCCTTTCTCCTTCCAATCACCTAAGGGGTAGGTAAGGTTTTGCTCTACTGTGTTCTCTTTAAGACCCAGACTCCCATTTGCTGTGCTTGTGTATAACTCCACCAGTTCAAAGGAGCTATGCCAGTATAATCCAGCTGAGCAAGTAATGCACCATAAAGATGGTCTGGGATACTGTCCTGAATTCATAATTCAGGACAACGATGCTGAAAATAAATAACCCGATTTGTTTTTCTTACTAGAATATGCCGCATTTCTGATGTAACTGATTTGCATTGTCTTGACAAACCTTCTTTACTAGCACCAGATTTAACACCTGAGGTGAAAGGAGAAAGGTTATTTTTAGCGGTGAAAGGACATTGCAGCAACATGTCTGGAGGATGCAGGTTTCTAAGGCTTTCTCACAAGGTGAGGAAAGTTTCTGTAATGAAACCCCTACTGCGTACCAGAGTGAAACGTGTGTTTCAGCACTGTGTTCTGGCTGGTGAGCCCTCCTTGGCTGGGAGAGGTGACCAAGTTGCCAGAGCTGGGGTGGTGTGAGAGCAGCAATTTTGTGTGCACTGTGAGCCCAAAGACCTGCATCCCCTGGGAGGGCTGAACCCTGGGACAGTGTGGCTGCTGTCACATGCTGTCACTGATCTGCTGTGTCTCCACAGCCTGGTCACCTTTCCTGCCAGCTCCAAATGGGGAGATGCCACCAATTCAAGAGGGAGGAACAACTCAGCAAAAGCATAATACAGCTCTTTTCTGGCTGGCCCTGCAGAACAGCAGGGGGATTTGCTGCATAATCTAGAGGGATCAGCAGGCTCAGAGAGCTCCTGAGCCCAGGACTAGTTCGAGGGAAGAGCAGGACAGCCTGGCAGAGGCACGTCTGAGCTCTCAGCAGCAGCATACAGCTTGCATTGTAGGTTCAGTACTGCCTGCTGGCATCGTCCTCCATCGGCGCCGGCAGTGTCTCTGAAACAGCTGCTTGCCTGCCTTCTCTGACACCCAGCAAGGTGCAGCCATGGCAGCTGTTCCTCACAGAGAGCTGCTGAGGAAGGGCAGCCACATCCGAAGGGACTTACCCTGGGAAGGGCAGGCCTTGGGCTGTGCACATGCCAGACAGCACAGGCAAAGCACCATCTGCTGAGAGGGGACTGATGCAGAGGAGGAAGCAAGGACAAGGATTGCTTCTCAGAGATGCAGACAGACTGGCATTTATTTGTTTTTCTTATTTCAGCTGGATTGTTAAGAATAAAAAATAGGTTGTAGTACAAAATCACACCTATGTTAACTACAGATGTGCACAGCTAATATGTAAAGCAAATGGGGAATGGTGACCAAACTAATTTAAAAATCTTCTGAGCTGCAGAATAAGAAACAATCCAAATGTGAGAAACTGAGTCATACTTTACAGGTCTCTTTGTCACAGGTCTCAGGAGAGGGGAGAAAAATCAAATCAAACTTGATGGGCTTTTAGCTGCCTTCAGAAGTAGTTTCTGCCTGACATGAAAGCCACAACCATGGCAGGAGCTCGGAGGTGCCTTTCAGATTATTGCATTAGCTGTGGCTCCAGGTGTCCAAGGCAGACAGTTGACGATTACACCTTTTGTTTTCTTTTTCATGTTTGACAGCCAGATGCCTTTTTGATCTGCAGTGTGTGCATGTGTGTGTACGTGTATATTTATATATAACCTCAGATCTATCACTCTGACGGAGTCAAAAATGACTTACCTGAACGTTTAAACAAACATAGGGCTGATTTACACACTAGAGTATCAAATGGTAGGGCTCTCTTTTGGCACTCATGGTCCCCTGCAGTTTTACAAAACATGTTCTTTCTCGTGACACTAAAATTATAAGGTTGTTGTGCAAATTTTACTGAAGAAATTCCAGTCCTGTGGCTGGTTTCCAAAATATGGAAGACTTATATGGCAAAACTTTATAGCTGGACTGTGGGGTTTAGCATCTCATAATGAGGCTTGGTGTGGCGGCATGTGTGTCGTGCATGTTGCCTTTCTAGAAAGGAGAGATAGTTCAGGAGCTGAGGGATCTCAGTGGCGGAAAGCAGAAGACTAAGCAAAGTCATAGTGCAGGAGCTCTTTCTGCAGCTCTGGAAATCAAATAAACCAAATAGCTCCCACTGACTGCATGTTATAAAGACAGAGCCAGAAATATGAAGAAAAATGTTTGTATTACTTTAGGTATTTTCCTGCCAAAGAAGAGTTAAAAATCAACCAACCCCTCACGCCCTCTGCCAAGCCCCTCTCTTCCCTGTGTGTTTACTACTGGTCCCTGCGGGAGACAGAGTATTGGCTTGGAAGGCCTCTTATTGACATTATTACATTCTTATAGAAAGCAAATTGTTTTTTGGTTTAGAGCAGAGATTTTCTGCTCAGAAAAAAAAAAAATCTTTGCTGGTTATTTCTGGCTCTGGAGCCAACCCCACTGCAGGAGCTCTGTCCTGACAGGTAATGGTATGGTCTGCGGGAGACCATTAAGTGGTACTCTGAGAGACGAAGTGGGCACTTCCAGGCCTGAGTTACGATAGAGTAGTTTAAAACCGTGGTGCTCACCACAGTATTCACAGCCTGCCATCAGAATTGCTTCAGAATAAGGCAGCAAAAACATTCGAGAAAACAGTTGTTGGGAACAAGAAAAACTCTGACTGAAAAAGGGGATTGGACTAATTAATGTGTGACCTTATGGTTCAAGCCAAGACCAAGACTTGCACGGACTGCAAAATTGTGAACTGTCATTATGCAAAGGAAGACTTGTTCCAGCAATTCCTTCTCTTTCCAGGGTCTACTGGCTGGGGAATGAAAAGCTTGGGGGAAAAACGTATTTACTTCTTGGACTGATATAGTCAGTGAGGGTGGGAGTCGCAAAAAATGAATTTTTTCATTGTTTTTTTTGCTACTGGAGCATGATATATTGGAGGGAAAAAAAGAGTACTAATTAATGATAAAGTGCTGTCCCTGAGAATGTAATATAAGTCCTAGATGCCTCAGAGATAATATGTATTACAGAGCTCTTCTAGTAACAAAACATCTGAGGATACCTGGTTCTACAGAAGAGCCAAAGAGAAAGTCAGGGGCTTGTATCATAATGCTCTGAGAGCTGAGCTACCCTCAGAGGGAAATAAGGCTAGCAGTGCTCAGGGTCTCATATATCCCTGCTCACCTTCATGATTCTGCCTCTGCAGTCTCTGCCCATGCAGTATGTGAACAAAGTTATGTGGGAGAGCATTGGACATATGAAGCCTCCAAGGAAGAGCGAACTAATGCTCCTGCCTCACTGTATTGTCGTGCCAGTAAGTTCTTCATTTAACATCTGTTACATTGAGGATTCATAGGAAATCACAGTAAGTTGTAGTTTTAATAGAAGTTGGTCAAATCTTGGGTCAAGATGACATGACACATGCAAATCATATGCAAAGCTCATGTACAGCTGCATGTACAAAGATCACACTCCACCACGAGCAAACCTCCACTGACTTCAATTAACGTTTTGCCCAAGTCAGTTTGAGCTCTGTACATAGAGCTGTATGTGGGCTTAGCACATGATTTGCATATGTCATGTAATGTACAATGTGGTATTGTGTACTAGCTGTTTCCCCCTAATTAATACATGATAGCAAAACTCTTAGAGAATAATGATTAAGAAAAAAACTGTGCATAAGGAAATTGCTTGCAAATGACCACACTGGTGAAATTATAACCCAGTAATATTGCAGTCCCATTTATTTTCTGTTAGGTTTAATCACCACTAATAATTCAGTCGAGGGTAATTAATCTTTGCTGATCAAAGTACAGGAAAGGGCTGAAGTACTGTAGCTGCATCATAATGACATGTAATGCTGATGCCGCACAATTGCCTGTTTGCAGAGAGATGTGAAGATGTCCTCATTGGCATACAGTCAATGAATGGGAGTGCATTATCACTCACTACAGGATAGAGGCTCAAATAATAAGGAAAAAAGCCCAAAAGTAGGTTCACAAGCAGATGCTTGCAACTAGAGCTCAGCTCATCCCCTGAGCTGGAGGGGTGTGTGCAGGGAAGCTGTGGTAGAGACCGGTGAGAGAAGGGACGTTCAATATTGATTTTTTTTTAATCACTTTATCAGGATAAAGTCCGGCTTATGCTGCACTGAAGAAAAAAGGAAGTTTCAATGCCCAAACCCTCAGACTCCCCAGCAGAGAGTAATTTCCTCAAGTTCCTTGTATCAGTCATTATCAAGATGGAAGCTTGTTGCCTTCCTGGGACCAGCGGGTGCTTTGTTAGAAAGGACACCTTCTCCAGGTGACTTGATAGGGCCCAGATGCCTTGTGCTTCTTCCCTTGAGGGAGGTGGTTGTTGAACAGATGCACTGTGGGCAAGAGTTCCTGCAATTAAACCAGCATGTGGTTGAGAGCTTATGAGAATGGACATCTCAGTTCTTCCTCTATCATTTTTTGAAGAACAGTTTTGGATCATGATTGTGCTGCTGCCCTGGACTACTTAAAAATTCAGGAAGACAATTTCCATCCATACGGCCGGAGAAAAGGGACAGGGGAATGTTGCCTCCTGAATTGCTTCATGTGTACATATACCATACTTGAACTTACAAGGCTCAAAGTTAATGCTGTGCTATATTGAGTTTTACAGATGACATTTAAAAATCCCAGCACCTAATTTATTTATTCAGGGTTCATTTATTTTAATCTTTCAGCCAAGCCCTTGTTTGGGAACTTTGATCTGAAGGTGGTGTTTATTTTCAAAGTCACAAAAAACCCCCTTCCATGTTGAAAATTCTATTTAAAATTCTTTTGATATTTCCTTCTATTGAAACTGCTGCTAAACATCAGTGGTGTTTAAAAAAACCCACCTATTACTAAAAAGACAGTGTTTAGAGCTACAATGGTCCCAAAGTACAGTGAATCAAAACTGGAAATCCATCAGTTCTTTGGCTGCTAAATGATTTCCATGCTGGGCTGGCATTTATCTTCTAGCATAGAGAAGCCTTTCAGAGAACAGCAAATATCTGGCAGCGGGCCAGGGGCCTTGGATATAAGACAATTAGCACAACAGGGGAAAAGAAGGGCTTCCGGAATTAGAGATGAATAAGAAATATTTGTAAAGTGCACTTTAAGTTATTGGTTTGATCACAGTAAACGTTTGTCACTTATTTCTCATGGTTGCAAATGTGTTGTATTACTTGTCTGGTTCTGCTTTCTTCTGTAATTAGTTTCACCACTGAGTGGTAGGACTGGTACACACCGCACTTGTTTTCCTCTACTTCATCTTTAAAAGACTACTTTGTTTGGTTCAAAATTAGGGAAAACAGCAACTTGCTATTTGTTGCAAAGACAGACTGCTCCCTCCTAGTCCGCTGGCTTTCCCTCCCAGCTTTAATTAGATGTGAGGATTTAAGCCTTTACATTCTGAGGCATGTAACAGTCAAACTAATAACTAAGAGGATATATTTAGATGGTTTAAAATCCCACTCTACTTCTAAGAGTAAATAATGACTATTCAAAGTGCCGAAGGGTTTCCAGGATCCTCACACTATCAAGAGGAGAAAATTTGCTCATCTTATTGACAAAGAAAAATATCCCAATCAAAGAACATAAACAGACTGTCAAGTCTTGAATACTAAGAGATTTTAACCGTCTTGTGCTACTCTGTTAGAAAGACAAGAGACATTTTCATTGATTAAGGTCACACCAGTGGAAATTATGGAATTTCTTTGGGGTTCATCTTATAAAGATGATGATTTAATGATAATATCATAATATTGGCTAATGTTAAGGACTGAAACAAGAATTTACTTGGACAGTAACAGAGGTGAGGTGTGAAGGCATGCATCTTCATTACTTAGCCCTGTTTAAGCCTCAGCTGGGTTCTCATGTCTGCATTTCTGCACTCTGTGAAGTGTAGGTCAACAGAAGAAAGGTAGTTCAGAAAACTGAAAAGCATGAATCTGAAAAAATTTTGGGGATGCCTAGTCCAGAGAAATGAAGACCTGTGTGTGATTTGGTGATCTTCACATGTGTAACCAGCAGCTGCAGAGAAGAACAGGCAGTCTGTTCTCCATAATGGATGGAAAAAGAAGTAATGGGTTTAAAGTTTAGAAAGGGAAATTCAATTAAGTCATTAGGAAAAACTTCCTGATGTAAAGGTAGTTAAGGACTGAGTGAGATTGCCTGGGTGAGCTGTGGAGGTATAAGCTGTGGAGGTTTCCCATAGCAAGCTGAAGTAATATCTGTTAAAAATGGTTTAGATTGCTGTCCTCACTGACATGAATGGTTTTGACGTGGCTTTCAGCCCCATTTTCTGTGATTTTCACTAATCATGATCTCCTCTTGCAGGTGACTGTTCTTTACCACTTAGGCACTGGGGAAATAACATTACTGGTCTTACATGTCTTTTGGAGTTATACCTCACAGAGCTGATCAGAATACATGTTTTCTGTTGATGGTAGAATCACAGAATAGTTTGGGTTGGAAGGGACTTTTAAAGGTCATCTAGTCCAAGCCCCTGCAGTGAGCAGGGACATCTTCAACTAGGTCAGGTTGCTCACAGCCCTTCCCAACCTGACCTTGAATATTTCCAGGGGTAGGGTATCCACATATCTGGGCAACCTGTTCCAGTGTTTTACCATCCTCGTTGTAAAAAATTTCTTCCTTATATCTAGTCTGAATCTATTCTCTTTTAGCTTAAGACCTTGTCCTATTACAACAGACCCTACTAAAGAG
Organism: Corapipo altera; assembly: GCF_003945725.1. NCBI lineage: Eukaryota > Metazoa > Chordata > Aves > Passeriformes > Pipridae > Corapipo > Corapipo altera. The sequence goes on from NW_020884878.1 coordinate 2,720,735, forward strand.
TCTGTCCCCATCCTTCTTATAAGCCCTATCTAAGTATTGAAGGACTGCAATAAGGTCTCCCTGGAGCCTTCTCTTCTACAGGTTGAACAACCCCAAATCTTTCAGCCTTTCCTCATGGAAGAGGTGTTCCATCTCTCTGATCAGTTTTTGGCCCTCCTCTGGACCAGCTCTAACAGGTCCAAGTCTTTCGTATACTGAGGATGCAGTACTCCATGTGGGGGTCTCACATGAGTGGAGCAGAGGGATAGAATCCCCTTCCTCAACCTGTTGCCCACTCTGATGGAGCTCAGGACACCATTGGCTTTCTGGGCTGTGAGTGCACACACTTGACTATGTCCAGCTTTTCATCCACCAGTACCCCAAAGTCACTCTCTGCAGGACTCCTTTCAATCCCTCTGTCCCCCAGCCTGTATTGATATGGGGGATGTCCCTGTCCCAGGTACAGCACCTTGCACTTGGCCTTGTTGAACTTCATGAGATTGCCATGGGCTCACTTCTTGAGCTTGTCCAGGTCCCTCTGGATGGCATCCTGTCCTCCAGGACTGTCAGCTGCATCACTCAGCTTGGTGTTATCTGCAAACTTGCTGAGGGTGCCCTCGCTCCTGCTGTCCATGTCTGTTGAAGATATTAAACAGTACTGGTCCCAGTATGGACCCCTGAGAGACACCACTTGTCACTGGTCCCCATATGGACATTGAACTATTTACCATTACCAACCAACCAGTCCATTCTTCAAATCCATCTCTAATTTAGAGATAAGGGTATTTTGTGGGACCATGTCAAAGGCTTTACGGAAGTCCAGATAAATGACATCTGTAACCCTTCCCTTGTCCACTGCTACAGGCACTTCATCATAGAAGGCCACTGGGTTGGTCAGGTAGGACTTGCCCTTGGTGAAACTGTGCTGGTTGTCTCAAATATCTCTCTGTCACCCATGTGCCTTAGCAGAGCTTCTAGGATGATCTGTTCCTTGATCTTCCCAGGCACAGAGGTGAGGCTGGAGGGTTTATAGTTCCCATGGTCCTCTTTTCTACCCTTTTAAAAGATGAGGGCGATGTTTCCCGTTTCCCAGACACCTGGGACTTCACCAGACTGCCATGACTTTTCAAATATTGTGGAGAGTGTCTTGGCATCTACATCAGCCAATTCCCTTAGGACTTTGGGATGCATCTCGTCAGGTCCCATAGACTTACATATGTTCATATTCCTCAGGTGGTCACCAACCTGATCTTCTCTTACAGTAGGAGGAACTTTGCTCCCCCAGGCCTGCCTTGAGGTCCACAGACTTGAAAGGTGTGAGAAGAGAGGCTGCCAGCGTATCTGTCATCTATCTCTGTTTATCTATCATGATGAAAATGTAAATGAAGATGAAAATATATTTCTCTTTAAAGGTTGCCATGGGACACTGTTTACTATTGAAAACCTTAAGAGTTTAAGGGGTATTTTTTTTTCTGAAAATCAAAATGCCCCAAAAAACAAAACCAAAACATCTCATTTGGAGTTGAGCCAACCCAAGTGAAAAAGTTGTACTTTGGCAACTCAATGGAGAGTGCTTGCTTACATGGGAGTTACAGCCTTGTCCCCCAGGCCATGCCATGATCTCTATTCTTCTGCCTTCTCATGGTGTCTCATTGCATTGCCTTGATGGGAGGCTACAAGGCCTCAAGGAGGATACAGTACAGCCTGGTTTATGGACAGATTCATGGAGCTGAGGATCCCACACTACAGTTCCCATGGGCACAGCAGTGGCTAGTCACATTTCTGAACTGTTAAATATTTCACTTCAGATTGTCAGATTATGTTGAATGTTCCTCTTTTCAGTCAAAAAGGACCTCTTTATCATTTTTTAGGAGATTTTTCTTTATGAGAGTTTGTTTTTCCTGACAAAAAGCAATGTTTTGCATTGAGAAGAATCATTTTTCATATTAGAAAACACAGGAAAATGGAACATTCCACAGAAAATTAAACTTTCTGTGAAAACAAGCAAACAACCACCCCTTTCTTGCCTCTTTACTGATTCTCAGTCTGACCGCACACAGAGAGTTCCTAAAACTGAAAGTCTCTTTATGGTGCCCACTACAAAATGAAGTTCTAGGATGTAGCTAGGAGCTGCAACAGCATTCATCCTTCCATGGAACCATTCTAGGGAGACACATTTCAAACTGGAGAGTGAACAGTGGGAATGACCTGTGGCTCATGATACCACTTACTATGGGGAAGGACAGGGCAAAGCACTTTCCTGAATGACTGTTCCCTGGCAAACCTCTGTAAGAGGGAGGTCTCTGTGAAGTTCCCTTGGCCAGGATATTTTCAGATCCTCCTGCTTTGTTCTGTCAGGTGAGTTGGGTTCATCTCCTTCAGGAGACACCTTCTCTGTGGTAATTCTGCTCCTCTGGTCTCTCGGAAAAGAGGTTTCCAAAGGAGGCTTGGTCCTTGGGCTTCATTCATGGCTGCATTTCTTTTGTATCAATTAATTTTAGTCCCAACTCTTTACACTCTTTGAGACTTCGGTGTATGCTGTTCCTCTTGTTCAAATTACTCCAAAGTGCTTTGAAGCTCTGGCTTAAAGGGCTTCCTTCTCTGCACTGCTGGTACTCCAGAATAACTGCACCGCAGGACACCCTGACACCTTCCTGTTGTCTTCCATGTCAAGAAAAATACAAAGCTGTGCAAGGAATGTCTTCCCACTTTTCCCAGGGTAGTTTTTCTCTTGGCCGTTTCCAAGTCCTTTACAGCTGTCATGTAGGAACTCTGTACAGGGCCAGAGCGCCAGCCCTGGGATTGCACTGCAATAAAGCCTTGCGACATTAGCGTAGCAGCTAGAGCATAACTGGAAGCTTTAAACTTTGAATGGGGACAGGTAATTAGCAGGGTCTGCTATTTGATTACTAGTAGATTTAAAGCTGTATGGAAACCAGCTGTCTGTGTCCAGAGTAGTTTCACTGGGAAAACAAGTGGTGCTAAAATAAAATCTCTTCTGAGCTGACACCCTGTCCCAGAGCCCTGAAATGATCCAGCCCTGCTTCTTCCCAGTGTGGGGCATTCTGGGGATCTGTCAAAACTATCTTCTCTCTTGCCTGTAATGTTAGCCTTTTTGTTTCACTCCTCTGAAAGCTGCTTGAGGCAGCAGGCATATCTTTGGTTAACCCTGGTGAGCCAAACCTTCACCCATCCAAACAAGTTCAGGTCAGTGACAAATGTCAGCCTTGTGTTCTGAGTAGGGTTAAACCAGCCCTGTGTTTTATGGCACACATAAACTATGCCTGGCTCCATGAGAGCTGCATGAAAAATTAGCACACATCAGGCTGCTCTTCAGCAATGTCATGGGTCTTGGGAGGTGAGACCAGCCAGCCCAGCCTGCTGGGAAATTTCAGTGGGGAGCGGTCTCAGGCATGACTCAGTCTGTTGTTCTGTGTTGTAGTTCTGGGGAAGATCTGTCATGTCAGAACATGCAGGGTGGTGACTTCCTTGTAATTCCTCTGGAAAAAATAAAAAGAAGAGCAAGTCAAAGGCTTTAACTGAGCTTCATACTGCTATGCTTTATATAGGCATAACTTAAAGTTTAGCAATCCAGTAAAAATGGCTTAAACCAAGTAAAGGACAAAATAAAGATAGTTGCATGTTAGATAAAAGGAGGAACATTTCCCCAGCTGTATGCCTTCATCAGCCAGGAAGCCTGTAGGTATCCCCATTTTGAGTCCAGTTGTGCCTGAGTGTCCTTCTTCTCTCTCTCCAGTCCCTCCTCCTCTCGCTGCTCCTCAGCTCTGGTATTAGCATTGTACTCTGATACCAGAACTCTGAAAGAAAAGGGGAAATGGATACAGGAAATTTGTCTCCTTCCTTCTTGTATGTTACAAAGCACTGTATACATGTTCTGGCTGTCAGTATTTCTAGGAATGGCTACTTTGCAGAAAAGGGAGTCGGGGTCTGCAGTGCCCCTTTCCCTGGATGGAACCCTGCACCCTGCTGTTCCTGTGCAACACAGGTAGATTTCCAAATCAGAAGTGGGGAGCTGGTTGGGTGAAGAGTTTCTAAATGACAGGGGCTGGTCTTAGTGACAGACAGTCCTGCCACTCTTGTACTTCTTGTCACTCAAACCACATGCCTTTCTCACCAGAAGTGAAATCCTTTACTTGCTACAGCTGATCTTAACTTCTTCTAAGATCACACTTCTATGGCTGGAAATCAGCTGCTCTCCATCCTTCTCCCAGCACTTTAACTACGTGTGGGATATTAATTACAGGTTGTCTTTTTCCAGATCTGTATTTCTGCATTACTTGTTGCTTTAGGAGCTGAAAAAATGCCACAAGAGACAATGGCTCTACAGTGGCTTTTAGCCTCTCAGGACAAATCCTGGAGCTGACATCATCTGCAATTATGGTGCAGAGATCCAAGCACTCTGACACAAGGTGGTGGTAAATTATTCACGATTTGGCAGCCACCATAACTGGAGAGTGTGCTTTAAGTAACCTCAGAATTGCAAGTCTGGTTTGTCACCACAGTCATATTAGTCCAGTGGCCTATTTCTAAAAACAATACTTTGAATGACAGTGATAGAGCCTTAGGGTAGATGTATGTGTTTCCCTCTGATTTAATGCAAGTTTCTTGGGTAATATCTACAGGCAGAAGGATTAAAATCCTTCCCAGATGGGGCCATGTGGCTTCTGCCCCGAAGACTTCACAGTTTAAACTGAAATAAAGCTAAATGCAGGGTAAACATGCAATTGCAGCAGATTTGGTGGGTCAGTGCAGGGCAAGAAGAGAATGAACTAATAACTTTGGACAGGCAAACTTCCCATCTTATTCAAACAAACTTGTGCTCATGTCCCTACTAAACAAAAATGAGGGACAGAGACCTGGGCCTATTGGACTGAGAGGAGCAAAAACCGTGATAGAAACAGGTGGGAACTGTCATAAAGATTTACGAGCTTTTGAGATTTAAAGAGCTCAGATGAACAATGCAAAGACATAATTCCAGCTAGGGTTATATTAAGGACAATCCTTTCCCTATACAATGATCAATTAATCAGAGTCCTAGCATGGGTTGGAAAGTTATAGCTGCTATAAGCAACCAGCATGACTCTTGTAGGTTATTCTGCATCATTACACAGAGAATTCAGATAAGACTGAGACCATCATGGGGGATGGGAGGAGGAAATACTCTGTCATCAATGTTTTGCCCCTGTGGAGACTGGGGGTGAGAAGAATTTCACCCAAAGGTGACAGTGCCATCATCCTGGATGGTTGTCAGGACATGAGGATGGCTGGAGAGGAAACCCAGTTCTGCAGCCTGCTATGGCCCTTGTGGGTCTTGCTTTCTTCCCGGAGAAAGACACCAGCAATTTGTGCTTCACTATAGCACATCCCTACTGTGGGACAGAAAAAAATGTTCCATCCTAAAAGGCAATTCCTGATTTGTGATAAAATGCATTTCTTTCTCCCTTTTTGTCCTGGTACTTACACAGCTTTACCATACACCTTCATCATCACTGTAATAAAAACACATCATTAATCCAGAAACCCTGGGGGAAAGCGACCAGGCTCTAGTTTCCTTTGTGAGAGGTATATCTCGTTACTCACTGAAAACCCCTTTGCATCAACTACTCTATTGATTTACTCTGTTCATTGAAGGCTTTTTTTTACTCATAATCAGTCACGTTCTCTAGATGTAAAGTAGAGGCTGGAATAAATTTTTCAGATAATGTTGAATATTGCAAATGACCATAGACTCATGGATTTTCACAGCCACTAGGGACTATTATGTTCTTTACACTGACCTCTTATAAAGCTGAAGCCAGAAAATACAACCAAGTAACTTATTTACATGACATTAGAGAAAACATTCTTTGTAAACTGCATTTTAGCTCGTTATTGCTCAAGGAATGTGTGTTTGCTAGATAGCTTTTATGTGTGACGAAAACTTGGTTTCTTTCCATTCTCATTTCCAATTTCAGTCTCTGCATTTCCTCCAGATCCATGTACCTGGTTGTGCTGGTACCTCTGGATAATTTCTACAGTGCTGATGCAATGGTGTGTGCTCAGGCATCTGTTTGAAGTGTACCCAGCTTCTCCTTGTGAGTGGGACAGAGAGAGGAATTGCATGGACAAGAATTAAATGTCCTTTCCTAAACTGAATTCTGACAAAAGTGTAATTTGCCCATTTGAAATTGTTTCTTCCTGCTAGTGAATGCAATGTGTGGTAGTTGTCCAGGAAAAAAAAAAAAAGATTTTTTTGGAGACTATAGAGTCCTGTTCCTAATCCAAGAGGAGATAATGGAGCAAGACATCATCCAGGCTGGGATGAGAATGGTGTGCCCACATGTGAACATGGTGCTGAGCTGCAACTAATGAGCTTTAGTGAGAGACAAGATATATCAGCACGGGCCAAATGTTCCAGTGTTGTCCATACAGTGTCCCTTGGCTCCAGGAAGAGCTGGAGTCTGCTTGCACACTGCTGCATGCATCACCCAAAATTCCTCTTTAAGCTGGGATGTCCTTTTTACATCTGTGATCTGCCTGGTTAATTGCAATGATACTGCATGATGACTAGGGACAGTGGGGGAACCCTTGGAGAAAAAGAAAAGTGCTTGAGAAAGGGGATTTGGCAGATTTTCACTAATGAGTTCTGGTCCTTTTGGGGAAACTCTCATGGAAAAGAAATTAAAAAAAGGTAAAAGTGACTGATTTTAGAAGTTGGAGGAGTAAAATCTGACAAGGTAAGATCTAAGGTGCTCTTTGGCACCTTAAAATGGCTGTTGTAGCTATACTTGAAATGTGATGTATAGGCTGACTTCAAAGGGAAATTGTACTATAGTTCAATGCCTTCTGAAATGCTAAGAGGAGGACTGTCCATCAAAGGATAGATACTGGCCTCAGAAAATGAGATTTATGTATATTAAAATACATCTGCATAGTAATTTGAATACACAACATTTTAATGAATGATAAATAAAGTCCAAACACTAATGCTCCTTCCTATTAAACAAGGAACCCATGTAAATAAGATGCACCAGCAACAGCTGAAAATAGAGTCCTTTACGAGCAGGTCCTTTGAATTTCTACATCTTTGCAGAAAAAGCTGTACAAAGAGTGGTAAGTGAATTGCCACTTAGCAGCTGTCCAGGAAAACCAAAACATAGCAGCACTACAAGCTACAATCTGCCAAATCCAAATCCCCCTGCAAAACAAAATCCCAATAAAACACTAAATTGCAGGAAGTCAATAATTGTATCCAATTAGGCAGGATAAGTGAGCTGGTGCCAATCTGATATCTCACACTTGAGTGGGATAGACACAAGTGCAGTGGGATGCTGGTGACAATTTTTCCTCCAGCAGTGTGTGATAAACATAAATCTGCTTATAAGCATGACATTTCTATGGAAGCTGGTAGTCCCTTATCCTGCAAGTTGGAAGAACTGGTTTTGATTTTTTTTTTGGCATCTACTCATACCTGAGTCAGTATGATTGCTCAAAGGTGGAAAGCTTGGAGATGAAGCAACCAGATTCTTCTCTTCCTGCTGGAGCCATAAATCAGCATTAGCAGGTTGCTGGCCTGAAGCCTGTTCTGCCCCCACCTTCTGCACCAGTGGAGGTGGGAATGTCACATCCACAAACCCTGTACCAGAGCAATTCTCCAAAACCTTGTCACCCCTTTGACTTTCTAGTCCCCAGATCTTGCCAGAAGATGGCCACCAGAAGAGACCTATTCTCTGCAGTTTACAGCCTGTCTTGGAGAGCAGAAACGTGTTCAGTGCTGAACGCTGCAGAAAGGGAACACATTTTGTGACCTTGCTGGTGAGCTAATGCAAGCAGACTGTTTGCACATGTATGGGTTATTTTACCTTGCAAAAAAAAAGGTACAATAACTAAAAAACCACCCAGAATTCTGAAAAATAGAAGACCAAATTTGACATTTAAGCCTGCAGATTTACTGCTAGATTTATAGCCAATCAGTGCCATGGAGTGGCACCCTTAAAGAAGAACCAATGCCTGCAGCAACAACCTGTTTGGAGGAAGATGTACTGATGCCTGTCGCTGTTAAAGGATCTGATTTATAGAAGAGGATCACAACTTTTATTGAAGGGAATTGTGAGACCAAGCAGACAGCATAGAGAAGACATGGAGGATCTAGCAGTACTTAGCAGCACATCTTAAAAGACAGAAACAACAATACATATCAGCAACAGGTAATCAGCAAATTGTCCAGTTTGTAAACCTCCCATCACATTTTTCCCCTTGCTCCTTTATGCTCTGGAAACCTGGTGTGTCTGAGAGCCAGCACAGAGCCCACTGATGAACACTGGAGTGAACTTTAATGAGGACTGGAGTGGTGGTGATGGCAGAAACATGTGCCGACAAAGTGACATCCACTCTGGAGCCTTGCTTATGTACAGTAAGAGGGATACCTGCTTCAGCTTACATTCTTGAATATTTTAAGCCTGACATTCACACCCTGTGTTTTAGTATCTGCAGGTTTGGCATCCTTAATGTACTTTGACAAAAGCACACCAGTGCACAGAAATCTCTGCAACAAGTGTTGTGTATTAACCATGTATACCTGACAGAAAGATGTGTATTCAACTAAAACCTCTGTTACAAGCACACACGTGCCAGCAACACCTTTAAAGTTTTCAGCATTTGTTTTTGGTACTTAAAATTCAACGATGTTCATGCTTCAAAACCTGGAAGGATAACGCAGCTATGAAAGGTGCCTTAGGGCAATGGAAGTTAGTTCTTAGAGGTATTTGTGACACATGATTTAAAATGAGATGCCTAGCTTTTATTACTCCAAATTGTTTCTGTTGGCCATAGATATATAGGAATAGAGTGAATCCATTCCTAGCCTGGTTATTCCTTCTCCTTCACTTCCAAGAAATCCAATTTTTATTTTAAAAAACGTACATGTAATTAAAGGACACGTAATTCAGCAGAAAGTCTTTTAAATGCATAACTGATTATCTACTTCCTGTAATTGCTGGTTTGTATATTGAAACTTAGATTGAGTTGGCAGACAATAAAAGATTATTTTTTAATTAGATATACTCATCCCTATCATTTGGGAATAGGGGATATTTTCCACCACTTCTATTCTTCATATCCAGGAACACACACTGATCCCTTACTTGATATCAGTGTGATTTTTTTCCCAAATGAGAAGTAAACAGAAGCTTGCCTCTCTCACAGTAACAGCATGGCTAGGCTGTGTTTGTCATTTTGGTTTGATAGGATACTGGTAGCAGGATGTACAAGCATGCATTATATGACACAAGCAAGACTAGGCCAGTTTAAAGTACTGAGGTTCACTTACCATCCCCAGGGAATTTTTATATTCATTCTTCATTAGAAATTCTGCTTTTACATCAGAAGGTTGTCAGCACAAAATTATCACCCCCAAACTATTCTATTATGAGATCCCAAACTAATTTTTTTTCTTTTCCTTGTGACAAATGAAGCAATTGTTAGCAGTCTTAAAAGACATCTCATGTAACCTCTTGCCCTGCAAGCTCCCTGTAAAATGACATCCCTAGAGACCTTTCTTTGCTTGATAAACTGAGTTGCAGCCTGCATTTGGTTTAACGTACACCATCATGTGCACCACAGTTTTTGGAGCTCTCTGGTAATAGTGTGCTTGCAAAATAGGGCGGGTGTCTAGCTGGTGATTTTGGAGCCATTCGTGCTCAAAGGATGGGCTCTCAATTCATAATTCTTTTCTCATGTAGGGACAACATTCCAAAACCATCGGTAGGGTCTCCACATCTCTCCTACTCAGCCTGCCTTGCGCCATCCACAGCTGCATTACTGTCATGTGGTGACCAGAACAGTCAAATTCATGGCAAAGTAGTGGTTGGCTCTGTGTGTATTTTCAGCTGTCATTTTTGTGTAATTCAGCCACCAGAAAAGGAAGTGGCAGAAGCACTCGCCACCCTTTCCCAGTGCTCTGATGAGGGTGGCATGAACCCATGTGTGCAAGCACAACCACTCCTGGGTTCACCTTTCTAGTTAGAAAAGGAAGTTTTGTAATTTTGGGGCACATGGCAAAGCTGTCTCTCTAACTGAAACCATGCTGAATTTTGCTTGCCCCTAATTTTTGCTTAAACTTCTTTCCACACTTGCAGGCTTCTCTGCTTCCTCTTTCAGACCATACCTTGTCACAGCACTGCCTGTACAACTCCTGTTCTTGTCATCCATGATAGCTTTCCCTCTTGACTACTGTAAATCTCCTTCAATTGCAGTTTTTTTCCCTGCAGACCTCTCTCTCTAAACAAAAAGGATGTGATTCTTCTCTCACTCGCACTGGCTTTCACCTGTTGTAGTTTGCCATGTCATTATTCATGATTTAAATGAGACTAAGTGAGAGAAGAATGGTGCACAGAGATTTTCATTATGCCATGCTATTCTCTGCATGCAGACTATGGTATTTTATCCCCCTGTCCCTTCACCACTGTCAAAGGCTTCCTTTCCTCCTGATCAAGCTCAATAGTATGCTAAGGACTTCCAGAGCTTGGTTTTGAACTTGCTTGACCCTGCTTCTCTGATCTCATATCCACTCCACCACACATTTTTTTTGGCTTTTCTAGTCTGGCTATCTCCTGTGGCTACCCAGCTCTGAGCATCTGGGTGTTCATGGTTATTTATGCTTCCCATTTGTCTGACGTGTGGAGCCCCTGAGTCATTTTCCCTCTCTCAGTCTCACCTTTGCATCTTTTCTCACTGTCCCAGCTGGCGAGCAGACGCCGACGCCACCCTCCCTCTCCGCCTCCTCAGGGTGATGCTGCCTGAGACTGAGGGCTGCACTGTGACACTTTACTGCAGAATTCTGGTTGGGTTGCTCTGACTCCTCTTTCTGTTATGATTTCACAAGATTTGGTGGCTTTTCTTACTGGCACCAACTGTCCAGAGACCCTTCATTCAGCTGGTGTGAGTACACAGAGCCATCGGGGCATGATGCCCTTCCCTCGGTGCCTTCCCCCAACAAAACTGCCACACTGGCCTGTCCTACATGTCACAACAGACTCCTCACTCCAGCATCCTCAACTCAAGCTGCTTTCCACCCCCCCTCTGCCCCAAGGGGACACACTGAGCAGGGTGTCTGCGGAAGGTGATGGGTTGTCTCCTGCTGGGCACACCAGGGTTGTGGGGTGTCTCTGACTGTGAGTCCAGGGTGGGATTTAGATAGTGGTGGCAGCACACAGGTATTCCCAGTCTAATCAGCCCCCAGGTACCTTTCTGTGATTAAACAGTGCTAATAGAGCAAGTTTTGTCAAAGTTGGTGGTTTTCAGGCTGCATTTTAATACCATTGACTTAGGATTTATGCTCCTGTAACAGGATCCTCACTTGTGCAGGCATAGGCTGCTCCTTCCTTTCCTTCAGTAATTGCTCATCTGCCCTTTATAAGGAGAAGAGAAAGTGAGAGGTGGTGAGCAGATGAGTAACCTCTACCTGCTACTGCATCTTCAGGAGGCCTTTCCATCTGGCAGGTGTAACCTTTGGAGAAGACATATGCTATCATCACTCTTTCCACCCAGCGAGCTACAGCTGAGGTAAAATGTAATCAGATAATTCAGAGAAGGACCTCAGGGCAGGACTGCCTGAAATATCCACATGTCAAATATACTATCATTTCTATATAGCTCTCTTTCTATTGGGGAACATATAATAACATGTGGATGTTCTGCTTCCCACCAGGAGCAGCAATTTGCATGTGCATATGTAACTCTTGAGAGGTTTGTGCATCTCTCCAAGGCTGGAGCACATTCTGTGCAACTTTTATTCCTTCACAATAGGTCTAGCAATGCCTTTTGCCTTTGTGTGGTGTTCATGCATTTGAGACTACCTAGACAAAAAGAATGAAAGTACTTACATTTCTATATAAATGATAGCATTACTGCTAGAAATTACTTTAGAGATCTTCCACTATTCCAAAAGATTTGATCAAACTGACTTAGAGTGATACCAGAGAAGAGCCTTGTTCTGAGCTCTAGCAGCTTTTTTGGTTGATAGGTCAGTGGACACCATCCTCTGAACACACATCCCCCACTCAGCATACATTTTCCAACAAGTTTTTGAAATAGTTGTGGGAAGAGGTGACCAGGGAGTTTGACCATAGGGTAAACTGTGTCAGAATTTCTGTATCTCCTTTTGCAGAGAAGATCAACGCGGGGAAATGTGAGGCAATCACCCCAATTGTCTTCCACGGAAGCGGGTATGGCTGGGAAGAAACAAGGCTGTGTTTCGGAAATCTCAAGGCACTTTTCTGGAGCTGGCCAGTGGTTCTCACAAAATCAGTTTATCTCAACTCTCACCTCCACCATTTCTGGCTGTTCAGGCTGAGATCTCTGGTGCTGACTGTTTCATTAGAGGGTTCAAGCCCTTTCCTGAGGGCTGGAGAGGTCCTGGTTCCATTCCAGTGGGATACTTTAACCATTGCTCTGCTCACAACAGAGCGGGCAGCATTGGTAAGATCCTTCCCATCCTGTGCAGGAGCACGTTTTGACCTATAGTACACTATGGATATACATATTCTTCCCTTTCAGAATTTTAAGTTAAGCAATTCATTACCTCTGTCCAGGATTTCAGAGACTGCTCAGGCAGAGTAAAAAATTCAGATGCATTTTCTGCATGTGCCCAGATTAGCTCTAGAGCATGTGTGCTGTGTCCAGCATTTCCAGGAGCTATGGGCCTTTGGTCTGTACACTGGACAGATGGTCTCTATATGCACAATAAATGCCATGTGTTTCCAAGCACAGACCGTCTGTAAAATGTGGGCAGAGCATGTCTAATGCTTCCTGAAAACCTGGGACAGAAATATGGCAACCCTATGGCTGATGTTCTGCAGTGTGACTGAGACCAGAATTTTCAAAGGACTTTGGCCTTTCTGATGCTGCTGATTTCAGCAGATCTTTCAGAACAGATGCTGAGCAGGGCCTGGACTCCATGACAGAGTCATTTGGTAGGGCAGATGTTGCACAGGCTGGATATGTGAGTACAGCAAAAAAGGCAAGAAAACGCTTCACTGGGAGGCTATATATGAAGACTATGGTGCAATGTGGAAGGCTACAGAGTGCAGCTGAGGTCAGGGAGATATTTTAACATTAATTCAGTGCGATAAAAGGGCTGTGTGGCTGTTTTAATGGAGTTCTACAGATACAACAATACACCTATTGATAGCAGTTTTATTTATTTGCTTATTAACAACCCTTGAAATTACAGTCTTCTGTAAAAGTATCACTATTTTCTTCTCCGGTGGATATCCGATTAATGTCTTGTAAGCCATGCATGCCCTGCCAAATGATGGTATGTGTTTCCCAGGTGATAGCTAAATAATTCTTTAAGTGAACTATTGTCTCACTTAGTAGCTCTGGTAGACTATACTCCCTACCTGATGCACCCTCCCCCACAGAACAAAAATTACTTAAATTATTTATTTTTGCTCTAATTTAGAATGCTATTAACATTAACATTCAGCAGTGAGAAATTGCCCAAAGTCTTTCCTGTTGAATTTTCTCTGTGGGGTGACTTGTATTTTAAGCTTTCCCAAGTGAAAAGGTCATCCCATTTATTCCAAGCCTTACTTGAGACTTTCCTATAGCCAATATTTATACAGGAGAACCCTCTCATTTACCCAAGCCTGCTGCCTCTGAAGAGTATTTTGTAGAATTTGAAATTTGCAGCTCTCCTATACTGAGTAATGAAGAGAAGACAACTTTTGGAACAGACTGCCTGTTCTTGGAGGAGCAAACTACAGGTATCAGGGAGTGAAAATGCCCATATTGCCACTGAGGTCTTCACTGCCTCCGGAGCTCCTGGAGCAGATGCCTAGGGATAATTCAACAGTGCTTCACATGAAGTACGTCTTAACATTCTGTCCTAGGTCAACTTATTCATCTCATCTCCCATTCCCTTTTCTTTTCTCTCCCCTTTCTCCCGACTCTCCCACCTACCACCTCTCTGTTTTGCTATGCTGGGTCATCATGGCATCTGCAATGCCAAGAAGATGGAGATGCTTTTGAAGGCATTAGGCTTTTTGAGCTATTAGCATTAGGCTTTTTGAGGATTCTGTCTCATGTGGTCCTTGCCATGCTTTTGCTATTGTCAGCCATTCTACTATTCTTTATCACTGCTGTCTTTGCTGAAAAATCAGTGTGTGTAAAGTATCCATCTAATTTTGCAGCTGGAACCTTCAGGTCTTTAAGTTCTCACCTATCTACTCCACTCTTTTTCACACTATTTTATTCATAGGGCTGAGCAGCCCATTTCTGTTTACTTCTGTATCCTTTGCAAGGTCTTGCTCTGTTTGAGTTTTGGCATTCCACGTTTTAGTCTCAAGCTTCTTGATCTCTAAAGTGTTGTTCTCTTTGCTGAGTTGTCTTTCTTCCATTCTTTGTTGGCCCTTCATTGATTGCTATTATATTTTTGAGGTGGTTTACCCATTCACTTATATGTATTTTTTACAAGCTTTGTTTTTGCCTGGCTTGGGACATGCTGGAGGTAGTTTCTATACTTTTGGATGAAAGGAATCTCATGCCTTTCCCACATTCACGCCTTTCAGTTCTTTAGCCCAGCTGAGTTCACTAATTCGGCCCCTTAATTTCTCAAATTTTGCCCATTCGAAATGTAGAACCCTAATTACAGACCTATTTTTGTTTACTCTTTCATTTAATTTAAACTGAATCAACTTGTGATCGCTCAGTCAAAGGTTATTTTCTTTGATCGCTTCTTCTGTAATGTGCTTGCTATTTACCAAAATGAAGCCTAAAATAGCATCAGTGGTTCAGTGCTCTTTGGTGAATTAATTTGTTGGCAATTACATCTAAGACTGTCTGGGCCATGCTGCCAGTAGTAGCTTCTGTCTCTGTGAAACTGTATTTATTTCCCTCAAATTTCATTCCTTAATGACATGGTGCATCATCTGTGATATTGATTAAGAAGCAAATCAAATGTTAAAAATCCTAGAGAGGAATAGAGAACATGACAGGGAGCGTTTTTATGTCACTTTGTAATTCTTTAATGCTGTATGCATTTCTGGTACACCCCATCTCATAAAGGATACAGCATACATGGAAAAGGTTCAGAGATGGGCAGCAAGAATGTAATATGGAAGAGCTTCTGTCTGAGGAACAACTGACTGAGATAACAGGCTTCAAGCTGGAGGTAATTGAAGGTATCGATACCGACAGCTGGGATGCCATAAAAATGGTAAATAAGGAAGGATTGTTCACTGTACTCCCCTAGATAAGGGAATATAAGGGGATATGAGGAAAACCAGCTCAGGGGTGGTGGATTCAAAAGAGGTAGAAAAAAATGTTTCTTCATATGGTATGTAGTTCTGTGAAACTTCTTGCCACAGGTACCTGTACCTGTTTATAGGATTCAAAACAAACAAACAAACCAGCCCCTAGACAGATTAATGGAAGAAAAATTCTAGTGAGGACTTCTGCCAGCACCTCTGACTCAGAAAGCCTATGTAGGCAAGTGTTTTTCTGAGGCAAATTTTCTTTCTTTTATTCGGCCCTGGACATCTGTCTTGGCTGATTTTTTGGGACAAAATGGACTTCTAGTCTCTAGGGCTGCTTGTATAACCCGACATACAGTGATGAGCAAAGGACTTTGGAATGTTGCAGATTATAACAACTCCAAAATGATTCCCAGTTCGTGGCTAGGGAGAACATGGAAAGATTATAGGGTGGTGAGGCACTGGAACAGGTTGCCCAGGGAAGTTGTGGATAACCCATCCCTGGAAGTGTTCCAAGTCTGGATAGGGCTCTGAGCAACCTGGTCTAGCAGGAGGTTGGAACTAAATGATCTTTAAGATCCCTTCCAACCGAAAAACCATTCTATAATTCTATGACTCTATGATTAATAACAATTTATATTTGATTTTCTTCTCTTTGGATATTGGTAGAGGCCTGGGTCATGCTCAGTTCTGCGTGGGATGTGCTTACCATTTCTGCTTAATTCCAGTCACCTTTTCAGTTGGAAATTATCTCAGTGTTTTCTCCATGCTCTGGTAGGCAGCACGTCACAGAGACAAATGCTATGGAAGTATAAAATTCTGCTTGAGATCATCTAAGGAATAAAGATAGGTGAGGTCAAACAATTAAGAAAATGTGACTGACTAATGATTATGACCAAGTTAATGTCTGCATGTGTGGCATAGCTGTGCCACGGTGTTCTTAGGCGTCAGAAGTTCTATGAGTCCACTGAGACCACTGGACTCTGCTACTGACCTTTATCCTGTTCTGTCTCACCTCTCTGTTTCCAGAAGATGCTGCCAAAGCTGAGTTCACTGTGTGCAAACCTCTAACAGCTACCTGATGTTCCTTTAATCTCTCACACATGCTGCATTCAGCCTCCTTACAGTAAAAACCACCAGTTTTTTAAATTCTGCATCTTCCTAGGAGGTCTAAGTTCTGACTTATGACCCACAAACCAAAGGTAACCAGCAATGTGCTGTTGTTATATGAACTTTGGAGTTGCTCAAACAATGGGAGTGTGTTCCAAGGACTGGGATGCTCTATCACACTTTTGGTAGTTGGCACTAGCTTATACAAAGACATAGATCTGTCCTGGCACATGTGGGGAGAGTAATCTGTCTTTCCCGGATTGTTTCCTTCTCCAACCTTTTGTCTTGTCTGTTAAGGTCATTAATTCCTCGGGCAAACTCTCTGCACTGTTTGTTCAGAGCCTAGAACAAAGAGATCATAGGCTGGCCCCTAGACACTGCTGTAATGCTGCTATGAATGATCCTTTTTTCAAACTGCACGGATCATACTGGTGAACTCCCACTTGGATGTTTCCAGACTGGTCATATGCACATCATTCTGATGATTGATTTTTTGTGGTTGCTTTGAAAATCAACAGTTTACTGTGGGTTTAATATGAAGAGGAATATAAAGAAGCAGTGTTCTTACTATGTCTCTCATGAGATAATCCCCTTTGGATATTTTCCAAGCTTCCTTCTTTCTGAGGATTTGTTTTTAGACTTTTTGTCCCTAAAAATCTTTGATCATTGCGCCTACATTAGTCTACTTTTGGAGCATCGTAAATTAAAGCTCATCGAAGGTTGCTAAATTTTTTTTTAATTCACAGATACATTTAATAAATGCTTTAAAATCCCTTCCTGCTTCTTCACCACCCAGGGTTCCTATTTTTTTATTAACACATTCTTTTATTAAAAGTTTTTATTTTTCTTTACCTCCATGGCATGTGAATCTATGGCTGATTGATTCAGCATGTCTTCAAACTAACTTCTGGGACTGTTTTACCCTTGTTCTAACTCTTTGTCATAGCTATTTTGTCCTTTTGTTTGTACTTTGAACCTCAGGAAATACACCCTAATTTTTTTTTTCCCTGTGAGAGGGTCACCAGGACCTTGTTGTCTTCATGTAGCCTCCTGGTTCCTGTCTTATTTAGTGGTTTCTGAACCTGGTTAATAGAGTGAATCACCAAAATATTTTTCATCTTGCTATATTGGTTGAAAGAGTCCTTTTGCATCAGCATGTGTTAATACATAAATATGTATGTGACATCCTGCTAACTTAGGGTTCTATTTACCTGCTCGTGTGTCTGTCTATCAAGCACTGTTCTCGATGGAAATTACTTCAATGTCTCTTCGTTACTTTGAAGTGATTTCTAGACAGCTACTTATCAAAGAATATTAACATTGATGGCAGATCTATTTCCCTATTCCTGCAATTAACAGTTCTATCCACTGAAACGGTTTTTATGGGCCCATGACTGAAGCAACAAAATGAGAAAATTCTATCTGGGAATGCAGTAATACTTTGTGTAGCAGAGGGCAGTAGGACCAAGTACAAAGGACTGAACAAATGTGGTTTTCCAACAAGCACACAGAGAGAGAGGAATTGGGCTCCACTGATTCAGTTAGCTATTAACTTCACTGAGGCAAAGCATCCTCCCTCCCCTTCTCCCTTGCACAACTCTCACAAAAGCAGATATCCTGAGAGCTGGTCCTGACAAATGGTGCTGTGTAAGCTGTGGTAGTCTTAAATAAAAAAAGGGTTTTTTCTTCTGTTCCCCTTATCTTTGATGTGTCATTGCTTTACACATTCTGAAGTTTAGTAATTGTCAGGAATTTTGGACCTGATGCTTTTACTTTGTTGATCCAGGGTAGTGTAAGACAGGCTGGTTTCAGCAGACCAATTATTTGACAAGGGATATTTTCTCTCTCCGGTTTGGGGCATCTCACATATATATATATATGTATATGTATATATATACATGGCTGAATTAGACATCAAGGCTCCCTGTTCAGTCACAGGACTTAATTTGGCCTGTTTCAAATGAAAGCTTGTCCAAATATCATTCTTGGACTATTGTGGAAAATTATGGGATGCACCTCCTGGAAAATTATACAGGGACCAAGTTTGCATGGAGCGATAGTACTGCATTTTTACTTTTTCTCATGATTCCCAGAATAGGCAGGCACTAAATCAAGCTCTGCACAGCAGTGCTCACTGCTGCAGCTGGTATCAGTGTGACTGTCACTGTGCTCTCACTATGGTGATCCTTTCATATGATACATGAGATATTCCTGGCCTGGATTCAAAGGGTAAAGGGGAGAAGGATAACAGTATAGGCTCAGGCTTTTGTGCCTTTTGTTTACCGGGACATCCTTTTAACCATTCAACAGTGTATACTGCTGGGTTAGGGGAAAGTCATTAACATTGCCCTTGGTAAGAGGATCAAGTAATAGTGCCATATGTTCCTATGCAGTGAAATGCAATCACTGCCTAGAAGACTTTTAAAATTGAAAAGCCAGATTAGACTTATTTGTACTTATTTTGCCTTACTTGAAGGGTACGCACCATTGCTTCTTCACCAGTGTCACTGAAGTACCTAAATGTACTGGTTACACCTGTGCAAAGCAGAGATCTAGAAAAACCAGTGAATCAGTTTCTACCTTAAATAAGTGTTTCTCCACTGCCTGACTTTGTTTTAAAGGAAAGTCTGCTTATGCCCTTGTCCGTGGGGTCAGGGCTCTGTGCCACCACTCCTTGTTCTGGAGAGCTGCTTATCATGACTTCATCTCTATGACCTGAGATGTTCCCTAAAGACCACTGCCAGGCTTGGTCCACACAGCCGTGTGCAGAGGTGCAGAGCTCCCTGGATAGACAGGTATGAAGTCTGTCAGTTCTGTGAAGCCAATGTAAAAAAAAAAAAAAAAAAAAAAATTGAACAATGAGCAAATTAGTAACATTGAACCTGGTGCATTCTTTACAAGAGGCTCAAATCTGCGTTGGCTCCCACCTTAATCCACCCCTGCTGACATGCATCAAGCATAAATCAGCACAGAGCCTGGCCGTTGTACTGTGCAAACATTAACTAATTAATCCTTCTTACAGCCATTGGAAGCTGCAAAGGAGTTATTATTATACTTCTCTTCATAGAGTGTGTAACTGCAGCAGAGAGGATAAAAGATTAAAGGACACAGACATAATGATTGCTGAACTTGGGTGCAGAAGGACTCTTGGACATCTTCAGAGCACTTTCCACATAATATTTTAGCAGTTCCAATTGAGGAGTAAACAAGAGGAGCTGTATAAGCTATTTAGAGACAAGGTTTAGGGCCTTATCCTCATCTGTGTTACACTTACAAATCCATAGAAATTGTGTTTGCTCCTTCTGGGGTGGGGGTTTAGAGCAATGCTGAAAATCAGAGTCTGGCCCATCATATTAATATAAAATGTGAGGAAAAAATACCCGGCAACAAGCAAACGGCAATGCAGAAAATAGGTTTGTTACTAGCAAATTGGTTATGTTTGGTTTTTTTCTACATTAATGCTGTCCAGGCCTCCCCTGTGTATTCTCAAGGAAATGACTTTGTTATATCACTGAAGTATATTGAAAATGAAATCAGTGGTAGCACCAAATGTGCCCAGACACGACAAGACTTTTAAATAACAACACAAGAATTCTATCTCCTTTCCTGTTTGTTCCATGTTAACTTAAGGAGATTGGTGCTGACTTTCTGGAATGGCTGCAGCAAGCTGTAAATGATGTATGAAAATTAAATGAAAAGTCTCTGCCCAGGACACTGTGCACAGCAATCACTGCTGAGCCAAGTTAATAGCTCTTTGCTCCTGTACACTCTGACATGAGATGGAGCCAGAGAAGCCAGCAGTGCAGAAATTGGAACAACTACCCAAAAATATCCCGGACAGGACGTCTGCTGATTCGTCACTCAACCTCATTCTTGGTGGTGGTGTCCTTTACAGGGTTGAAGGGGAAGAGACCCAGACATTTATAACCTTTCCCGTATAAGCCAAGCAGTTTGCTCACAGGTAAGTAACAAGTCAGACCATGATGCCAGCTTCTCAGGGTCCTTTTTGTTCCTACCTCTGTTTCCCAGTTTTGTTTACTGTCCTCCTCCCTATTTTTATCCAACAGTATCTGGGTTGCAACGTCAAACCTCCTGGGCTCTAAGGCTGTGCATTTGAAAAAGACTTGCATGAAAAGGGCATAATTAAGCCAGTACGTGTGTGTGTGTGTGTGTGTGTGTGTGTGTGTGTGGGTACAGTTAACACCTGGTGATTATGTCAGCAGTGTACGGGCATCAGAGGGCATTTCTGTGACCCAGTTACTGAAGGGCTCTCTGGTAGTCACACTGCAGTGCAACACCACAAACAGTGATTATTAATACCATTAAAAATTCATGCAAGCCCAGGTTCTGCAAATGCTCTGACATGTGAGTAGTCTCTGTGGAGGTAAAGAGGGCACTGCAGCAAGAGTAAAAAGCTCATGTCCTGGCCGCCGATGCACTGGCTAGAAGTTGACCTTCAGAGCTTTGGGCTTGACTTACTCCTGTGTCCTCAGGTGATGGACGGAGCAGATGTTTGAGTGAACATCCCTCATTTGTCCTTTTTGGACATGGGTTATGTTGCTCTCTGCTCTTCACTTGTCCTTTTTTGCATGAGCAACTTGTGCAAGTGTAAACTAAAACCAAGAGAAATTAAAAAATAATACAAATTAAGCAAGATGCCCTATGCGTGATACTCCTTCACAGCCCAGAAGCAGAGGGAGATGGGATTTAATTTAGGCCAGTCCTCTGCTGCATTTCAGATAAAGGATTTTTAATCTAGTTGTAGGTTGATAAAAATACCCCTCTCTGATCCTGCAGGCAACTTTTTCTGCCAATTTTCTTTGCAGAGAGGAAGGGAGGGGAAGAAATAATTGAAAGAACACTGCCGCATATAAAATGACACTGACGGAGTAATGCACTTTGGAACTGTGTGCTCTGCCAGATCCTTGTTTTCTACTATTTTTTCCCTCTTTTTACTTCAGAAATTTAAGGCTATTGCTAATCATCTGCATGATGAGGTGATTTTTATTTTTTTTCACAGCACTAATCAGGTAGCAGTCTTTCAAATACAAAATTATTCCTCTATGTTGGAGTGTTATTTCAACTTTCAGAGTACAACTTGTTCCCTTCCACCCCAAGCAGAAAATTTTCAGGGTTAATTTATTCATCTAATTGCTGGATGCACATGTGATATTGCAGTCCACAGTGATTTTATGGACTTAAGGCTATGGTAATGACTTAATAAACATGCATGTGTACATGATTTGAAGGCAACGTATTCTCTTGAATGTAACGTTTCAGAAAACACGGCATGAAAAATAAAAGGGTAGCCAGAGGCATATCTCAGCGGAGGTGTGAAATGCTGAGCTTTTAGGATTTTTTCCAAATTAAAGACTCTGTTTAGAGAAGCTATTACCTGTCCAGATTTCTGACAATTCATGAGCATTTGAATGATCAAAACCACCTCACAATTCAACACTTTTTTTTTTTTTGCTTCCTTTGCCTCAATGCTCTTTTGAGCCCTGGCTCTTGAAGTTAGTGTGCAAATATCCACAGAAAAGAAAAGTTCAGCTGAATGGGGAAAAGGAACAGGACAGCTTTGATGGACAGTTTTCAGGAAGCATGTTACAGAATCTCTGCTGTGGTCTGTGAAAGGGTGAAGGAGGTCGGGAGTGAGTGACAAATTTCAAGGGCTGTTGATTGAGTGGCTGGTGAATTAAGCCACACCAGCTTAAACAAAACCCAACACAAATGCACCTCTGTTAAAGTGTATGAATTTACACTGTCAAAAAGAGGGAGGGTTGGACTCCATAACCGTTGGTCAATTTGTTATGCTTGAAAGTTAAAACTACCTTTGATTGTCCTATTGTCAATTATTAAACTTCCCTCCTGGGAATGAACCAAACACTGCCAAGGCTGGGAACACGTGCCCAGGGATGCTCACCCTCTGCATGGCTCTTTCTTATCTCCTCCCCCACTCACTGCCCATATGGCAGCTTGTTTGCTCTTCTAGCAGTGTAACAGCCTAATGACATGTGCTGGCAGTGCTGCATGAAGTGGCAAGATTTTTTTTTCTGATGAGGCCGATTTCCATTGGCAAGAAAGCTTACTCCTTTCTTTTTGGGTTTTCTCTTAGTAACTACTGGGCTGTCTGGTGAAAAGGTTGGTTTACTGATAACTAGGAGAAAGGAGCTGCTTGCAATGAAAGTTGTTGGTTGGGTACTCAGTGATTTTGGGTGGGAGGGCTCCAGTTCCCTACCCTTTCCTTTCCCAAATATACTCTGTTGCTTCATAAATCTTATGGAATGGTTTATAACAGCATCCAGATCATTAAACCATGAGATCAGGTACCAAGTGGTTGGCCAATAGCAGATGTAAAATTCTTTGAGTCCTGGAAAGGTCTGGATAAATGTTTTAGCCATCGCCTAGGCCTGCTACCTGCAATACTTCAGGATATTTTTTTCCTGGAACTGAATGAGTCACAAAGTTTTTGAATAAATTTATATATTAAGCTCAATTTTGTATAACATTTGGCTCACTTTTAGTATAGCTCTGGTCTAGATACCAGAGGCTTACCTGAACTTAGAATTTCTGCTTCCTGTAAGCTGTGATCAGAAAATGTCTCACTGCAACACTTGGCCATCTTTGGACAGTTACAGTGAATGCCACAATGGCTGTTTTTGTCCTTGACCACGAGTCCCCCAGAGGATACCTGTGAGTACTTCAATATGCTGTGGATTTGGTTGCCATCTCAGCCTGCTCTGACTCAGGAGGTTGTTCTGGGAGGTGACAAGTTTGGTCTATGAAGGCAGATCCAAGGAAGGTCCAGGATCTTCAGACAAACCTGTGGTTCAAGGGAAGGAGCATCCTGCATCCCACTACCCTTGACTTTGTAATATGTATTTACTCATCCAACCCTGCCCCTGAAAATTGGCTCTCTGCTGAAACAGTGATTTTCAAGTTTCAGGGAGATAAATGGTGATGACTTGTTCTGCTTGAGCTATAGCATTTTTTTCTCCATAAAGATCAAACTTTTTGGAGGAAGAGCTGGTGAAGGACATGACTTTCTGTCTTGCCCTGCTTTGACTCTGAGGCCCAATGGATATTTTCTCTTTCTTGCTGCTTCCCTGTCCCCAAGAAGCCAAGTTTAACTAACCTTTCTGTTAAAGGAAAGAGTTAATGCTGGAAAATGAGCCACAGAGGTGCTACTCTTTTGAAGCCAGTAGTAGGTACAGCTGTTGGCTGCCTTGATGAGAGCCACATCACCCTCCCCTGAGCTTGATCCAAAAGCAACAGGAGTGCTATTATGGATTTCATTTGGTTCTATTTGGTCTGGAAGAAGGTGTGAGAAAGTGGTCTCCCACTTTTGCATTTGCTATCCTGGACATTTTATATCAGGAGAACTGTGCATCTGTCCGTCCCTACAAACCAGGTGTATGTCCTTGCTCATTACGATGGCTACTCAGCCACGCTGGCAGCTAATAATACCCAAGAGGGACATGAGTTCCCTCTGTCCTTGGTGTCCAGCACTGTGCCTCCATTCTGACCATAGTTCTTGTGCTTCCTGCTGCTTTCTAGACTCATTATTTTTCATTTTGCTACTGCTAGTTTTGCTAGTGAGGTGCCATTTTTCACAATTGCTTTATTGAAGCTGGGAAAAGATTGAGCAGGAGGAATGAGGTGAACAGCTTCCCAACGGGTGAAGTTACCTCCACAGCGCAAAATCACAGCAGCAAAGAGCTGAAGGTGACTGCGAGAACATTCTGGAGAATGTCATTTGTTATTTGTGCGTACAACCAAGATGAAGCTATTCCTCTTTTCTCTCTTGGGAGGTGCTATTTAAAGGAGGAAAAGGTAGGTTTTTCTTCAAAGAGCATGCAAGCTGACCAAACAAGGCAGGGATGGGAGAAAATAAATACTACCCTGACTGCTGAGATCAAAAGCAATGCTTATAGATGCTAAATGATTTGCCTGAGTTGATATAAGCAGTCCATAGAAGAGCAGAGGTGGGAAGTGAACCCAGAGCCTCTCTCCTGGTGAACAGTGTCCTCTGAAATATTATGTGATCAAGAAAATGGCAATTTTGTAAAAAACCAGCTGTTGCCTGTGCACTCTGATATCTTTAAAAAGTGACATAATTAAAAAATATCTGCTTATTTTTCTGATAATATTTTCCTCATGTCAGAACTGGTTTTTTTCCCCCTGCTTTCATTGTTATTTGATGTTGTTACTGTATTTAAAAGCTAATCTATTAGATATTTTTGAAAGCAGAATATATTGAGATTCGTGAGTCTAAATGTTCCAGAATTCCTGTCCTCAGAAACATTTGCTAGTTAATTCCTTCCTCTGATTTTGAACTAAAAAGTATTAGAATATGTTGGCATTTGTCATAAGACAAGTCACCTTTTGGTGGAGGATGAAGAGCAATGTACTTTGCACCATTTTTCAAAGATTGTCCCTTTCTTCATCATCATATCTTAGTTAAAAGTAGGAATGATTTTCATTGCATTGGAATATTGTCTTGCAATACACTTGTGTTGTTAGCAGAAAGACTCAGTTCTTAATTACATGCAAGACCCATTTTTTCCTAATACACTGTGGCACTATGAATATTACCCCTTAATTAACTATTTAATTCCTCTAAATTAAAGAAAGATCATTTAGAATATTACCATGAGCACATTTTGGTCATTAACACCAGCTTTATTCTCTGTGTTAAAAAAAAAAAAAGATATTATTCTTTCCTTGAGTTGAGGTGTAAGGTTTTATCTTCTTGGATGAGCAGAGGAGAGCTTGGTTCCTAACTCTTAATTCTGCATTTCTAGAAGCTACTCGAAAGAGGATTCATTTTTTTTCCCCCTGTTGTCACAGTCCCAAAGACTGCTCCATTTAGGAGAAGGAAGTTAAGTTACTGCCCCCTGACAGACCCTCCTATCAGCTTTTCATGCTGGTTTGTTTGGTGGGAAAACACCTAAAGTCAACACAGCAAGGTACTGGAAATGCCATTCAGGTGGTCAGGGGATATGAAGTGGGTGGGGTGGAAGCACATGAAAGAGCTGAGCAGAAACACAGTAAGGAACCATTCAATGGAACCATTTAATGACTGTGTAACCGTATTTCTCTTTGGGCTACCAGGATTTCCCTGAAGCATTTGCCCACTGCCCAGTAGTGAACACATCTGTTATTGGCAGATGCAGAGATTTTTCTGTTGACTTATACTGGGCTCAGGCATGAAAACCCAGCCTTGAGGTCGAGGGTAATTACTGCTGCATAGCACAGGCATGTGGGGCTGATTAGTTCCAGGCCAGATAGGGAGAGGGTGTTGATGGTTCCCAGGTAGAAATGAAAACAGGACAGATGGTTTGTTCCTGGCAAGTGGGTGTTTAGGCTGAGGTTCATTCCAGATGAGGATTTGGGTACTCAAAGAAGAACAGAAGTAAAATTAGGTCCTGCAGGCCAAAACTGTAATGGGAATCAGCTGCTGCCTAACCCTGAGAGTGTCTGGGTTCAATATCTGTTTAAATATCTGCAGCAACCCTTCTGTGTGCCTAGGGCTACCTTGCCTGATTGGGATCCAGGGACTTCACTTGAAACTACATTGAGAGCCACTCAAAACCTCTCCTGATGTGTGCAGGTGGCTGTTTCAGCTACCTGAGAAGAGGCAAAGGCCATTTTGGTTACTTCCAAGGAGAAGTAGCATCAGGAAAGGTTTTCTGAGGACTGCAGTTCTGAGCTAAGTTCTGCCTCCTGCCTACTTCTGCACCTGAGGCTGTTCTGGGTCTGATCTTCAGTCCAGGAGTGAGGAGCAACTGTCTGTGATGGTGGCAGGTGATTGAAGAAGGACCAGGGGCTGTAGTTACCAATGCTGTTCCTGTCACAAAGAATTGGGAATTTTTTAGTGATAAGAGGGATGCACTTTGGGTTTCTTGGTGATGCTAAGTTCCAGGCTGCAGCTCTACCTGTGCATTAATGAAACACCAGCAAAGTTGAAACTGAGTCTCACCCCAGAAGAGCTAGTTAACTGTTTGTTTTTTTTTTTTTTTGTTATCTTCTTTTTTTTTTTTTATTCTTTTTGGTTCATAGAGCTGTGCTTTTATGCTTTTCCATTACACAATTTTATGCCACTACTGTGTATGAATTAATTTTCTGAGAATGGTTGTCCTTTACTGATGGGGGAGGAGGGCAGGAGGAATGACTTCAGAGCTCCTTTAATTACTGATCTCATTAATTACCCTCCAAACCAAGTGGGTTTTTGCTCAGGGCTTTTTCCACAAGCCCTGAATGTCTTTCTGGAACTAGTTTACACCTGAAAGGGTAATTGTTTCCTGATTCTGTGCTTAAGTATTTCCAAAGCCCAACAGCATCTCATCCAGCTTCATCACACACCTCCTCCCTCTAAAATACTGGGCTTACCCCATTAGAAAAGTTCCTTATTTAGCCCCACCTTAAGATACCTGCCTGATAATGATCCAGGCATAGCCTGTAGCTGGGATTGTTTGTCCTCTTCATGCCCAATATGGTCAGGATCAGAATTTCCATTCTTTTGTTTATAACTTGAAATAAATGGGACTCACAAAAATCCACATAGGCAGACTCCAAATGGACAGTGCTGTGCATAAGCACCCTCTCAGCAAACACTCACCCTGGAGCTCCTCCAGCTGAAGTTGCTAAGCGCTGTGTCTTGGCCCACAGGATAAATTGGTATGGTGCCAGATCAGCAATCAAAAAAACCCAAACCCAACCCAACCACCAGAAATCCTCTTTCATCTGCTGGTTCCTGAGCAAATGTGGTTCTGGCAAGGAAGAAGGACAAAAATGATCCCCTTTGTGGGTGCACTACACCAGCTCGGTGCTGCTGCTGCCTTGTTGCTGCTCTATAGGCACTTTATGAGTGATGTGACAGCTTCCCTGACTGAAGTAATTCCAAGTACTGTAACATGAAGTGTCAAGGCAGACAGTAGAAAACATTTCAATCCTTTTTATTAGAACAAAGCACTATTCTCTTGACGGCTTTCAAATGCATATTGTTTAGCTATTATGTGCTAACCTTGACTGTTATATTCCAAGCACAATAGCAGTGGGAGCTTTCTGCTTTTTTTGTTCATTTGTGATCATGGTTGAGAGGATTCCTCTTTTTTTGCACGGTCAGTAAAATATTCAGTTATAAAGAAAAAAAAAAGTAAAAAGGAATATTTATGTTGCAGTCACAGTGAGAAGGAAGCCTGAGGTCTCCTCCTGTGTCTCAATTTTTAGGTGGGTCAGATGGTTCCCAGTATGGGTTTTTACCACAATGTGACTTGTACTGCTCTTGACAGAAATCAAAGACTGCAAGTGAATCCTGCCTAGACTGCTCGTATGACTAGTAACAAGCTGATACTGAAGTGACTGCAGCGTTAGCTAGTGAAAGCCTCCGGCAATGTACAGCAGGTAAACGGTTAATTAAAATGATTCTTCAAGGATACCTTTAAGGGAACATGGAGCCTTTCCAAATCTCCACAGGGAGTTATTGATGGAAATTGCTGCTCCACTTTTTCGCTCAGGGATACACACAGGCTGGGTTACCTTAACAGTTTCTGACATTTCGTCTGTCTGACCATGAGGTTGCTGAGATGGGAAGATTAAACTGCTCCTGAAAGAATGAGATGTGACACAGGTGAAAGCCAAAGATAAAGATACAGAAACGTGTAAGCAACACATGAAAACTCCTGATAAAGCCTGAGCTCCTTTCTAAGACCAGGTAGGTCATGAATGCTGGAGGACAGAAGTTCTCCTTGTTCTCTTAAAGGGCTTTGTAATCTTTGCTTGCCTGAAGGCCTGACTGATTTTTTTCCCCCCATTCTCCTGAGTTAACCTTTTCCAGTTTCCACAATCTCATCTATTCCTCATACTTTCTTTCCCTCATATCTCATTCTTCATTTTTGAACAACCTCATTTTGTTCCACCTACTAAACTCTTTCTCAAAGTAATGCGTTTCCCATCCAAATCTTCCTGACCTCTTCATCTCAACCATTCCTAGCTTTTCACTTGCACTAGCTTCCACTGTCATTTTTTCCTACTCCAAACTTGAAGTTTAAGATTACCCTCTCCTGATGACATCCCTTCCCCTCCAGTGGATTCAGCTCTTCCCTTTCCGCTGTTTGATTTTTCCTCCTTCCTCAGTGCCAACGCCTGACAGAGAAGTCACTGATTATATGTCTTCATTGTAATTAAACTGGGCCAGAGCCCATTTGCTGGTACAAAGAGCAAGTGGCATAGTCTGGCTCACATCCATACAGCTAAACTCTCTTCCTCCCATAACAGGATGGCTTTATCCTTTCTGCCTATTGGGAACAGCCCTTGGCAAGTGCTGCTCTCTGAACCTTGCCCAGACACAGTCTCTGAAAGTACTCCCTAGGACAAGCCAAAACTGTGCCAGGGAGCGTGCTAATAATTAAACGTTATAAACTGTTCTACAGGCCTCAGTAAGGCTTAATTTACTAGTAAAAATGCACCTGAGAGAATAGGAAAGACAATGTCCTTGCTCTCAGCTCAGGTGTCGACTCAAACCGCGTTCGGTTTGGCCCCTGTGAGGACAGAAGTCTCTGAAGGCTGAACAGGAGCCTCTGGAAGTAGTTATCTTCCAAGCATAAACTTGGCTAAACATGGGCAGGGTTTTTTAATCTAGTGGGGGTGTGGGAAGCATGTCCTTGATTAAAGTCCTGTCCTCCAGCCACCACTGCCAAGTTCCTGCCCCAAATATAATCTTTCAAGCAAGGATTTCCTCAGGACTTTTTTCAAATATGAGTGAAAAAACATAGTTTTTCCTGCCTTCCCCCTGAGGTGAGGATAGAAAAATTCAGCTAAAGGGAACACCCACATAGTAAGTTTTAGTTCCTTTAGTTAACATTTAGCAAAATCTGTAGCATCTGAGAGCAGGATCTTACTGCATGTAGGTAGTGTAAACCATTTTAGTAGTAAGTGATAACACCTTTGTCTGCCACAGGTAAGTAAGTGTGGGTATATATGCAGGCTGTGAGGGTGGTGCTGGCATAACTGCTTTGACAAATCACATTTGCCTGAGACCAAACACATGCTGCATGAAAAGGAAGGTCCTAAGCTTTTGGGATGGGTTTTAGAATAATGTTCTGAACAGGGTTAGCTGAAATTGTGCCAAGGCAGAGGTAGTGTTGATCCACTGGCTGCAGACCTGGGACTTTGCTCTGACCCAGGGGTAAATGCAATGTGGAAATCCTCCATAACCGAACTTTAAATTCACCCCTTGTAGTTTTATACCCTGAAAGCATTTGAGATAAATAGCATATATACATCCAGGTGTGTTACACACCTGGTGCCTGTATATATGTGTGTGTATTTATAGGTAGCCAAAGTCTAACACCACTACATATGGAAATGGTTAAAGTAGAGAGGTAGGTCATAGCTGTTTCCATGGCTTTGAAAGTGTTATATACAACCAGTGGTAAAATCAATAAATAATTGTGTTACTTAATTCTAATGTTATTTCTGAAATTACCGTGTATATTTTCTGAAGATTTTGCTTGTCTTTTAAGCCTGAAATAATAGTCAACCACTGTCTGTAATCAACTTGTTTACTTTTTTCAAATACATATAATTGTAGATTGGATCACTGGTTCCCTGGACTAACAGTGAAGAAAAGTCTTGAAAGCAGCTTTTCAGTCAGTGAGTGTTACCTGGAATTTGTCTTGGACTACAATTTCAGATTTGGCTCTGCAGGCAGTAATATGTTCATTGTCTTGTGTTTCATGTAACCACTTCCTTGTGTACAGCATGAGTGAGGATGACTGAAACACAGGGATGGCCAAAGTGTTCTGTAATGCCACTTTGTCCTGATTGCTCCTTGTTTCCTTTTCCCAGGCTGCCGCCCTGGGAGTTTGTCCTCTCTCGGTGCAATGATAGCTGTGTGGGAGGTTGGAGTTGGGTTCCTCAGCCCCATGTCTGGTTGTGTGGTCTGAGGCAGAGCAGTTACTTTCTGCAGTACAGCCCACATGCCAGGCTGCACACCTGACCTTGGGCTGGAAGTGATCCTTACTTATCCTATCTAGTATAAGGATTCTTGCTTCCCACAGGCCCCTTTTTACTCCCCCTCAATCAAAATCCTACTGTCTTTGTGCGAAACTGAAACAGATGTTTGCATTACATGTGTATTAGCACGCAGTCCAAGGCAATGGAAAAGCTCTGATGGGCCTGTCTTTTGTCAGAGGGGTAAGTAACAGTGCCTTTGTGCACTGTGTGGGAAATGACAGGACTCCCTTGCTGGGCAGATTGGCAGCAGAAGACTATTAATGCACAGATAAAGGAAGCGCGTTATCTCCTGGTTTTGTTCAAGTCATTGGCGAACTTCCCTTCAGCTCCAGTGGAGATGGGAGTTGAGCTGAGATATTTGCCTTTTTATAGACAGATTTTTCTTTTCAACTCAGAGATATATATTTTTGGAGGGTAAAGGCAGTGACTATCAAGACGGAAGATGACAGTGAAAGCAGCAATTGCGTCGGCAGATCTGAGTGCTGAGGCACCCACACATAAATGCTTGAACAGGCAAGAAGAGGTTTGCCAGCTGGGACCCTAACTGGAGACAAATGGGGCAGAGCAACTGAAGGCAAGGGCAGGCCACTGGAGCAGAGGTGAGGTGTGGGAAAGGCAGGCAGGCCATGGAATTTGGCAGGGTGTAGAGGGCACCCAAATCTCAGACCTTTGATCTTATCTTGGTGTGTCAGTTAGGTGGCTCAGCAGGCTCATGGCAGAATGGTTATCAAAACACTGCTAGAGTCTCTGAAAGAGGGAGAAAATGGAAGCTAAACCACAGAGTCTCTAATTAAAAACATTCAAACTGGCATCTAAGACTTGTTCAAATAGATCTAATGCCTTCTGCTGGTTTGTCACCCTTCACACCTTTCCAAGTTGCCCATGCAAGCACTGCAAGGCTGCAATTTGCTTCTGCGAGACCCACTGTGTTTTCTGCAAACAGTTTCTCTGGGCTTTTCAACTTTGAAGTTTTTGGCAGAATCTATCCCATTTTCTTTCTCCTTCTGCGCTGTGTGGGCGGAAGCCCTGTGGAGAGGGGAGCAAGGTAAACAGAGCTGAGCAGAAAAGGTTCAGTGAGACTTTCCACTGGGGAAATGGAGGCCTTGTGCTGGGAGCCAAGTGTCCTCAGCTGGACCCCATTTCAGCTCATTCTCCTCTCCTGCACTCAGGAAGGATTTAAACCTTTCCAATACAAGCTGGGGGGAATAGCTGGGAGAGGTCTTGTATTTCTATAAATTTTGGCTCATACTAGACTTTCCACTTCACAAAGAAAGTGCACTGTTAGCCTGATTTTAGCACTCACCTTTTGCTGGGGTGTTATGAACAATTGCATGACACAGGTTTTCAAGCAATATATGCTCAGTGTACGCTGGCCTTATTGCACAGCAGATGTGTGTGGCCATGGGCCATCCAGCTGACGAAAAAACCTGTGGTGACAGCAGTGACTCTGTATTTCTCTCCTTTGTTCTCTTCCTCACAGGTTCACCCAGATAGGAAACACTGCCAATGACGGTGTGGGAGTTCATGTTGCTCTTCTGCGAACTAGAGTTTCTTTCTGACTGTGTTCTTCCATTTCAGTGAGGTAAATCAGCTCATGAGGGACAATGCAGTTGACTGTGGGGGAAGAGTATGCTTGGGAAGCTCACTCAGCTCCCCATGTCTTAAGTGACTATGGTGACTGCAACACCTCTGTCCAACACTCAAACAGGGCAAGTAAAAAGAAGCTGCAGCATTTTCTGGCTTTGTTTCAGCAGTTCAATATCATACTTAACCTCTCAACCTCTCTAGCTTCCTTGTGTGAGCTTTCCTTGTGTGGGTGCTGGGGAACCTGTTTTCTGCTGTGCTCTGCTGAAAGGCTGTGCTTTTTACCTCTACTTGAGGCAGCTGCTATTCCCACAGGAGGCAGCCTGGCATGCTGGGCACTCGGTGCCTGTCACTGCTGGTCATCCTGGGGTACCGAAGGTTCAGTCCCTTCTCAGTGCAAAGGCTTGTTGAGCCAGGCCTATGAGGTCTCAGAAGTAACTCGTGAACAGCTCCACTTAAGGGATAGGTCTGTTGTGTAGGAAAGGCCTTAGCTCCAGTGGAGAACACTTAACCTTGTATACCCTCAGCCAGCCAGCCCCATCCAATCAAGTGGAATTCCCCATTGATTTTTAATTAACTGTCTTCTAAATTTGGTGTTTCCTCTTTTAGAGGACGTGAAGAAGGTACAAACCTGATTTTTCTGAAGCTGTATCTCTGTCAAGACTCAGAAGCAGAATGCTACACATTGATTCTGAAAAGATACCTGAACTCTCTGAAGGGAGATCGCTGAATTTCCCTCCTTTGTTATAGATCCTTGTTCTTGACAGGAACATGGAAAGCATGTCCCAGCACACCAAAAGCATCTTTAAGCATGTACCTGTCATGAAAACCAGTGTAGTCTGAGGAATGGGAGTGATGGAAATGATAGGGATAACTCTGATAATATGTTCCTAGTGTTGCTGAAAGGAGGAAATTGGCTACACTGAAGTGACAAAACAGCTCATTGTCCAAGGAACAAGAAACAGTTTGTCCCTAAGGGAGGACAAGCTGGGAGATGAGGGTGACCTCAGCCTGGGTGCTGATGGGGTGTAGTCCTGCACGGTATGAACATGGTGGGCAGAGCCTGATGGTTCCATGAACGTTCTCAGATCAGGCAAGAGGTGCACCAGATCCACACACAGAGCATAGTCAGTAGGAAATGGATCCAAGTCCAAAGCCAGAGCTGGACACATGGATCCTAAGTTCATCCAAAGTAGGACTGGAGACATGCAGAGGGGTAGTATTATGCCTATACAAGCCAATAATTTGCCCCTGCTTATTTTCTAATCAAGATGTCCTGTGATTTTGATCTCTCCAGGGTACTCCTGAATCTCACTTCATGTCATATGACAGGAAAAAAAGGTGAATTGAGGAGAAGAGCGTCGTGTTTTCCCTAAAATTCACTTCCGATAAAAACAAAAATAAAAATTTGAACTTTTAAAATGGAATTTGATATGGCTTTTTAAATCTCTCTCTCCTAATTTAAAATAATCAATAACCTTGCTAGAATTAGTAGGTTATGGATTTTATTCAGTGCAGTACACAGGTCTTTGGGACAAAAGGCTGCACAATCTTGGTTTGAGGAATGGTATTATTAGAACAAATTTGCTATCCAGGCAGAGATGATCTGTTCATGTGTTATCCAATACTTATAAGATAAAACTTGATATTTTTGTTACCACATGTATTTTCCTAAAAACTCAGATTTATCCAGCAGTAACATACCAACTTGTGTCGAACTGTCTCCAGGACTGAAGCATGTGCATTTGTTTTATTCTAGTGTCCCCTTTATGATCTGTTTTCTTATTTTTTTTGCCTGGTGCTCAGGGGAACAGCATGCACCAAATGTAATTTGCAGATGTTATTGGATAAGTAGGATCAGAAATAAAAATCAACTATTCACAAAGCTCAGCACATTGCCATTGTCACATGTAGCAGTCCTCTTTTTGCAAAACAGTTAAAAGGCCAGCTTTGCAAGAGAAAAGCATAGTTATTACTGTTTGTTCTTGTGCTGTTATCTCTGTTCCACACCACTAATCATGTTTGATTTATCAGTTGAATTTTCCATTATTAATGGAGAATAAAATTCAAGGCTTAATTTCAGAAGAACAAACCCTTTGCTCTTAGCACAGCCATTAGATTGTCCCTCTAATTGTCTTGTTCACCTTTCCCCTTTACATGGTAAATAATTTCTTCTAGTCTGGCACTTTCCTCATAAATATTTGAATTTTTGGTTTTTAAATGGACAAAATTACCTAAAAAAGGACTTAGTGTCACCTCTCTAGCTTGTGTGAGAGCAAGGAGAATGTCTGCCTCCTGAAGCCGGCACCTGAGAGGGATGGAGTCCCCTTGGTGAAGAGCAAGTAATGAAGTTGCGCTGCAAAGCAAAAATCATCTGAGAGCAGAAAGTAGGGCAGTCTTTTGAATATAAAGTTGTGAGCCTCCAAGGAGAGCCTGTGAGTTAATTATTGTTAGGTTTTCAGTCTCTGGGGCCTCTTGACCGTGTCTTCCTTGCCTTCCTCCTTGACCCACAAGGGCCTGCCCGCGTGAAATTCTTTGTCCTGCAAGGTCCCTCAGCTTTTCAGCTACAGCTTTTCACCTACCTGCCCTCAGCTTTGTAGTTGTATGAATAGGCTTGGGACACAGCTTCCATTAAATTAACTCGCTTACACCCAGCTTCTTTGACTCTTCCATTAGAAGGCAGTGCAGACATCCCCTGAAGATGGGGCAGAGAGCTCTGGAAGACATCCTTGGAAACATCAGCCTAAAAAACAGACTGGATTTTCAGATTAAGAGTGAAAAAAAGAGAGATTTAAGTGATCAGCTCCTCTCCAGTGCTATGCAGATTCCCTGTCTGCTTAAGTGTTTCAGGTGTGTGAAATCAGGGCATTTAACCAGATGCCAAAGACTGAGTAGTGACTTCAGGTGTCCTAATGCTGCAGTGCCTAAAAATGTTGTAGAGGGGGAATAAGAGATTAGATACAGTGTATGGAAACCATACAGCTTTGACATGTCTTGAGGCACCTGACATGGGAGCAGCCAAACCCTCTAGTTACCCAAAAGTTTGGCTCCATGAGTACAAGGGGAAGCTGTGCATTGAGCTTTCCTTTTGGAAGAAAAGCGATATATATGCTGTGATTTAACTGTATTTATCTATATAAAACCAAGAGAAATTTTCCATCTACTTTTTTGTTTTGCACACAGGGAAACTTCAAAGACTTCCTCACTGTTTATTTTTATGAATGAACATATAAAAACATATATACAACTGCACAAATGCAAAATATTGAACAAAGGAGGGGCGTATGTACACATACAGTTTGGTGGTGGATCCACAACTAAGTATTTGTGTAGTAAACAAGCCCTTCACTTCAGCCTTCAACACAGTCCCTCAGAAAACGCTGTGTTAAGAAAGGTTTTTGAATAATTTGGGAAACTTCCCATGTTGGAAGCACAGGACAGGTCCCTTCCTGATAAGTTGCACAGAGGTGAAACACAGCTCTGGGCCCACCGAGTCTGCAGTTATCCTCCTGCAAACCTTGCTGGGAATACTGCACAAATGGCACAGTGCCTATTTGGATCTGCCGGCAGCAGTTTTCCAATTCCAAGTACCATATCACTCCCTGGCACACGTATTTCCCTTGGCTGAATCCCTCAGTGCCTTGGTGACTGTAAGAGAAAGCTGTGCAAAGCCTGGCTGAGCACGGGAACTTCGGCACCCTGTACGTCTTGTGTGCAGGATGAACCAAGGCAAATCCTGTCATCTTGTTGCACTTGGAGTAGCGACAACTCTCTGACACATGGAAAGGGGCCAGCTACCAGACCAGCTCAGTTTTCCTTGTTTAATCTCCTAAGCACATTTTCAGGCTTAACTGCTTGAGTGGCAGAACCCCCATCAGCAATTTAAAAAAGCAATTATTTTGAATCTGTTCAGAAAATATTTTTATCTGCACGATTCTGCTCTGCTGCTGCATATTAGAAATGGTATGAATCATTCCAAAATATTAATTGATAAGATTCAGGACCTTAAAAACATTATTAAGAGTAGGATATAAGGCATGCACAGTTTCATTCTGGCCAGGGGGGACACAGCATTTTAATGAAAGAGTGTTAATTATCGCAAAGATGGTAGAAAAATCTTCAGTTGAAAAGTTCCCTCTATGATTGGTCGTGCGTTATACCCTCCACTTAACACAAAAAGATATGTGAGGCGAGTTTTAACTCTGCAAATCCCTACTGGAAAACTTACTTTTCCACAGAAGTATTTTTTTCACACCACTGTGCTCTTCTGAGCCACCATAGCAAAGGCGTGAGTGGCAGCTCTGTTCCCTCTGATCTTCCTGCTACTGAGAGTTCCATTTTCGTAAGAACGATCTATTGTCTGTAGTTATTGAATGACACTTAGGAAAATTTCCATTCGTGTTTTCCTGTGCATGCAGTGAAACTTCCAACATCCTCCACTGGTTATCGCGGAGTCAGAGATTAAAGAGACCCACTGGCTCGCTTAATTTGCTGCGCCTGCCTTTCTCCTGCTCATGCTTGTCCTATTTTTCCAAAGTGTTTACCTGATTAGCACTTACAATTACTCATGTGTGCATAAGGCTCAGTTTGGGTTTTGAATGTTCCCTGAACCTTCCCCTCTAGATCAAAGCTCCCACGTCCTCCCGCGCCAGATCAACCTCCTGCTGAAGTCGGTGCGACTTTGGCTGTTAACTCTGGCCCACGAGAACATTCCTGGAGTGCAGAATTAGATGAGGGCTCCAGTGCTTCGCTGCATCAGGACCTTTGTTGGAAAGGGAATCCAAGCCTCTGTGTTTTTACATTATCAGTCATTTGTGAATTCCTTATAATTTTTTTAATGACTTTTTCAGAGAGCAGTCAGATGCTATTAAAGTTTTACTGAATTAAATTGGAGAAACTAATTTTGCTCTTAGTATTTTATTTCAGTGTGTAACTTGATTTTTAAGGAGCACTTTGTATTGCATGGCCGTTTGCGTTTGCTTTATAAGCATAACATAAAGGTTTCCCTGGAGTCATGGAAAAATTACCTTCTATGTCCCCTATCTAATTAACACCATGTATGTTGCCTAACTCCTTATAATTCAATCCTGAGCACAGTATATGGAGCATGATTGGAAAAATAATTTGAAGCAATGAGAAAAAAATGCCTTTTGTAATATATATGATATGGCCAAATACACTTCCAATCAAATTTTATTAAGAAAAAGAGAGGACAGCACACTAATATATCTGCTTTTG
Source organism: Corapipo altera (assembly GCF_003945725.1). NCBI lineage: Eukaryota > Metazoa > Chordata > Aves > Passeriformes > Pipridae > Corapipo > Corapipo altera. The sequence goes on from NW_020884878.1 coordinate 2,757,919, forward strand.
AAAAGAAACACCAAAGGCTTAATTAAAAAGTGTGCTTAGGTTTTTAAAGGGGACTGTGTTTAAAGCATAGTAATGAAACCCTTCTTGCTGAATAGCTCGGTGACCTGTCTGTGTCTGGGGCTGTAGCTGTTCAGCTCCCTGGTGAGAGCCCTGATCCAGCATCAGATGGGTCACAGAGGAGCTGCTAAGCCTCCAGTGTGTTCTGGTGGGTCACAGGAGGGAGAGCAGTCAACCAGTGCACAGTTAATTGCAGGGCTGGGGTCTGTTGTGAGGACACAGAATATGAGCCTCTGCAACTGAGTAAATCCAAGTACTGCCTCACAGCTGAGGGGGTGGTAAGACTTTAAACCCTTCTAACTAGATTGTAAGCACTGTCTGTCCAGGCTGTGGGGATTTTTCATTCTTTTTTTATTTCTTCTTCTCTCCCTGTGGAACCTGAAAGACTAATATGATTTGGAGAGAGAGCAAGTGTCAGTGGACTCAATTCTTGCTAGTGCATCAGCAGTGGAACCAAATTCCAAATGAAGAAATTAACCCCTTACCCTCCACAGATTCATTGAAGTTAATCAGATCATGTGTGCATAAACCAGGGCACTGCTGAAGGCAAGAGGCTGGATTTTGCATCCTGCATAAATTAAACTTGGAAACAGGGAGCTGGGGCACATGCAAAGGACTGAATCATTCCACAGTTGTGCAGTAACACAGTGCTTGTCACGTCAACCAGAGGCAGCCTTAGCTCTTGCTGCAAAGTTGTCACCTTTTATAGGTCCTGTCACAGTAGGACTTGTTTCTGACCTGACACCCCTTTGCTCCCTTCATGTGAGATGAACACTCTCTCCTCCACCTTTCCTGTGGAGGGTTAGCTCATGTGAGACCCCATGAGCCTCTTGCTTTCAGATGTTTCTCACTACTGGGCTCTCCTCTGCAGAGGAGAGACTTGTCACCACTGATCGTATCTGGGGGTTTTAAGGTCATGTTGCATTTTCTTACAAGAGGAAGAGAAGGAAAAGTGATAAATATATGGTCATCTATTGTATACATGCCCTTAAAAGATAAACATTCCTTTTTATCCTTCTCAGAAGATGTGGTGCCATTTCCTGAAGGAGAAGGAGTGACGAAAGAGGGCTGAGAAGAAAGGCAACTAGGAAAACAAATGCTTTTGATTTTAACAAAATTAACATACATGTTTATTTTGTCCAGAAAAATTAAAATGCCCATCCTGTTTTGGTCCAGAACAGGGTATGTCCATGAGCACCAAAATGAGTGGAATTACTCCAGACTGATACTTGAGATCAGAGACTGTGAAGAAACATCAAGTCTGTTAGGCTTATAATCAGAAAAGTGGACTTCAAAGGTGTCTGATAGATGTCTCACATAGACTAAGGAAAGAAGACACAATATTTGACAATATGATTAGAGCTTTAAAATATAAGATGCAAAGTGTACACTGGTGGCATAGCTATAATGGTCTAAGGGATGCAACTTGGGCAATTTGTGAGTAAAGATTTTGCACTAGAAATTACTAACTTGGCTTTAGCAAAAGATAGCAACGCCAAATGTACCTACTTGAGCCAAGGTTACCAAAATTCCCCCTCCCTGGTAAAATCCAGGCAGCCCCACAATATATATTGCATATAGGGCCTAAACTGACCTGAGATCGGACTTAAAATAGTCCCTTCTCTTTCATAAATTTTGATTTTTTCCTTCAGGAGGCAAAAATCTTGCCTACCCTTTTGTTTTCTTATTTTCAGATGTGTAGGATTTAAGAACTCCCTCCTTTCCAACCTTGGTCTTGTGTTTTTCTTGCATGAATTTCAAGGCATCTGCATTGAGTGAGTTGGTTGCTCTGCCACTCGTGAGACGCTGGAAGACTCTGCTCTTGATTCAGAAATGCTGTAGATACTTGACACACCAAAGAAGTCAAGTGAGAAATATGAGATGTTTATTAATTGAGAAATGCAGATCTTATATGCCAAAATGGAGTGTAGGGAGTAATTGGTTCAGGGCACTGAAACACAGGGGCTGCCACCTTTTGCTAAGGGAAGGGATCAGTTGCAAACCAAATTCCTCCCTGTGTTAACCAAATTGCCTATTGCACTGGATATCTTTATTAAATCAAATATTTTCTGGCTCTAAACTGCAGCTGTCAGTTCTTGAATCAAATATATTAGCTATTAAACCTGTCACCTGCAAAATGACATCAATATTCTATTCCAAACATACAGCAGTTGTTTACAGATCTCTGAGCTGATAAAGAAGGTTCAAAAAGACTACAATTTGGGATAACATAAAATGCACCAAGTATCTTCTAAAGTGAATTGAGATTTGTTTTTCTAGTCACTGCAAAGGGAGCTTTATGCCTGCATAGCTCTTATTTTTAACTTCTTTTTTAGGGCCACTGGTATATGATCACATAGTGTGGCACTAATACTGTTTAAATGAGCTTTGCTTATCAGGATGGTAAAAATGAGCTGATAATCAGAGCTCACCAGAAATTGAAATTTTGGAGGAAAAATCACGAAAAATGATTAAGAAATGTAAAAAGTCAGATTTCAAGATTTCCCACAGACTGAAAGTAGAAGGTAAATGAGAGAGGGACTAGCCAGTAAGAAAATCAACACCTCTTTAGATTCTCATCTTTTCAAGATTTTTTTGGGAGGCACGTTTATATTCTGGACTTAAGAACATCCCTCAGCCCTGGTTTTCTAATCTTCTGGATCAGATGCGTGTCTTGGCTGCAGGCCTGGTTTTTCCATCCATGGAAACAAGCATCTGGTAAGGATGTCTGTGCCTGCCCAAGCTGTTCTTCGGGACAGGTTGAAAAGTTGGGTGTTTGAATAGTGTTTCCATCTCATTCCACAAACAGCTTAAATTCCTTGGGCTGCCCCAGAGCTTCAATGTTGAAGGACTTCCAAGCTCCCCATGCCCTGTAGGCCCAGCGAATCAAAGAGACTGAGAAAGCCCAGAAGGCAAATGACCAAGAAGGAAAAATGGGCAAAGTGCTCCAAGACTGGAGATGGCTAAGCTCTGACTTCTCCCTGACTGGTGACATGGTGCCCCTTTAAACAGGTTTCCTCTTCTTTTTCAAGGGCATACTTATCCTGACCAGGACTGTGGTGACCTAGGGCTTCCATTATAAAATATTTTACCTTCAAAGGTTCCCTGACAAATTTAGAAAAGAAGCTAATTCATTTTTAATACACTGAGTCACCCAGACAATGCCTCAGTGCCTGCAGGGCTGTGAGGAGTACAGAGGAGTCCCTATGGAGAAAGGGGGGGTCTCTCTTGCTACTTCTGTTTTGCACAGTTGCCAAGCTGGTCCTGTGCATGGAATTGGTCACTCACAAAGCAGTCAGACTGTGAATATTATAAAAAACAAGACAAGAGTGAACATGCTCACCCTGGTTTCTAGTACCCTGAACTTCCATGGGCGAGTTCCATTTTACAAAAATAACTGTTTTTTTCATTTGGAAGGCTGTCTCTTTTTTATGTGGAAAGGTTAAAACCCAAATGCTTGAACTCAGGTAACTAGGAGGTTAGTGTACTAGAGAGCCAGTTCCAAATATTTTAACTCAATCTCCTTTCTGGTAAAGATCCATGGACAGCTTTTGTGCTATGCACGCTCAGCAGGAACCATTGCTGCAGGAACAGTCAGGAGTTGGGTTCAGGCACAGAGTCGGGATGGGGCTCAGCAGTGTGTGGTTTAATTCCTCGAGCTGACATGGCTTTCCTGTGTGATTCTTGGCAGATCACCAAATCTCCCTGGGCCTCACTCCCTGTCTGCAAAATCACACCTCTCGGACCTGCTGCCTCTCGAGAGAGCTGGGGAGAGGCCATTTGTTATTATGTGTTTATAAATTGGGGGCTTTCCTTTTGGACAAGGCCCCCAGACAATCTCATAACACCAATCATGAGATGAAGCAGGCAGATTATCTTAAATAGTCTGGCAGATGCTGGAGAGGCTCCAGCCACGAAGTGGTTGGGAGGTAAAATGCGAGCTGCTTGCACAGCACTGTAAAGACTCCTTGTCCTTTTGTAGCACACCCCTTGTGAGCAAATCATGATTTATTTATCGAGGAGCAGTTTCTGAGTCACCTTCTCCACATTATGAAAACACTGAGAAAGTGAGTCATTTTGAGGAACAGAGCCTGCAGCACTCAGTTCTCACCCTGCTGCCTGGAACAGGAGGAGGAGAGCCAGGTAGGTAGGCTTGCAAGAGAGGGAGAGCAGGAAAGGCAGCTTCCTTCTCTTCAAGGTTTGCCATCTGACCTTGGAAAAGTCACATATGATTCAGGATATAGACAATAAACAGAATGGTGGCCTGGCCTTTCTCAGAATGGTGTTTTTTATAGAGTGACACCATTAGAGATGTGAGACTGTCAGCTTCTGTGTAACGGGGTCCTTTCACAAGCATTGGATAGAGAAAGTGACAAAAGTGGAGATGCAATAACTGACTCTAAATGTGTAAAAGGTGACTGCACAGACAACCAAAGTCAGCTGTTCCCTGTGTTTGCAGTGGAATTGGAAAAGAGGCAATGTCCTAAATTATAGCAAGGAAAGACATAGCTTAAATGTTAGAAAAAGCATCCTAGAAGTTATGTGTGGAATGCTGAAATGGATTGTCTGGGGAGAGGGTGGACTCTCCAACCCCAGGATTTTAACCCTGGATAGATACACATCTGTTTGGGGTGGTTCAGGTGGAGCTGCTTCAGGCTGCTTTTTTCTGGCGCTGCGCAGAAAGGAGTTGACTGCTTTCCCTGATCAGGCTGACCTTTAGTGAGACCTTCTTCTGACTTCCTCAGCATATCATAGTGTGAAGTAGACAAATATTTAATTTGCCTAATTATTTGCTTTGTTAATTTCTGTCCTGTTGTTCTTTGATATCTTTCCTTCCACCAGTGGCACAGCTAGAAAGCTCAGTGCTTTCCCCTGTCTGTGTAAAATTTATCCCTCCATCCATCAACTCCCCCCTTTGATTCTGACGTTGTTCCTTGCTGCCTTGCAGTCCATCTCCAGCTGCTGGGCTGCCTGCACTCCGTAGGCATCATGTAGCTGTTTTCAGCTGCACACATTTGCTAATCAAGGTATTTGATGAAGATTGGCCTTTAGAGTGTTCAGGCCTTCTGGGTGTTGCTGCCTGATGTTTGGAAGAGGCATTAGCAAAGCTGGGACTCTGAAGTTCTGAAGATCTAATCTCACAAATGGGAGCTTTCTGCTAATGAAGAGCAAAGAATACAGCACCAAGATGAAAGTGCACCTCTGTGGCTGGTGTTCTTCCACTGTTCTCATGATGTGAGCTGGAGCAAGTGTCCCTTCTGTGTCCTCTGTGGCAGAGCTGTCCCTGCCCATTTTCAGCCCATTTACCCAGCAGATCATCTGTGTGGGCATTTCCTCTTCTCCCTTCTCTCACCTCTCTGTGTGGTTGCAGTCTGGATTTTGCTCTGGTCAGGCACTTTGCTATCATGCAGCCACCTCCTGCCACACGTGAGTCCCCCTGTCTGCTCTGTCTGTGGCACATCCATCCCCTCCCTCCCCTTCACCCCATGGGCTGCACATCCCATGGGACCTGGGGCATACCAAGAGAGCAGTGTAGGTGCACATTCCAGCTCTGCTGGGTCCCATCTGGGGACTTCAGCTTTCCAGTCCTTGCCTCTGACTGTGAGGCGGCATGTCCAGTCAGCCTTGCTCGTTGTGCAAGTCTCTAAATCACCAAGTTCCCTTGTAGGGAGCATGAAGGCTGTCCACCCCTCTCTCTTTCCTGCTGGCTGACTTACCAGGAGGGATGCTGTAGCATTTAAAGTCAGGGTATCAGTGAGCTGAAGTCTCAGTCGTGCTGGAAAACACTTATCCATAGTGCCCTCTTGGGAACAAGCAGCTCCACAGGCAGGTTCTGTCCAGCACCACTAGCAGCATCAGGTTGAATCTCGAGGAGGTGAAGATACCATCTGTATGGTATTCATGCTACTGATACAAGTTGAGATATCAAGCCCAGTTTGGATTGGATCTGTTTGTGAAGACAGCTGATAAGTTTGGGTACACATTTGCTCTCACTGCAAATCTCTTGCAAATCACATGCATTTCTTGATGTATGGTCATCTATCACTGCCTGGGAAGACACTTTTGGGAGTCTGTGTGGTATTCCCTGCATGGTGGGCAGGGTTGATTAGGAGAGCAAGTAAAACTCGAGGATGTATAAATATTGGGACAGAAAGTCCTTAGGATACCACCTTGTGAGTGTTTCACCATTTCAAAGGCATCTTTCAGGAAGAGAGGAGAAAAAGCATCCCTTTCTGCAGTTCAAGTAGAAAGTGTGAAGGATGCTGAGTGCCCTCTACATCAGCCACATGCAGAGTTGGTGGGTGGAAAACCTCTTGGATGGTCACAAGGACACAGAGGCATGAGCAGCAAATGGTCGCCACAGTAGCAGCTGGGGGGAGATGTGAGTGTCTGCAGCAGTGAGAGGGGAAAAGCTGCAAACTAGTTTTAAGATGGAGGTTGATGGATTTTTGAATATTCTCCTGAGTGCTTCCAGTCCTACATTTCTAAAAAAATGTACTGGAGAAAAAGAAGAGCTATAGAGGGGATAAGAGAAACGCAAGCTGTCTTTGAAAAGACACTGTGAAAAATTAGAAGTGTGGGAGGGAGAAATGAAAGGCAACACGCTAAGAGTAAAAAAAGAAAAGAAAAACTCCAAAAAGCACCCCCCACCCTCAATCAAATGGTGCAGGGAACGTAAATCAGGCTTTGCTGCTCCCCCTGCTCGTCAGACAGGAGCTTCCAGTAACACTGAAAGGCGATACATGGCAAATTTATCCACTCAGCCTCACAGCAATGCAGAGCACAAGTAACCTGTGGGAAATGGCTGCCATTAGCCATCACTGAGTCAGAGAGTCTAGCAGGAAGGAGTAGAACTGGATAGGGCTGGTGAGAGCATCTGTGGTTATATATGAAAGGATAAAAATAAGCATTATAAACTTGCATGCTTCCAGGCACAGGCAACCTCAAAGTCCTCAGGGCAAAGAAACTTCCCTTATAAATAGGTTATTCCATAACTGTTCATGGCATTAGCTACTGTCAGAGACAGGATACCGGACTAGATGGGCCCCTGGCAATTCCTCTGGAGAAGCTCTTTCCAAAATAAAGACCCTAAAAAAATTCCCTGTAACAAAGAAGAAATTATTGAGTTGTTTATTAAATAAATTAATTTGAATAGGGAGAACAGCAGTTCCTTTGTTTCCCCCTCAGTTTGAACTGTGGATCTCAGAAGGGAAAACGAAACCACTGCTCTGAGAAGCAGAACAGCATCCTCAGCGCTTGCTTCTTCCAGAATAAAAGGCCTATATTTAGAGGATGCCAAGTATTAGAGATATACTGAGCTGGCAACTGGTTTGGGCAAATTTCCAAACCCATCTGATTTTCCACTTAAGTTAGACATTTCAGTAACATAAGAAGTTGCAAAGAAAGCTGAAAATAGTGTTTTGCTATCTTTACAGCTCAACCCGCCATAGTTAACACAGTTTGGAGAGGAAGTGGATCATAGTATTTGTGGCAATCAATATTAAACTGAATCTGATTATAGCATGGGTGTGTTTTCGTGCATATACTCACATACAAATGTGCATATCAAATGTGCATATATAGGTGTATACAGTGTAAGGTATACAGGCTTTTCTATTAGGTTTATTGCTTGGTTAATAAAGCATTCATTCATTATCTTTTTGACATCTATCTATCTATCTGTCCTATCTATCTATCATGGGACTTAGCCAGCACAAGTGTATTAGAACAGAAGTCAGGCTCTAAGCTGAGTGTCTTTGATTTAGAAGCTCTAATAGCTGTTTAAAAGGACAAATACTGATGCATGAGGCTATGATAAAGGATGTCAAATGCTATGTCTCTGAATCTCTAACAGTTGCAGAGTCCCCCAGTCAATAGTTTGCAGGTATCTCACTCTGATACAACAACTGTGCAAGGTACAAATTGCATCCTGCTTTAAGAGAAGTAAGTGGGTTTTATAGCCACCTTTCAGAGTATCATAGAGGAAATAACAGCAATTTCTGTATTGAACCTTCCATCACTCCATGTAATCCCCCCTTCCTTCTCTCCATTTTAGATTGATCATACATTTTGCATAGATCATTCGGGGTGCTGATTCCTATTCTTGCTCTCTATCCAAGAGTCAATCTTTTCACAGAGTAAAATTACAGCTTAAACTTTTATTTCTGCGCTGGTCTAGTGTGGTCCACATGTATTTATTCTACCTCTTTAGCTCTCTTTAGGGGTACCTTTATTATGATGTGATCTTCCAGATGAGAACTGCAGCTAGATTCATATATTTCAGTGTTTGTCCCTATGCCTTGTGTTTCATAATGGCTGTTTCAAGTGTGTTTCAAACGCTGCAAATCAGCAATGGAAAATTTCAAGCACAGAAACTCAAGTAGAGTTTAGATAGAATAAATCTGGGTTGCAGTAGTTTCAATCTGCAATAAGAGGAACTCAGTGTACCTTGGATACTGCCTCATATCAATATACACTTAAGGCTGGAAAAAGAGAATCCCAGCAGATTCAAAATCAGAAGCATCTCAGTCCAGTTCAAGATGCATCACAATGATTCATGTAAAAATCATTGTCTTGCTGAGTAGACTGCAGGTGATAGGACTTTTTGGTCATGTTGGAGTTTTCCTGATTGCACACTTCCACCCTGGTCTAGTATCAGCCACCTCACCCGCATGTCGGTGCATATGTTGTCTGCCTTAAATGCAAACTTGTTGCTGGGTGTGGGTGGAGAGGCCTAAGGACAAGTCAGATAGTCTGTCATCAGATATGATGCCATGAGTCCCTGAAAGTCTCTCATTCCTGAGTGGCAGGGCCTCCTGACAGAATCCTTGCCTGATCTGACAGCTCTGACAGCTCCAGGAGCTGCTCGGGGTGGAGCCAACCTGTCAGACCTGGGGAAACAGAAAATCCAGCAATGCTCACAAGTCCAGGATGTCACAAAGTCAAGAAAGGAGAGTGTGGTGATGTGTTTGAGAGATGTGGGATTTTCCTGTATGACCTATGAGCACCAGACATTTAGGATTCTCTTCTAGGGGGATTTTAAGAAGAAACACCTAGAAAAGCAAGTCTATTTCCAGTGGCACATATGTAATGCAGCTATTATTGTTAATGTGCATGTGACAAAGATTTTACCCTCTCATTAGTTAGGAACAATTATGAGGTCATTGTTAGCTAAATATTATCCTTGTTTTATGATCCTCTTGGATATAGAAGCTGACATTTCTAAACCATTTATCAATTTTAGTGCAGTGCATGAGCGTAGCATAGGAAATGTAGAAATGTTTCTTTTCTCCAAGTATTAATAAAAAGATTTGTTTCAGCGTATTTTAAAGCATTTTAGCAGTGGTTTTTAAATATCATATATAAAAAAACCCTGGCAAATTGCTAGAAATGTCAGCTTAGATCACAGCCGTATGGCTAAGTGATTTGAGCAAATATATAAATGAAAGCTTCTCTTTCAGACACGTCAGAGATTAAGACATGACCTTCAAAATCATTCAGTGGCAACGAGTTCAACAGACTCAGACTGTTTAAGCTAAGCAATTGCCTGTATATTGACTCCTATTTGAAGGGGATAGATAGAAGCCAGGATAACTCCACCTCCCATAAATCCCTTGTTTGTGAATTCCTTGCCCTATTCATCTTTGTTAGGGTTTTTTCATTGAATGTTTTCTTCTGGAATAAGGCCTTTTTGGCTCAGGAGAGGATCTACTAATACAGCCATCTGCAACTTTGCTTTTAGTGTCTTTTGTGTTGCTTTACTTTCCTATTTCCTGCCTCATTATCTTCAAGTTTTACTTCTATTATTTTTCCTAGGAAGGCATATATTCTGGTTTGAATGCTTTGCATCCTTTGAAATAAGCTGACCATTCATTTAAAGACCTGGTTCTGTCATCTTAAGCCATTCCATGAAAATTGTGTTCTTGTATGTCCTGTTTGCTGTGGAATAATGTTGGAAACAAATCTTGCTGGTCACCAAATGAAGCACTTGGAGTTGATTTTATTCATTTATTTTTTTTTAAAGCCCTGAAATTCTAGTCTCACAAAATAAATCTGGGCTTGGAAGACTGGGCTGTGATCTCCCTTTCTTTTGCCACTAATGAAGAAATCTGCCACCAATGATGATGTTATTGAAGAAGTATGGGTTGGGCAGAATGGCTCTTGCTATGTCACCACAGAGCTGGGAGGAGTAAACATGTACTAGAGACTGTGAATTGAACAGATGCTGTGTAGAGGGTGTGCACATAGGTCACAGTTCTGGGCTTATAGAATAGCAGAATGGTTTGGGTTGGAAGAGACCTTTAAAGGCCATCTAGTCCAACTTCCTTCCCATGGGCAGGGACATCTTCAACTAGATCAGGTTGCTCAGAACCGTATCCAACCTGACCTTGAATGTTTCCAGGGGTGAGGCATCTACAACCTCGTGCATTGCTATTACACTCAGACGAGGGATCCCATCGTGCGCCTCACACAGTGTTGCTGCTGAGGGAACTCAGCATACATAAAAGAAAAATTAAGCTTGGGAAACAGGTGTGTTGAATCAGAAAGTGTTATTTTTCACAGGTGAGGGTCTTTTTGTTACTTTCTTTGTTTAGCATAACACTTCGGAGACCCAAAAATCTTAGTTCATTTTGAGGTTCTGACTTGCTCTTACTGCCTTATGACAGGCAGGATTTTGGAGTAGGCAGGAGCCCCAGGATGTAAACAACATGCACACTGCTCAGGCCTCGCTGCTGAAAAGGCTTTCTGCTTCTTGCAGGGCTGAAAACTAATAACTTCCAAAGGAAGCACAGCGTAGCATGGAAAAACATGTCAGTAATTGCACAGGATGCTGTCTGGGTCGATGCTGTATCTTTATGTGCTTGTCTGCCTGTTCAGTGTGCCGGTGCGTACAGACACATCTGTGCATGCTGTACCGACTCCTTTGCATATGCATCTCCTGAAGAGGACTACCAGGAGTAATTCTTCTCCTTCACTTGTTTTGCCTTCCTGTGCTCAGATCCTCTCACACACACAGCCACTGCCGAGGCGTATTGCCGATCTCAGCCCAGTGAGTGTGTGCATGGGCACAGCTTTGCACTTCTGGTGGTTCAGTGGTGTCTAATGCTCACTGTGTTGTGCTTGAATGGCTGTGTTTTCATCTGTGATAGCCTTACTCAGACTTGAAAAGGCACCCACGGTTTCCAGAAAGTGCTCTCCATGCTGCAGAGCACCAGGCCAGGGAGCTGCGTCACAGCAGTTTCCCACAGGAAGGGAGGTGCCTGCGCTGACCTTGTGCTGATGAAATCCTTGGCTGATCCCGACAAGGTTCAGCTCCTGGAGTATTAGTGACAAAGCTGACATCCTCTGGACTCTGTGAAGCATGACTGGGAACAGCACAAACTGCAGAGCCCAGGAGAAGGAAGCAGAATTAAATAAATACCCTCTTTTACCACACACAAAGGGAGAATTGATACTCTGGTCAAAAAGCCAAGTGCTGTTACAGCAGTTCTTCGTTGCAGGCATGTGCTTATTGGCTTTAATAAAGTGTCAGAGAGGATGCCTATGCAGATTTGTGGAACAGATATTAAAACATCCTTTAAAATGATTTGTGGTATATGGTTGAAGTAGCACAAGGAGTCCAGTGCCTTAAATAACAAGTGTGAGCAAAGATGCAAAATGTGTATTTGAGGTTTTCTATCACAGTGGATAACTTTACTCCCTGTAAAGGAAGGTGTAATCACTTGACAGATCTGAAAGATCTGTATAAGACACTGTAGTCTGCCTCCTTAAGAGAGATGTTTCACAGGGATACATTCAACACGTTGATCTGATGGGGACTCAGATCATCACTTCTGTTCATCTCAGACCTCCAAAGGAATCTGTGGGATCTAGTTGGTGAACATGCCATTGCAAACACCTGGCCTGAACCTGATCTTGTGGTTTCTCTCAGAGAGCATCAACATCAGGCTTTCTCCATCCTGATGACAGAAATAGATTTTCCCTGACAAAGTGAGAAGCACAGGCCTTTGTGACTGGAACATGAGATTGTGAGCTTGAAATCATTCAGAGTGAGAAAGGGAAGGGCTGATGGAAACCATCACCTCTGCTGCTGTGCTGACCTGGCTGTTCTTTTGGACTGTATTTGATGGAGCAACCAGTATGGTGCTGCTACAAAGAGTAGTGGAAACAGCAAGTATGGAAAATATTTTCTATTGACAGAACAGCTAAGCTAACCTTACAATTGAAGTCTTTCTGGCTGCTGGGACATAAGCCCCAATTATTTTCATTTCATTGTTTCAAATACCTTTTCAAATAACTCACAGAGCATTTGTTGAACAAGGTCGAACTGGGACCTTTGAGCAGGAAACTTCCCCAGCCTGAATGCTGGAACAGTCAGTGCTTGCAGAGCACAACTCTTTGTCTTGTGAAATACGTTCTCAAGGTCCTGTGCATGTTCCTTGCAGACCCTGCAGTGAGCTCAGACATCAAGCACAGCTGAGATCCCTCCTAGCTGGTTGAATTTAGTCTAAGTCCTCACAGCTACTGAAAGGGCAATCAAAGAATAATCATCGAATCACAGAATGGTTTGGGTTGGAAGGGACCTTAAGATCATATAATTCCAAACCCGCTGCCATTGGCAGGGATGCCACCTACTAGATTAAGTTGCTCAGAGCCCTGTCCAACTTGGCCTTGAACACTTCCAGAGATGGAAATGGGATCCTACCTCATCCTTTCAAACTCATTCCCCTTCAGCTATGTGCTCACACCGCCTAATTGACCCCACTGACACACTAGTTTGGTTGCTTTTCAGACGTCTCAGGCCTGTGAGCCAGCTCACCATCTGCTGAGTGCAGGGGAGGAGGCAGGAATGCGCAGCTGGAGGTGGAAGGGAAGGCAGAATCGTTCCTGGTGGCAGCTGCGCAGATTAAATAATTTCAAAGTAAACTGTGAACATCTTAAATGACCCCAGTGTGAACTGGGGTCTTGCAAAAGTTATCGGTACCTCTCAGCTCAGGTTCAGTGCTCTGCAGTGTGGGGTAAGGGCTTCTGCTTGTTCTTGAGCCAACAGATGCTGACTAGCTGTGCCTGCTGCTTAACAGCAGTGTTCTGCTGCACAAGCCATCATGCCAGCTTTGGAGTCATGGTAATTTCTCCATGACAGGCAAAGGAGCGAGCCCTCAGTGAGGGACGTGGTCATGTCATGCTTTGAACATAAGCTGATTTTGCTCTGGAAGTGAGATACTGCATTCCCTGGCACCCACACACTGAACGTCCTCTCCTCTCTGCACACATACTGCCAACTTTCTTATTTGAATTCTCTGTGCTGAAAATAGTGACAGTCTAGTATTTTTCCCCCAAGATTTGTTCTCTGTAGGGCATCAGCCATTTCCAGCTTCTTCAGAGACAAAACCTTTCCTCCCTGTAATCCTTTAGGACTGTGGAAGTGACAAATCAGTGGAAGGTGGGAGCAAAAATCTGTGCCAGTTGTCGTGGAATAATTAAACCCTGGTTCCAGAAGTTTTACACTAAAATGCACAGACAAGGTACAAACAGCATTTCACTACAGACTATCTATTCCACCTGAATCAGAGAGGGGTCATGATCTGCAGGCCAAAAAGAGTATGGCTTGACTTTGAGCCAGGCTGGAGTCTCAAATCTGCTACCTGAAATCTCTTTTTTTTTGCAGGAGGGAGAACATTACATGGGAAGAGGAGATCTGGTGCGCCCTGAACACGAGTGTTCGCTGCATGCTCACGTGGAATTGCAGCTGCCCTTTAAAATTACAGAGAGGATGTTTGTTTGCATGGCCTGAACAGATATTTGCGGAGCAGAGGCGTCTTTTACAGTAATGGACAGTAAGGCTAAAACGGTGACTGCTCCAGGACATGGCTGCTGTGTGAAGCAAAGCGGTGGTAATGAAAATTGTTTTGCTTCTAATTAGAGCAGTCACTACTGGCAACCACTCCAGTCTTATCTAGGGAATTTTCAGACAGTAGCCACTTCTCAGTGAAAAGCAGCTCCTCACTTTTGGCTGATCTCTTTTTGAGCTAGTTTGAGCGCAATTGCTTTGCTCCCAATACAAGGGTGGGAATGAACCCATCCAAAGCATTCCTCAAGCTACAGTGGCCTGGAAGGCATTTTGGTGAATAGGGTTTTCCACCATGATTTGTGTTGCATCAGGCTGGGCTGTTTTGCAGTGATGGACTGATTTTGGCTGGTATTTGACTGAGGTGGCAGGACAATGATGAAAAGCATGGCCATAGCTTTGGTTCTTGTGGTATTGGTTGGGATGAAGGAACAATTGGTGCCTGATCCATCACAGTGGATGTATGATAGAGGTGTCCATGCTAATTTAGCTCTGTGGGAGCAGTTCTGTTCAGGCTAATTTGTCAGTCTGTGCTAGCTGGCAGCTTCTGGGATTAAATGAGCAGTGTTGTGTGGCACATATTCCACAGGAGAAAAAAAATTAAATTTCTTCTTTGTCTCAGGCATAACTACTGACCTTAGGTTTTCCACATCATAGTGCTATACAGTATCTGAACACCATTCTAAGAAAAAAACCACCTCCAATCATACTGTTCTCTGCAAGAAGCTAAAGGTTTAAAGGCATCCCCTGGTCAGCAATCATCCTAAATCAATATTGAAAGAGAGAAGTAATTCACTGAAAACACCATTCATTAATTAGAGTGTGGCCTGTACCACAACAGCATGCTCTCTGAAGACACAGATTTGTTTATATTTAGTTACTGAAGGATATGTGAAAAAGCTAGTGACAATTGTTGACAATGGCTCATAAGGGAGGCTGCTTGCTGGTGCAAATGCATAAATTATTGAGACAAATTTAGCTGGCTGGAACACTGCATAAACCAGCAAATGATCTGAAACTTATGTGGAATTAATGGCATTTGCTTTTGCTCTGTGCACCAGAGCTTTGGAGCGCGCAAACCTGCAGGAAGCTCTGAGAAGACCTGGCTGCCCTCAGGTTCCTGCTCAGCCAGATAGCAGTAAGAGAGTTCATTTCTCCTGCAACAAGTAAAGTTCAACTGGATGTCACTATTGGAATTACATGTTTCCCATGTGTTATTATTCTGTGAAGCTGTATCGCAAATACTTGTAGAACCAGAATAGTCAAGTTTACCCTAACCCAAGCTACATGACCAGCTCGTCGAGAACTTAAAATCATTGTGTGATATCTACTAACACTTTATTACCATTGCAAAGTGGTCACATTTCCAGTGATCTCGCATCCCTCACCTTTGTCAGAATCAAAGTAGAGCATTCCTGTTCTGGGAGGTTTTCTGAGGCTGCTTCATGGCATTGTTAGGTGAAGCCTACCATGATTTTTTTAACCTAAATCTGTATACTGTGTTTGGTGATGGAGCTCCTTGTAAAAATATGAACCATGGCAGAAAAGTGAGGTCCAACATATGATTTGATCTGAAATTAAAGGGATAGACATGTGTTGAATGCTAAAGTCCCATCTTTTTGGACTGACATGGAAATAACACAGGACCCACTTGTGGTAATGCTGTATTTGCAGTTGCCCTCACTTATATTTTGGAAATCAAGCACAGGAATTAACTCTACTGTTACTGATTGCCAGATGATTTAATGTTTCCTGTGCTGTCCAAATCCTTTAACTAAAGTGGCTTCAGCTAGTTAAGGAAAACAAACACGGATGTTTTAGCTCAATTCAGCAAAGTACTTTAGCATTCATCAAACATCAAATGCACAGGCAAGCAGAATTTCAAGGGTCGCCTCTAAATACCCTGCTGAAAAGGAGGTGGATAGCTGTGTATTCATCTAAACAGCTCTCTCCTTTATAGACAGTGTTTAATTCAGACCATTTTTTGTCAGACTCTTAGGGAGATTTCCTGAGATTTCAGCTAAAGAGATGCCCACATAACCCCCAGGGGAACATGCCCATCTGGCAGAGGACCTGCATGAGGCCGCCTCAGCTGCTATAGCTCTTTAGCACAAACATACAGCTATTGCTTTGGTTGAGGAAGTTCTCAATTAAATCGAGATTGCCTGGGGAGGCCAGGGAGTCTGCCGTGTGCGGTCCTTAAGAATGACCTCCAGGAATGATTCGGGTCAAGCTGATCCTGTGTCAAAGCAGCATGATTGACCAGATGACTGCCAGAGGTCCTTTCCCAGGGATGTCATGTTCCCAGCAGAGCTGTAATTGCACAAACGAAAGGTCAAACATTTTATACTTTGTTGTGTGTGCCCCATAATGTATGAGTAATAGGTAACTGTTAAATCAGCCTTTATTGATAAAACACCAAACTTAGTGTTTTAAGGTGCCATTCCTCAGGTTAGGAATCTTTCTCTTCACTTCTTTAATCCAGGCTCCAGGGAGGTAGCTGACTTTCTGAAGAAGTGAGTTCAGTCTGCATATTGTGCCCTCTTGTTCCCTTCAGAAGGCATTTCCTACAATAATGACATGACTGGTTTTCTTTCTGGAAGCAGTTTAATGCAGAGCATAGACCAACTTAACTTTAGCAACACCTCCATGCTGGGTGTACCATCATCCTTGCTGTCCTGCTGTTCCACTTGCAAAAACTCATTCCTGTTATGCTGGGGCACCTGGGAAGGTGGTGCAGTCACAGAGGAGATGAACCTGCTGCACGGGGCAGGAATTGGTCACCCTTGCCCCCTATCCTTTAAGTCACAATGTTGAGCCAGGTGGAGAGAAGACAGGGAATCCCCTGTATCATGTGTCCTGTCTCCCTGTCAGGCCTGTCCCAGGGAAGGCAGCATGTGATTCCAGTATTCATTCTCATTCTCTCTCTCTCTCTCTCTCTCTTTCTGTCTCTCTCTCTCTCTCTCTCTCTCTCTTTCTGTCTCTCACTATCCCTGATACTCCTCAACCTCCTCACCTCCTCCCATAGCTCTGTCACTAAGTGGAGGAATTCCTCTACCTGGCTGCATCTAAACTGATTGAACTGAACTCTTTCACGGGTGAAAGCTGCAGGTGAGCTCTGGAGCACAGCTTGCCTTGCCCATTAGGGCATAGCTAAGAATGGCTTATAGCTGCCATGATGTCATGGGAGACAAGAAGGGCAGGAAGTCTTTCCCTGAGGATGAAGAGCATGCCTCAACTCAGCCTTCTTGCTGTGAACTTTTGTGAGCATGGCATTAGAGACATCACATGAAGAAACATATGGGGACAGTTCCAGAGCATGAAGTTTGTCTCAGCTGCATCCTTGCCAATCTCCTAGTGAATTAGGGACATCTCCTGAGGAAAGAAGGGTGAGGTCATTAGGTGAGTCAGGGAAAGGCAATGACCAAGTAGAACCAGTGTGTGAGCACGAAGCATCACTGTCTGACTGGTGAGCTTCCTTCTTTCTCGGAATAGGATCAGAGAGACAAATGAAGTCCACCCCCTCTCACTTCTGGTGGTCTGACCTCAGAAGGGAGTGGTGGAGAAACCAGCTGGGAGTAACTAGTTATTTAAAATGGATCAAGATTGCGACTGGGAAACTTCCTAAAAGGGTTACTGGGGAGGGGACAGGGAAACACCCAGGACATTCAGAACTAGCAAGCCAGTGAACTTGGAAAGGAAACAGCAAAGCAAAGCGGTCTCTCCTCCTCTAATCAAGAAAAATAAGGAATTGAAATATCCCCTGGAACTGATGGAAAATCAGGTCAGGAACAGAAATATTCATGCATTTGCTCTACTGGAGGGTAAAGAATTTCCAAACCCAATTTCTTTTGTGGAAACCTGGCTCCCTAAGGCTCTGAACGAGATGCAGAGAATGTCCCACTGCATGTGGTGTGCTGGTTCAGGATCCCTGCCAGGGCAATCCCTCCCAATAACAAGCAAAACAAAACTCTGCTGCCAAGTTTCACATGTTCATAGGAGAGGGAGGTTCATGACTATAGGCAGAGCAATGAGGAAGCATCAGTTCATTTACTTCCAAATCACTGTGAGTGTCCTCACTTGTGCAGTTGCCTTGGATAACACAGGTTCAAGATCAGTTTCTCATTGTTCTAGGAGCTATATTGATCCAGAGCCCAAGGAAAAAAACCCCAGAATTTAGAATAGGATTGTTATACCATGGTAGATGAAACTCATGGAAGCAGAACACCATCTAGGGCATAGTGGGATATGATGTGTCAGTGTTTGTAGACTCCAGAAGCAGACATGAGACCCTTTTATGGAGGACAGCCTTCAAGTCTGTGCAATACATGTCACAGAATCATATATGAATATATATTTGAATTGGAAGAGACCTTTAAAGGTCATCTAGTCCAATTCCCCAGCTCATTTCAGGGGAGTTGGACACCTTCAACTAGGTCGGGTTTCTCACGTCCTTCTCATCCCAAATTCTCTCTCTTTCTGACTCTTTATTTCCCAGGGCCTCCCTTCCCATATACTTTCTTTTTGTTATGATTACCCTTTTCCTGATAGTCTCCTGGCTGATGTCGTGTTATGTTGGCAATAGTGTAGGTTCAAATGGAGGACTGTGATGGAGACCTCCCCAGTCCCTTCCAAGCAGCATTGCTGTGATTCTGGGGGAGTGCCAAGCTCCTCTTAGACCCAGAGTGCATACCTCTATGTTTTGATGATTTTTTTGATGGTTTTGATGATTTTCTGCAGAGATCAACTGCTCAACTCTACTCAACTGATGGCAATGTGTTGGACCAGGCAACCAAACAGCCTGATGCAACTGGCCTCTGCCACCTCTTTTGAGACACATTTTTGGGTGATATTGTCTCTTCCTCCATATTTTGGCCTTACTCCAGTGTCAAGTACATGGAAAAAAAGAGAAGAAAATTTTCCTGTTTGTCTGTGCTTTGTGACAGCCTGCAAGGTGAGTCTAGGATTATTTACAAAGCTGTTTAAAATACCACCAAATATTTCAGGTATGCTATCTGCATTTTAATTAAAAAAAAATCTAGAAAAAGATATGCAGAAAAAAACCCCCTGCATAAACAAGAAAAAATATAGTTGATTTTCTGTCATCTTCAGGCTTTGTGGAAAAGAGCTTCTGTGTTGGGAACATCTGAGCTGCCGAGGCACCTGGAGTGGTATCTCTGGTTTGACAGCATGCAGGTACCTCAGCCCTTGTTAAACCTGACTTAACATTTGCCAAGGTTCTCTTTCTAGCACCAGCCACTATTCTAGTTCCCCCTTCAATGTAAGACTCTCATTGTCTGGATGTCTTCCTGCTCATGTGATGAGTCACCTCGTGAAGCTGCCAACCTCTCTCTGATGAACACGGGGGCACTGGGGCCACCTCAGAGGTTGTGAACTGGGAGGGGAGAATTTGTGAACACATGCACATATGGGCCTCCACGCCCCAGGAAATTAAGAGAAGATAGCAGCAAACAGTGAGCAGCACTGTTGTCGCCAGCTTGGCAAACATGACTTGTTTATAGCTCAGGAGCTCACGTAGAGCATATTCCAAGGAGGCAGGTCTGGGCAGGAGCAGGGAGAGGTCTCCACAAACCCATCTCACGCAAGGCAGACCAAGCCGTGACTCAACACAGCTGAGCACTGAAGCCTTGACAGGGCTTGCTGCAGTAACACCTGAAAATTCTGTTTGCTTCCCAAGGGGATCTAGCTGTGAGGGAACAGCCAAGGAAGGCAGGAGAATGGCAGATAATGTTTGCCTCCTTTTGGTGTAAACATACTTCTAGAATAGCATCCTTAAGTCCTGTCATTCCCACAAGAGGGAAACCACAAACCAAGTTATTGTAGGACAGTCAGTAAAAAATAACAGTAATAATAATAAAGACAACAACAACCACCACCCTTTCAACTAATTTTTGATTTTATTTTGTAAATGAGGTTACTTTGACCTGATAGAAGAATGTACCAGGGAATTATGCTGCTTCACCTAAAGAAATGACACCTCTTTATTTCCCTGCTTCTCCTTTCTCTAGTGTGCCATCGGCATTTTGTGAGGCCATTACAGGACACAAGAGGGGGAGGCTGTAAAGAAATCACTCTGGTCTCATGGCACAGCTTGTTATTTTCGAAGTCAGTCCTGCCCCTGGGGATTGGGGGTGCTTTCTCTGGAAAGCAATTTCAACTTACTTTGTTCCTCAAGACATGCTGTATCAACAATATAATCTTCTGGTGGAAACCTAAAAATGCATATCACATGGGCAAAGACACACAGAAATGACTCTATGGTCCAGTTTACATCAGCATTGTCATACAGAGGCAAAAAATTCCTGCCCTCCAAAAAGGCACTGCTTGAAAAATGCAGTCCTTCGGGTTGACATTATTTTATTGAAGTTTCTGTTACTGCTCTTTGTGCATTGATTGCTACATGATATGAAAAGAAAAAAAACGGGAGATAAAGGAAAATCTTTTACCATTTCTTGCTTTAGACATTTAGCATAATTTCTTATTACTTAGAGTAGAAGTTCAGCATAAAATTGCCTGGCCTCTAGATACTGAGCATTACAGGTGGTGTAAATGTTAGAGGGTCCACCTGAGAGCCCTGACTGTTTTCACAGGGATAAATACAGGTAAAAGAATCGTTTGTAATGAATTTCATTCAACAAACCGTATCTTTCATTTGTGAATTGTCCGTGAAGAGATTGTAATTTTCTGGAGCTGTTTGCTGAATCACTCCTGAAAATCATTCTTCACTAGCAGCCTCTTGGAGAGCAATTTGTGGGGAGCATTTCATATTCAATGTTGGCAACTTGAATTATTTTTATGAGGTGTGTCACTTCCCTGATAGGATGTGTTCCCTACTTAGATGAGCGTAACTCCTGAACTTTGAATTTGTGTTCTGCGCAATTCCAGTTATGAATAGGAATTTCATAACTTTGCAAAGGTGTCCTGAATTATTTGTTTGAAATCTGTTTGAAGTAGACTTGCTTTTCGCAAATATTGGTAAAACATGGAAAACAAAACCAGCAAGTCTGAAGCAAAGTCATTACAGTATTCAAATTAGCATTGTGGCTGCTCTAACCTCCTCAGATCAGGCTTTGTGCTTTTGGTGTGATGGCTGACTTGCAATCAGTGGCATATCATCTTGCATCTAACACCTTTTGGTAAATGGCATTATTGAAAAGGTAGAGATAAAAGAAAACCTGTCAGAGGTCAGGTGTAAACAGAAAATGTTAATGCTGGTGATGAGTGGGTGATTCATATGACTTATTCAGAATTACTGAGTGCTTGACGCTGATATTGCTCAGACACAGCTGTTCCACTGACTTGGGAAGAGCCTTTCCTGGTGTCCTTCTTCTTTGCCACAGCAAAATTCACTTCGAAACTTACCTCAGCTGAAACAGTTGACAGGCAAGAGATTAGCTGGAAATTAGGTCATCTGGGAAGAACACCCCGCTCCTAAACACTCCAAGAGATATTGTTCAAGCCTGAGGCTGCATTGGAGGCCTTAATGGTGGAAAAAACCAGAAGGCTCTTAAGAGAAGGTTCATGTTTCTGTTGGCAGCGTTGTACAGAGTTGTTCCAAAATGGTTTATATTGCCAAGGATTGTGTTCGTTCAGGCAGGGCTTGGCTTTTCCTCTTCATGTCCTCACGATGACAGCTTGTGTTGAAGGTGAGGGAGGGTGGAGTTTGTGGGAATCAGCTGGAGGACGGTTTTCTCCTTGCAGCTACTTGGTGCTGCTCCAACTGTGTAGTGCCTCAGAGGAGAGGTGTCCCTGAAGAGCCAAGGCATGAAGTGAAGGACCAAGACAGTGCCCACAGACAACATAGTCCTCTCCTCTCACCCTCCCAACATCAGATGCAAATGGCCACCTACAAAAATTTGCCTTTTACATTGAGGCAGTTGAAGGAAGGAAGCTGAGAATGAGGATCATGGGTTTGTTGAACTGGAAAGAAAACAAAGCCTTTTAATATTTGCCTGTGTGCTCTTCCAGTCGTACAGAGAGAGAAGGCCTTATCTTTTGGTCACAAAAGAAGTATTGACAAGGCCTCAAATAATCCCAGCAAAACCTGTTCACATAAAAGTTTGCAGAGCACAAAGCTGTGAAAATTAAAGGGATCAGAGAGTCTCTCATTCAGGAGCTAGTGCTCCCTGAGAGCTCAGTGCCACTCTAATGAACCTAATGAAGACAGGATGCCACTGGCATCTCTCATCCACCTGGAGATGGACAGAAATGAGCCTGGCATCTTTCTAGAAGGAGCACACTAAGGGCATGGAGTGGTAAAATCCTCAATTACAGGTGATTCAGAGCTCCTGCTAGTGGATGCATTGTCAGTCTTCCTCAAACCAAAGGTCTGTAGTTAAAAAGGCAGACAAATGAACTACTTCAGCACAGTAATGATTTCATAAATGCTCGTGTGTAAGTAATGATTCCCTGTATTATACCTTCCTCCCACTTGTATTAAGCCATCATGCCTGGATAATCTAACACTTTGAATTAAGACCTCCTGGTTTACCCATTCTGTGCCGAGAAATTCTGCTAGTGTTCAGCAAATCACTGACCCCTATCAAGTCCTCACAAGTACAAAATAATTCATTTTATTTATACAAGTCATCCTACAGGCCAGATTTATGGGGCAGACAAAGTAAATGCACCTGTGTTGATGCAGTGGTAATTTCATCGTGTTCTGTCAGGGGGAGTCTACTTAAGGACGGCTACTTTCATGGTACAGCTTGATGGGGTTTGGCTGTAGGACAGCCCAGCTGGCCAGCAAGCAGAACAGGACTGGACCTGAAAATAGCTTTTGTGGTTCTTCAAGTCCTAATAGCATATATTTAAAAAAAAAAGAAAAAAGAAAAAAGAAAAAAAGATTCATTTTGAAGAAGAGGAGAAAATAACTGCTCATTGGCTGCAAGAGGATTAAAAAGGTAGTTTGCCATAATACTGGAGGGAAGGAAGTCTCTTTATGGAAAATACTGTGGGGAAAATGATTGTTTTTACTTGCAGTTGTTTTCCTTGCCTCCCTGTTGTTCTTTTTTTCAGTTCTGTAGAACAGGCTCAGAAAGTGGTACAAATCATATTATTTGTTAATGTGCCAGCCTGGTGAGTGGAGAATTTTTAGTGGTCTGCAAAGAGAACAAGCACAATTCCTGTTATTTGTTAATCACTTCTGTGTGCTTAACTTTCAAAGGCTGTTTTAAATATTTATCCTCCTTTTTCTCCAAGGATTTGTGTTTTCTTCTAAGAAGAAAATTAACTCTATCCCAGCTAAAACCAGGACAGTAATGTTTCATTCCTTCCTGACCCCAATCCTGGTGGGCATAAAGAAGACAACAGTCACAAGGAACTGTGTAAGGTCTTCAACTTTCCATTTGAAATCTGGAAAAGAAATTCGAGGGGTCCTCCCTCATGATAAAGGAAAAATAAAACCCCAAAACTAAAACAAAGCCACCACCACCACCACCACCACCACAAAAAAAAAAGAAACCCAAACTTTTGTTTAAGTAAGCAGCTTCACACAAACTCACCTTTAGCATTTCTAAGATGAAGTGTCACTCCATGGCAAGTTACAACTGATATCTGCAAGGCACGGATTGGTCACAGAATAAGCCCTGGCTTGTCACAAACTTCTGGTAAACTAATAAATGGCCAGTCTCAACACATTGTACTGCAGCTATTATGCAAGTCTACCAATAAATAGACAACCCAGCTTGCTTGGTTCCTACTCACCTCATAGATCTGCCCAGAAGGTGGGAAACAGCTTAATGAAATTACTGCAGTCAGACTTCTACTCTCCTTTTTTTCCCTCCCTGATAGGTGCCGTGAACTGCTTGCGGTATTGACAAATTCCTTTCAGTTTTTATGTGGTGTAAAGGGCCATTAAGTGAGTCGTTCTGCATAGATAAAGGAAGACAGCAAAGCCCTAGCAAGATCCGGGGTCCTGCTGGACCCCAAGTAGAAATCCCTGGATGGAGTATGATTGCAGGAGGATGTTTGTATATGGGATGAATCACAAAAAAGCATTCAAATACCACAATGATTTTTTGTTTTGTTTTGTTTTGTTTTTAATTGAAAGCACTTCTTTCAGCTTGATAAAGCTGAGGGTATAAATTTGTTACTCTTCCGCATGAAAGCAACTTTGGTTATTCGTCGTGATATTCATGTGTCCTTAATTTCCCACAAGAGTTATATGTGGGATGGAAGTTTTCTTTTATCATTTGATAAGGCATTGTTTTAAAATGCTCATCATCCAATCAGGGAGGATAAGCCTAGTGATTGAAGTCAGCAATTACAAAATCTGTATACTGAATACCGAAAGGTTACAGCTTGCAAACAACCAGATGACAAGAAAATATTGTGTGATACTAATCACTAATCATAGCCTGCTTAAGAATGACATTTTCAGGAATCAAGATCAATCTGCCAATGATTCACTAGCTGTAGAAAGAACTAAATTCATAGCATGCATTATTTGAAGTGAGTGTTTTGATCAGTTCAGTATCAAAAGCTGATTCCCATTGGCTACAGAGGAAGGAGGCAATCAAAGTCACCTCTGTTTTTCACATTACTTGTTTTTTTCAGTTAAATACTGACATCAAAAGTTTGTCATACAAAGACAGAGCCTTGTCTCTGTCCCTGTGTTACACACAGTGAAATGCCAACCCCACTGAATTTTGTGACAAAATTCCCATTCATTTAGCCTCATGTCAGAGAATTGATTTTTATTGACACACTGGAGAGCAATTAATTATTTACCCATCAGCCTGAGAGAACATTTCAAAAGGATTTATTTAAGGTGCTGTTCTTTAAGAATCAGTTATCTTGAGGCATGAGATACCTTATACAGTTCACTCTACTTAAATACCCTCCACTCAATTAGCTCATGTTTTTATTCAAGAGACGAGATGGATAGGTCTCTTCAGCTGGCAATACTTTCAGAGTGTGTCAGGCCAAAGGGAAGCTAATTACAGGGAAGAGAGAAAAATGTGGAAATTACTGTTTGCAGAGGGCACTGTAGAGAGGAAACTTTGCTATGAGCAGTTCTCTCACATTACACATTCTAAAGCTGTACTCTTCTGACCATAAGATTAATGATGCCAAGCCAAACATTATACCCATGTCTCAAGGGTCACAAGCAAACTTCTTCTTTTATCATGTGTTTTTCATTTTGCTGGCCACTGAGGTATTTACTGAAGAATTAGTATATATCCAGGTTTAAGTAGATTAAAATAGAAACATGCCACTGTTTACTGGATACATCTGCTCTCATTAGTATAACTTGTTGCTGTTGGCATGAAGCAGTTTAATTAAAATGACAGCATAGTTTTCTGTGGAATCAGTGCCTGTTCCCAGTGGGGCTCCTCAGACAGATGTGAACAACCGGTGCCTGCTGTGGTGGCTGCAGAAAAAAGCCAGGGCTGCCTGCTCGCTGTCACCCCTCCAGACAGTCCCTCCTGGAGAGGAGAAGGACAGAACAGTGCTTCCACTTATGTTAGACCTTTTAGTGTCTAGTCTTTTTTTTTTTCTTTCCTAGCTATTCTTTATTTAGCTCAGTCCAACTCATTTCGTTAATGCCTGTGAATGTTGTATGTTTGTGACTTACGTGTAGGATGCATTGGTTGGTGAGCAACTGAGAGCACATAGAGGCCCTGGGATGGTGCAGGTACCAACTCCATAAGGAATAAAGTTGCACCTGCTAAATACCGAAGGAATGATGGAGGCACCTTCTCCCCTGTTGCCCATGTGGCTGTCACGGAGCAGTTTCTCAGTACTGCTGTGCCCCAAAACTCAGATACGTTCTGGAAAATCCTGTGATTGCCTTGGAAGGTATGAAAAAGATAAATTAACAGGGTCATTTGCCTTCTGTTCTCTACGTTTTGAGATGATACTTGTCAAATGTATTTAGGGATTTTTTTCCTGCAATGGCATAGGTTTGAAACTGGGCTGAATCAGGAAACTACAGGAAACTACTCCAGCATGTGAAAAATGTGAAGCTTTTCAAAGTACTTGCTTAAAGCACACTCACACTGAAGTCAAAACCTGGTGGCTAGGTCACTTTTCTTGGATTTTGAGCTGGGAATAGGATTTGGGGCATTCCCATCCTAACTAGTCTCCCTAGCCAGGAGCCAGTGTTTTCCTGTTTTCCGTGGGCAATCCTCCACAGCACTGAAATATAAGCACCTGAATCACAGGTGTGGATGCCCAAAGCTTCCTGGGATAGTCATCAGAGAGAGAAAGGTTTCTTCAGGGAGTCATTGAAAAACCTTGAAAATCACCCTCCCAGAACCATTTCTTGTTATAATTCTGGCAAATAATACAAATGCTTCATTTCAACAAGAGGATGACTCAGTTTTCCAATGGCCTGGGAGGTAATGGAAGATCCAAGTCCTGCCATGTCTGCCTGACAACATAATTTCTGCATCTCTCTGTCAGCTCCAACATGGACTAGTCACTTGATGAAACAACACTGTTTTGAAGGGAAAGATGCTGTCATCTCTTAACTGCTTTTGATAGGAGAGAAAATCAGCCACCTACTCCTCACCCAGCAAGTGGAGCAGTGTGGTTAAAGCATTTAATAATACAAGGCTTGTGGTGAAATCCAAGACCTCTACTTTTTGTTCCTTCTGAGGCAAAAATTATGTAGTTGAGTGTTTTCAGAGGTGGTTTCAGAAAAGTGCCTGCCCAGCCCACTCACTGGGGTGGGTGTCAGCAGAGGTCTGGAGCCCTGTGCTGTGCAAACACACAGGGATGCAGCTTTTCTCCCAGGGTACTGTAGTGCACATCTGGGGTGGGGAAACTTTCAGTTTCATGGTGGCTAAACAGCTGTTGAAGCACTTTTGGCTATCTGGCCATCAAAGCACAGTAGAAGTGGACCTAGAAAGAGCAGAAAACTCCTGGTGCTGATGAGCCATATGAAGCACTGGGGCTGAAGGTGTCTCCTCTTCCATCTAAATAGCCAAAACCAAGATAACAGATGTTGACAGACATATGAACTCCTGTTTAGAGTCTCCGTGTGGGCCACTGACAGACCTGGAGTTAAAACCATCAGCCATTGATGGCCTCACAGATCCAGAGGCCATGGTATGGAGCTGCCCCTCACTTTCCTGTTCTAATCAATGGTGTGTCTTAGATGCTTTTTGTTTCTAAGTAGCTCCCCACTACCTCCTCCTTGGTTAGCAGCATGGAAAAGCAGCGAATGAGAGCCAGAGATTCTGCAGTGAGGATGTGTTGGTGTTTCCACATATAAATGTAATAAATGGAAAATGCTACATAGGTTCACTTGCTGACTGTTTTGCTCCAGTGGCATGGCCCAAGAACAATCACCCAAACTCATCCACGTGTGAAAACTGGAATATTGGAAAAGGCTCCTGTGTTTGCTATTAGTCGTATTTCTTTATAACAACTTTCCTCTGTAAGTGGATACAGAAATAACTCTTCAGATAATGGATTGGAGCAGGGAGCTGTATTTGTTTAGTGGTGTAGCTGCATTGATTGGCATCCCCCTGCTCAGGAGAAATGTTTTTAACCAGCCAGAACAATAAATACTGTTGAAAAACCTACATGGGTTACACTGACAGCATTCAAATGTAAAAGCTGCTGGGTGTTTCAGGAGCCAAAATGTGATTATTTTTAAATGGCTGTGGTTAAGAATGGTTATTATTTATTGTTTGAACACAGCAGCACCTACTGGCTCCAGCCAGCAATCAGGACTTCACCACGGGAGGTGTAAAAGGGAATAAAAAAAGAGGTTTCCACATCCCTGAGTCTGGGTCTCAGTCTGGGCAGGAGCAACAGGCAGTGTTTGGATACAAGCAGCACAAA
The DNA here is from genome assembly GCF_003945725.1 of Corapipo altera. Classification (NCBI taxonomy): domain Eukaryota; kingdom Metazoa; phylum Chordata; class Aves; order Passeriformes; family Pipridae; genus Corapipo; species Corapipo altera. Next base: position 2,785,643 of record NW_020884878.1, read on the forward strand.
GGAGGAGCAGGAGGGAGTGGGAAGTCTGGTCTGACTCCCCTGATTCCTCCAGCTGGGCTGGGCTGGCCAGGTGGTGTTGGGCAAGCTGAGGGGGGAAGGGCCCTTATGGAGGAGAGGAAGCAGGTGATAATGTGTAGTGCATGTTTCTGGATGGAAGGAAAATGTGGGGAGGTGTCAATGCCTCAGTGACATGCTGCAGTTTGTAAGAGGGGAAGGTGAGGAGGACATATGGGATGCAGTGGGGGAATGGGACTCACTGGTACAGTGAGGGGATAGTGTTGGGCAGAGGTGGATGGAGAGTGACAATGGTGTTTTCTCATCCAAATGTACTGATTTGGAGGAAAAAACCCAGTGATTATTTTTTTTTTTTTTCTTCTTAATGGAATTTTTTTCCAGAAAACCCACCTTGGGAAAAGCTAAAGTTAGGCTGTTTGGCTTGGCATGTACCAAGCTGGAATGGTTGTGACAATTTTACATCCTGCCTGCAGGATGCAGGATACCCTGGCAGCATCCTTTCCCACCCAGCCCTGTTGACAAAAGGAACTCAGTGCTAGTGAGCACTGGTGTCCCTCGTCTCTCTTCCCCAGCCTCACTTCCCAAGATCCAGACTTCTACACCTACCTCCCCAAAACCAGGATTTACAGGGTTATGGGCTGTTGGGAGGCAAGTGCAAAACTTTTTCCATACTTTCTCCTGAACTTGGCTGCAAATCCTTCCATTCTCTGGAAAGTTGTTGACCATCTTCCTTCTCCATCAAAAATAACATTGAATCTTCCACAACCATTTTGATAGTTTGATTTTTTTCCTACAACAGAAAATGGAAATTATCTACAAAAGTGATTTCCTTCCACAAATATTTAGTTTTCTTCCATAAAAACACTTTTTGCTTAGAGCATCATTCTCATGGAAAATTTTGTGGCCTTAGTGGTGAAAGTGCAGTGAAGAAAATTATTTTTGCAGCAGTATTTCAAATATATATGGTCAGGAAGAGCTTTGTCTAGGCGAGGAATCAGGAAAAATGTATTCAATTCCATTTTAAGATCTTTCTTTTAGAGCTGTTTCTGTATTATGGTTCAGAAATGTCCAGGGAAGTTCTGTCATTTCTGGTTTCTATCTCAGACTAAAACTGAAACAAGCAAATGGTCTTATAAGAAACCTTGTTCTTATGAAGAGTTTTCCAATTTCCAGTGTTTTTATCCTCATGAGGTTTAGATAAAACACACAGATTTTTCCTTTTTTAAATGGAAGCCAGACTCAAAACCTGCCGAGGTTTCCCCATCACTAATCATAGCATGTATGTGAAGTTATTTGCTGTGAAGGTGTAGTGTTAAATTAAAATCAGATGCATCAAGAACAACTCTCTCCTGCCTTGGCAAGTGTATGGGGTTGGTGCTCCAAAGAATAGCTTTTGTTCTGTCACACTATTTTCCTAAGTTCATCTGGAAGGGTGCAACTGAAGGAGGGTTGTGTGATTTTGGGGAAAAAAAAAATCTAACTTGGAAAAATTAAAAAAAGAGATGTGATTTTCTGTTTCATCATTTCATTTAATTCTCCCTGCATATACATGTGGGAAAGACATGCTATTTTTCCTCTCCCCTCAAGGAGAAATGCCAGGCAAGGACAGGTCCTATTAGCCCACTGGTGGCTGACACAGTGTGGTGTTGGGCTTGACTGTGGTCCAGGGACTGAAGGATGTGTGTATGTGCACCAGGCTCATTCCCACCATCCTGGCCAGCCTTCCTTGGGCAGCAGAAGGGGTTTCTTGGTTGCAGCAGTAGCCCCAAAAATTTTCCCAGTTGGACATGTCCTTCTTCCTGTGAACAAATGCGTTTTCCTCACAGGAACTGCAAGCAAAGGTCTGTGTTGCTGAGAGCTGGTAGAGATGGATGCTCCAGAGACGAAACACCATGCTCCTCACTTGACAGCCAGCCTTGTTTTATTAAAAACCACACACTGCATGTATGGTTTGCCTGAGGCAAAGCCCAGCATCGGTGCACTGTGTCCACCCTGAAACCAGCTGCTTGCAAATCGAGGTAGGCACCTTGTTCTCTGTCGGTTCCCAGAGAGCACAAACAATACTGCTGAGTTCCTTCAAAACCCTGAGTGTCACATCTTCGTGCTGAGAGCTGGGTTGGCTGGTCCCTCAGCCACCATAAGCCATATAAAATTTATTATTGTACAACAGCACATCTTCTTCAAAGTTATAGATGGTGGTTTGCTGTCTTGGTGATTCTTTTTTAACTGTGCAAAGAGTGATTTTTTGAGCTTTTATTTCTTAATGCCAGGAAGGCTTTGTGAGTAGCAATATCTGGTGGCTGTGAGTTTAAGCAAAACTACTTGAAATTATAAATAATAGTCTTTAAAAACAGAAAAATCTTACAACTGGAAAGACTTTTCAACCCTCACTTCTTTTAAAATTGCTACTGGATAGGGTCAGGTAAGGTTCCTGAAGTGTTTGACCTGGAATAAACAAAAATGCAATTTTGGAAAGCTGAAAGATTTGTACTTTTAAAATTCATGAATGTTACACAGAAAAAACTACTTGGGTTTTCTGTGTGCTACTAACAATACTAGCCCCTGAAAATGGCAAAAGAAATGAAGTTCCCTTTGCTGAGTCTAAAAAAAAAAAAAAAAAAAAAAAATTATAACAGAAGTAGACCCAAATCCACTTCCAATTATTGTTTTTAGGGTGGCAATTAAAAAAAAAAACAAAGGCAGAAAACACCAACAAATTGCAACCAAACTGATGCCCCTGTACAATCTGTGAGTTAAATTCCCCTGAAATTGCCAGGCATTTGATCCCAGTGACACAAATTATTGTGAGCTTGGAATGATATCAATTACTCTCCATTACTACCCAAGGGCTTGCTGCTCTAGTGGTTAATAAGCCAAATCCTAAGGTGCCCTTTATATTCGTGGGTAAGGTCAAAAGCAATTAAGGAATGGAGGATCTGTGGCAAAAGCTGCACAAGTGCAATATCAGTGGGGTTTTTTTGTAAATCAGAGTCACATTGCTCAAGCACTGCTGGATTTGATCAGAAGATGGGCTCCCAGACTCAGAAGTCTATAGAAAACCAGCTTTTCCTTATTCCCATCTGCACTGCAGAGCTGTAACTTGTGGCTGCAGCTTATCAGGGTGTGGGATGCACTTAGGGTCTATCTAAAGGAAGTAGGTGCAGAGAGAAGCCAAATGACCCCACATTTTTTGAAACTTCTGAGATACTCTGTTACAAGACAGATAAATTATCACATATGTTCTCATAAATAGTTACCAGCCATATCAAAAGCACATCCCCTGTCTCTGACCCCACCTTTAACTTCAGTTTAGCTCCATCATTGGACCAAGGTGCTCTCTGTGCACCTGAATGTAGAAATCTTGTCCTCAGTATGATGAAAGGAAGTCATCTGTTACTGTGACCAAACCTTCTTGAGCTTCCTCTTGCAAACCTCACCATTTTCTCCTAAACTCCCAATAATTTTACAAAATCCTTTTTGCAGTGTGGATTTCAACTTCTCACTGCAAACTGGAGTGTCCGGAGATGGTATCTGATGTCAGCAAAGTTAACTGTCTCATACATACTTGTCCCGAGGAAGGCAGCATCAAGTTTCTTTATGACCGGACTTATTTTCCATAAACTCATCGTGATTGCATTAATTATGCTGCTATCTGTTAATTATTTCCTGATTTTCTCCCATATCAGATTTTGCGTGCAGCCAATTCCAGATGAACCAACGGATAGTTATGCAAGGTTTTGTCAGTGACCTCTTTCTACACCGCTGCAATAGCATCTCCTGGGCTTTGTGACTCCTCTTATTTTCCAAGAGCTGCTATAAATCGAGGTCAGTGGCTCAGAAAGCTGCTCCGCAAATTTTCTTAGAAAGCAGTGATCTGCATTATCTTGGCCTGCAGACAAGTTTGGGAAAATTAAGTCTTCACGTATAAACTGCTCCACACGGGGCTCCCTGTGACAAGCTTCAGCTATCTGAAAGCCAACATCTAGCAAGAGCTGGTAAGATGGGCTATTTACAAAGCCAGGGGAGAGCAGGAAACATTGCCAGAGGTGGTTCCTGCCATCCCAGGGGAGCTGAGGCCCATCTGTCCCTGTGGATGAAAGAAAAAGTCCAGTTCATGGGGTTGCTTGTTGAATTATTTTATGTGTGAGGTAGGTTGTACCCTGACCTCGTGCTCCCCATCATGTAAACTGCACCCAGAGGATTTGTGATTCCTACCCCTGTGACCAAGACAGTTGCTAAATCAAGACCCTTTCTTGGAGATTCCTTTCTCAGATATGTTCTTAATGTCTCACCATGTCTTGCCAGCTACCTGTAGCACTCCTCACTGATATTAGCACCTTCCAGCACTGATTTTAGTCCCCATAAAGCCAGATTTTGCTTCATCATCATTTTTCTGTATTTCTTTTATAAACCCACTTTGCTTAAATGCCTTTTCAGCTTGTAGAGGCTTCTGTATAGGTTTCTGCCTGGCAGCACACTCACGAGTGCCTAGACAGAGGTGTGTTTGAGTGTTCTGGAGATGTCCAATTTAAGAAATAACAGAAAACAGTTATTCTCAACACTTTTTCTATGAGCAGAGTATTGTTCCCCTGTAAATAACCACGCTAAGCAGCCTGTGCTGTGGTCAGATGAGGTCTCCCTTGCCCATCTCAGCCTGTTGTTACCAGTCCCAAAGGAAGTTTTCCAGAGAAAGTGGCCTTTTGTGTCCTCCCGGACTGGGTATTTTGCATAATCTGGTTAAATAAAATGAATACACACACGCACAAAGAATTGTGGGGGAAAATGGTAGTATAAATAATGCTGAGTGGTCCATCTAATCTGACAACAATATAATAAAATCGTTTATTTGTGTACACTGGAACAACTCCTTGGGACTGTGGTCTATTCCTGTTTCCCAACAACACTGTCATTAAAACAATGGGCACTGTAATTACTGTGATAAAAAGGCATTATTGCTTCAGTTCTTCATCTGGCCCATGGGCAGAAGGAAGAGGTTTTCTTTATAATCTCCCTGCAGAAGGAGCACAGGGACCAGAAGGCTCCTTCTCCCACTGGCTCTGCCTGTACAAAAGATTTCTCCACACCGGAGACTGCAGTGTGAGAGCCTTTGTCTTAAATGAAAGGGCATAATACAGGCCTTCTGCCAGCACTGGCCACGAATGAAAGCAGAGCCTTTATGTACCAGCTAACTGCTGAACTGCAGACAATACTGTAAAATCTGTACTCCTCGATTACCTCAGCTGCCTTCACATTGCTGGAGTGCTGCTGAGCCTTAAAAAGAGGCAGGCTGCAGGCGCCAGGCTGGAGCTTCAGAAAGTCCATGTCAGTAGGAGAGCAGAAAACCTACTTGCCCAGCACAGCCACCCTGGTGAGAACGAGGAGAGTGGGTCAGGAGGGAGATATGATTAATACCTCGAAAACAGTCGCTCCAGCTATTTCTTAAGCTGGGCCAATTCGCTCTGGCGAACTGCATCTTAGCTTCTCTTCAGTCCCATTTTATTTAAAAGCTTCTAGTTTGGCAGATTGCTCGTTTGCTATGAGCTTGCTGCCTAGCTTCTGTAATACCAGAGTCTGCAAGAAATAGCCTAGAGCTGAGCATTTTTCCACTGGCCTTCATGAAAAACTCTTTTGAGTGAGTCCAAGACCTCATAGGAGATCTGTGAACACAGCCTGGAAAGCCAAAACGCCAGCCAGTTTGTGTCAGTGTCTCTCTCTGCCTTCATTGGAACTGCATCACCTGCCACCCCTGAGAAGCTGGCCTGCAGTCCTTTGCGTGCTTCAAAGTGCTCAAGTGGTGGCTTAAATCCTTCAGGCTGCTTAAACGGGGACAGTCTGGCTACTGCAATTCCAGCTTCCCTAAAGGCCCTGCCTTAGGGCTCTGACGTGGAGAAGTACTGACTCCTTTAGGGACATAGGGAACTGCTCTCCCTGGCTGCAGTTAGAATCCTAGAATTGTTAAGCGTGGAAAAGACCTCTAAGATTGTCGAATCCAATCATTAAGCCAGGTCTACATTTTCACGGAGGGCATGCCGGCAGCAAAATAGGCTGGCAACAAAATCCTCCCTGGCTGTCTGATGTGAGTGACTGCAGGCCATGGTGGGGCATTCGTGTTCCCATCTGACAATTGCAAAAGAGTATCAATAAGCTGCTGAGACGACCACTGCTATTGCCAACACCCTCTTTTACAAAAATGTTTACCCCACTGCAAGCATAACTGAAGTAAATTGAATGTGTCAGGCTGAGTAGAAACACCTACCCCCTCCCCAGAGCTGCTCTCCCCTCTTTTGACAAGGTACAAACAGAAAGCCCGTTCACATGTGAGTGGAGAGTACCAAACATTGCATCAAAAAGCAGGAGCCATCCTGTTACAATCTGCTGCTTGTCAGGATTTGACAGCGTTGTGAAATATAAATGATCCCTGCGATAGCAACGCCTGCCTCAGTCACCGGTAAACAACTCCCCTCATTAAAGAGATGCTTTAGAAATGACAGCACCAAATTATGTTAATATTTTTATGAAGTGCTCTTCAGTCAGAGATCCTAAAATGAGGTTTGGCATTCATTTGCCAAAAAACATTTCTTGCAAGCAGAGGCAAGTGGCCTCGCAGCTGAAAAACTAATGCCATCAAACAGGCTCCAATTGGTATGAAAATGGAGCTGTTTGGATGTATGAGAAAGGACTGTGAAGGAGGAGATGAACTTTTCCTAAAGCTTCTTTTTTTTCTTTAGAATACCATCTGTAACCTTTTTAGCCTCACAGATTGTCCTCAGTTCTGAGGTTGTTCAATGCCTAATTCAATATCCTTAGCCATGACAGTAACTCATAGGTCCAGTCCTCCAATACAGTCTTGCTAATGGTTATAAATGGCTAGATCTCAAACATGCTTGATCTGAAACTATATTCTGCTGTTCAGTGCCCTCTGCAACCTTGTTAGAAGAACAGATTCAGAAACAGCCCTTGAGAAAGAGCCCTGAGTCATCCTGCTTCCCTCCTTAGCATTTGGATTTTCCTTGGAGACTTTCTGGTTAGGTTTCTGCCTTGATTTTGCTTATCTCTCAGATCTAGTGAGATTAGAGTCCAAGACAGAATGGCTGCAATGAAATCATTACAGATTCTACCTGCATCCTGCTCTGAGTCAGAGAGAAATTAACAGAATAATACAGGCTACATGCAATTCTCAAGTGAGAGATCACTGAGATCAGTCCTTGTCAGAAATATCACTACTAAGAACAGGCTATAAGCAGTGACAGATAATGTTTCATAAGATTCCCAAGCTTCTTTTTTGGGGGATGAAAATATTTGATCCTCTTCTTGTCAGCAGGCTTTCTCTGAGCTTCTTTTATAGCAACATTCTCCACTACGGTTCAGTTTCACTCACACTGTCTGCTCCTATCCTACTCTTCAAAAAGGATCTGGGCTCCTCTTCTTCAGAGCTCTGACTGTACCTGCCCTTGCACAGGAGCTGCACAGAGACCCTCCACCCATCACCCTCTGTAAGGGGATCCAATGCAGGGAACTCTTCTGTGTCTTTAATGTGGCAGTGAAAGTTATTTTTGCTGTGGACAGATCCTGTCAGTCCCAAATGTCATATCTTCATTACATTGTTCAGTTTTTCATTTTCTGAGGATTTTTATCACAGTTTGATCGGTTGGTTAAGTTCTTCTGGAAGGTGATATTTTCTCCTCTTCCTTTTCTTTTTATCTCTCAGAATCCTATCTAATGTCCCATATAGCTGGCTGCAGCCATGTTAATACAGCTTAAAAAAAAAGGTAATAATTTCTACTGCTGGATCTGAAAACACACATAGACACTCCTCGACCCTTTCAAATTGGACATGTGAGTTCATAGAATAACTTCATACTAATTCTGTCTATCTCCCAGTTTTGTACACATCAAGGAAAAAACACTTGAGTTTTCTTAAAACACAAATATTTCAAATAAACCAGCATTCATATTTACAAGTGTAGGAGTAATCATGGTGTTATACAGCAAAAGAAGACACTGATTGATTCCATGACCACCAGAGCCTGATATATGATGCAGTTACTCCCCCTCTAACTTTCCTTTTGGAAATGTTTAGTTATTACTGTGCCTAGGATTTTTGAAGAGCAAGTGATAAATTACACATATTGTTTCTATTAATGGTAGGTGTTCATTTGTGTTAAATATCTTTCTGTTTCTAAAGAATTTGGTCTCCATCAACCTGCTGATGAGACAAAATAATTTCCTTTGCAGTGGCATAGAGTTAAGTAAGACTTTCACCCTGACAGAGACTTTTGACTTACTCCGTATAACATCCGTGTCTGTTCTGACAGATTGAGACCACACACTGCCCTTGCTGTGTTACAATTGGTATCTTCAGCAAGCACTGAGTGGGTGAATAGCTTGGTTCACACTGGGGCAAGGCTTGACTACGGAGGAAAAGTATATTTAAAGAAATTGTCACTCCCAGGTTGAGATTTTCAGGGTAGATTTCCGCCCACAGGAGTTGTGCAAGTGCCCCGTCAGCTTTTTAGGCAGAGGAGACAAAGAAGTGCCTCTTGGATGAATATCCGTAACTACAGACATTGTTTCTGCACACCTGCACAACCTGCATTATACAACTGCCTTTACTTTTAACCTTGACATTTTGTTGGCACCAGGAGAGACTGCAGGTTAACCACCAATCTGTGGGCATTTCCCCACGGGTCACCAGCAGTCTGTTTGCCTTCAGGGTATGGAGCAGGGAGAGGGTGCTCTGCAACACAGCTCTGAGTCAGACCCACAACCAGAAAGGCAAGTTTGAAAGGGATTTCATTGCCTGCCTACTCTGGCCAGGCTGTCCTTATTGTGTCACAGGCTGGGAAGGAGAGTGCCCACATCTTCAGCATCCACCCACAAGCTTGTAATGCATCCCCTTTGGGTTTGCATTTCTTGCAGAGTGAACAATCTCTGGGTGTTTGAAAACCACTGGGATTGTGTTAGACACTCCCACAAACAAGTAACAACTATTGCTACATGGATTGTGATGGATTTCATTGTATTCCTAGGGCACAGGATTGCTTGGTTTGGTTGGTGTTCACGATTCCCCACCTTTCCACCTCTGCTCTCAGAATTAATGAGATGCAATTAGGACTGTAGAGTCAGTACAATTATTCTGATCTTTTTGCAATTGGCATGTTTTCTAATAAGCTTTTTTTTTCTTTTTACTTACTTGGTTTAAAAACAAACACAGAATCCTGATACATTTAGTCTGACAAGGAAGCCACAGCTGTCAAGAACTGTACTAAGGTGTGAATGAAAAGCTTATGCTGACAGAGGAATCTGGACTCATAGCTCTGATTTCCTTGGGCAGGTTCAACCGTAGCCTGCTGACAACAGTTAGATGTTACACAAGAGCACAGCTCCTTGCCAGGTTGCTTTTCTTAACACTATGTGGTTGTTCTTTCCTTTCATCTGCCCTTAAGATGAGGGAAACAACCACCCAGAAGAAAGATGGTGACAGAAAAACCAGCCTGCTTGAGTCAAGGAAGCTTCCTCTGTAGAAATGCAGGACTAGTAGGGCTGGGATAACATTAAGTGAAGTTCACAGGGAAAGATTCTGGGCATTATTTGTCGCAATGCCTGTTGAAAGCTTTATTAAGCCAAAATAAAAGGTATAATTTACAATGTCTTTCTTACAACAGCTTCTTTAAATTACTTCATGTTGATCAGTTCATGCTAACAACTGGGGTTTGACCTAGTATGAAGTAGAAGATAACTACCCTGTTTAGGAGAAGACTGTAGCAGAGCACTTGGTAAGTTATGAGCTTGAAAGTGATATAGTTTTAACAATAGTGAAGCTCCCTCTTGACTCTGTGGAGTAGATGGAAGATGAAGTGCTGTGCACCATAAATGAAGCCGTAAATTCCAGGCTTACTCTCCAATTCTGCACTGCTGAACTTATTATGGAGGAATCGGAATCAGTCTGCCCCTCTTGATTTGAAAGCCCTAGGTGTTTATTCTGTGTCTGTGAATGAAATCCAATCCAGACCTCTGTGTCAGCGGTTGCAAGTGATATGGACTGAAACTAAAGCTTGGTGCTTACCAAAAGAACCTCAGAGCCCTACATTTTGGAAATCACAGAAGCAGAAGGTGGAGTTTCATCATATTACCCTATAAGCACTGGGGACTGCCCACATGATATAGCTGGCATTTCCCAGTTTCAGAGCACACATGCAGACAGTCTGAGAGAGTTGGGGTTGTTCAGCCTGGAGAAGATAAGGCTTTGGGAGACCTTACAGCAGTACCTGAAGTGGCTACAAGAAAGATGGAGAGGGACTTTTTACAAGTTATGTAGTGATAGCACAAGGGATAATGGCTTCAAACTGACAGAGAGTGGGTTTAGAGAGGATATTGGGAAGAAAATACTGACTGTGAGAGTGGTAAGGCACTGGCACAGGCTGCCCAGAGAAGCTATGGATGCCCCATCCCTGAAAGTGTTCAAGGTCAGGTTTGATGAGTCTTTGAGCAACTTGGTCCAGTGGAAGGTGTCCCTTCCCATGCCAGGGGGGTTGGAACTTGGTGATCTTTAAGGTCCCTTCCAACCCAAATCATTTTGTGACTCTTTGAGGGGGCAATGAAAAAACACAACTGTGGGTATGGTTACATGGGGGTGAGAGTCAGAAAGTCACTAGTGCTTCACACAGCTTGAAGCCTGGGATGGTAAAAACTGGAAAGACCTCTGAAAATGAGAATGTGGGAGAATTGTCAAGCCCTTAGTTGGATCCCAGCTTGCTGTCATGTGGCAAAAAACTTTTCTTCAGCTGTCCACACTGTAATTTCTGTCAAACAGAGAAAATGCTGGTATTCTGGCTGGATTGTTACATTTGTGTTACAGTAATAGTCATGTATATTTTTTAAATACCCAAATATTGTTTATACAAATCACAGAAAATAACAAATATATGTAACATTAACTCTACAACAGACTTCTAATACACCAGCAGTTGAGTGTATAAAAATAGTCACATCATTGCTTCTTTAAAATAACATTATTTTTTGAACAAAGCCCAATTAAACCAACAAGAATTCCTCCAAGAATAGAAAGTTCTCTGTCCTCAGACAGCTAATATGTCTTACTTAGTCTTTTGAGAGCCCTAAAAGCAAAATTTAGTAGTTTGTTTTCAACAATCCTCTTCTACAAGGGAGACAAAAGAATAGTTTGTTTTTGATTCATAGGAGAAATGGCTAAGCAGGGGATCACCAGCTGGTATTTTGATTACTATCTTCATGGAATATCTTATGGACTGTAATTAAGTAAGCCATCTCACATGTCTATAAAGTTTAGGGTTCAGTGGTGGAACCTTTTGCCTGTGGATAGAGTTAAATCAAGCACATATCAAAGATGGTTATGTGTGTAATAATTCTAATCAGAGTTCTTACAGTAAATGCCAGATAAGGTTTGAAATGTGTTCAAGATAGGGATTTGAGGTGAATCCATGCGTTTCTGATTCTGCTTAGTGTTGTTTTACAGAAATACACATCAGTGCTTAACTAACTGTAGTCATTGGTAACAGTAAGTCATTGGAACAAATGCTGCACTCATTGAGGTGGTGTAGTCCTGGTCAGAACTGGGGAGGAAAGGCTCTGGGGTGAAAAGGTCCAATGCCTCTTCTGAAGCTTACTGGGGATCCAACTCGCGCAGGAAGATGAGCAGCTCCACTTGAGCAGAGGGAGGACAGGACCCAGCAGGATATCTCAGGGGAAGCTGCTCTTACTGGGCCACAGCTGAGGGACATGGATGGTGTGTTGATGATTAAGTCCTGAGTTCTCACCAGGACTTCCTTTCACTTCCTTCCTTCCTCCCTTCCTTCCTTCCTTCCTTCCTTCCTTCCTTCCCTTTGGCTGCTGTTTTTTCCCCTCTTTCCCTCCCTTTCTCACTCTGTCCCTTCCTTCCCCAACAGTGCATCTTGCACAACAATACTATAAAAAAACCCCAATTAATCTCAGTGCATCACAGACAACTTGTCTTAAGTGTCACAGCTATCTGGGATTTTGATGTTTTGATGCATAGTGAAATGAAGATCATGTGATCTTTCTTTAGCCTTTTTTTTCTGTCTGGACAGCCTTGTCATAATGTTCACTTGCATTAAATCAGTACATTTGGACTATCACCATAAATAAGATGCACTATACATGTCAAAACAAGTCCTTACGTAATACAGATCTCTATGGTTTCATTTACTAGTAACACCCTTCATAAGTCATAACAGGGAATGAAGCAATCTCTGTGATATGGAAATTTCTTCTCAAGTGCATAAATTAAGTCTTAATGCTTCAATTGCTTGAAAAGTGGGACAGTCCCACAGGTCACCATTTCCATTCCAGTGATAAGATTTGCAAATATTAACAATGATTTCTCTTTTATGGGCAGGATTAACTTTACAGGTGTCATGGTTTAATCACAGTCGGCAACTAAGCCCCACTCAGCTCATGGGGCAACTCTGCCCCATCCCCAGAGTGGGATGGGGCAGAGAATCAGAAGAGTAAAAGTGACAAGTAAAAGTGATTTGTGGGTCAAAATTAAGTTTAATGGGACAGAAAATGAAGAAAATAATAATAGTGTTAACAATAATGACAAAAGAATTGAATATACCATGTTGCGCAGCACTCGCTGACCAGTGTCCAGCCATTTCCCAAACAGCGGCCTCCAGCCAGCTTTCCCCCAGTTTATGGTCTGAGCATGACATCATATGATATGGAATTTCTCTTTGGTCAGTTAGGATTAGCTGTCCTGGCTGTGTCCCCTCCCATCTTCTTGTGCCCTTCCAACTTTTTTGCTGGCAGGGCATGAGAAGCTGAAAAATCCTTGACTCAGGGTAAGCACCACTTAACAACAACTAAAACAGCAATGTGTTATCAACATTCTCAAACCAAATCTGAAACACCACACCATACCAACTGCTAGGAAGAAAATTAACTCCCTCCCAGCTAAAAACAGGACAACAAGACAGGAGGGCTCCAGTTTAGTTGCACATGGGGAAAGAAAAGTCTTAAACCTAATAAATTAACAAAATCAAGTAATGGCAGCAGCTTTACTTAGTTTTTAGTGATTTTATAAACTCTTCCAATTCTGAAAGGATAAGTCACATGCTCAGCTTCAGCATCTGGCCTTTGTGCCAGCATCTCCAGCCCAATCCCCACAACAGGGATAAGAGCCACACAGACTCACTCATACAGGGGAAGAGACACTGCACTGGGACTCTCTTCCATCTGTGCCACAAGTTTGCCATGTGCTCTCTGACCAGCTGCCTCTCCTAAAACTTATGGACATGTTCTTGCCTGCGAGCTGCTTTGTTTTTGAAACTCAGCTCTCTAGGTGTTTTCACAATTGATTTGCCCTGGAATTGCAGTTGTTCAGCACGTCTCACTGCTGAGACGAGAGTAGTTCATCAGGAAGATTTCTGAAACTCCAAAAATATGTGCAGATTTGCTTTGCTGTACTCATTTCTCCTTGTTTGAGCACTAAAAACACATTCAGGCAGCCTCTTAAAGTCATACAAATAACAGTCATTGAAATGGAAAGCAGCAAAATTATGAATATTGTATAATGCAATGTTAAATTACAAATAAATAAAACATCTGGGACCAGATGTTGCTGTTGGATTCCTGTGTGGAACTGCCATTCCTTTCAGCAACATTATGTGTGCACTTCTGAAAGCGGAGTTTGGCCCTTGATGTAGAAAAGCTGTGTTTTTAATGCAATATTAATGGACGATGATTTCTCCACTAAAAACAAGGTAACTTGGTAGATGGAGATATTAACATATTTTAGAAAAACACTTAAGGGTGTTTCTAGAACAACCTTTCATAACAGTCGTCTTTTTTTTTTTTTTAATAAGGTTAAAAGGACAAGAGTCCTTTTCTTTCACAAGAGTGAAAGAAACTGGAGAAAGCTCTACAGAGCACACATGGTAAAATAGGAAACAGACAGTATAAGAAGTTTACTTGAAGCAAGCCTGAGCGTTCTAACATCACTCAAGAGTTTTGAAAAATTGAAGAATAGTGAAAATATGTGTAGGAAGAGAAAGTCATCTCAAAATGTCCAGCCTCAGGTGGAGTTGTCAATACACTTAACTCCCATTTTCCTTTTTAGAAGTCTGTTTAGTCTTTCACCAATGCAGAATTTACTAATACCCACGGGGCAGTTACAGGAGAGAGATGGCCATTTAATCAGGGAAAAAAACCCAAACCCTTCGGAGGTTTGCTTGGTTGTGGACAGCTTTGCAGAATCTGACCTTCAGTAGGATCTAGAAGATGCTTTTACTCCAGGGTTGATTTCTCCTTTGGTCCAAGTGTGATGCTTGGAGTTGCGGTTGCTGCTTTGTGACCGTTTGTCATGTAGCTGCCAGGCCCTGCTCCACTCCTGTTCCCCTCTGTGGTACCTGCCTGAGCTTGTTTGCCATGTGCTTTTCCAAGGTGGCAGAAAGCCCTTGATAGTGGTGGCTGTTTGTTTTAAAATGTCCTCAAGGGAGTTAACCTTTCAAGACACACATCTCATTTTCCAGCCTGCGCATTTGGGTTGGCAGAGCGTGGTGCATCCAGGCTCAGCACGGATGTCAAACCTGGTAGATGACTAGTAAAAGAAATTCAAGATCAGGTACTAATTCACTGCTTTCTGCACATCTTTTTGAACTTTTGATTAAGGTGCCCTTAGTCTCCAGGGTTAGTTGTCCACGTGCTCCTTCCGATTCCCCAGGAGATGGGAAGTGCTGTGCCAAGGACCAGCTCCAGGCCATGGTCCCATTCATGCTTAGTTTTTGGGCTGGTAAAGGAAGGACTTTTGCATGGCAGCCCTGGTGATATAGGCCCATTGTGCATCCCTTGCCATTAGATGTCCAGTCTGGAAAAAGAAGACTTGTGCACCATCCAGCCCTTGAGCTGTGCCAGCTGGTACCCAGTAGTCCAGCCAGGGGAACCTGGTAGCTCCAGTCAGCTCGGGAGTTCCCATGTTTCTAAATAAAGGCACAAGTGTGTGAAACTGTGTTATGAAGGTAACAACATGCATCTGACCCTAGACAGCACCAGCAGCTCATGTCTTTGGAGAGGCATTGAAGGAAAGATGCATAAAAGACATCTACCTTTTCTAAAAGTTACTTATTGAAGCAAACCCCAAGCAATCAGTGTCCAAGGGAGGAATAGAGAATATTTAATTTGTTGGTGACAAAGAGAAAACTCACTTTTGACAGTGTCCTTGATGTTTTACAGTCCTATTTTCCTGCTGCTGCTTACTCTTCTCTCTTCCTTGACCCATACGAGCCTGTGCACATTCAGTCCTCTGCCCAGCATAATTTCTCCATAAAGTCCTTTAAAAAAGCGAAATGTCCTTGGCCTATGAGTCTTAACTCACTGAATCTACCTACAGATGGCAATTTCCCAGGTCAGGTAAAAAAGCCTTCCCTTCCAAACAAACAAATCTTCAACCTAGAAATCCTTTTCTGGCACAGCAGGCGCAGCACGTTTGCTATTTGCTACTTTGCATTTCCTTGAACTAAAGGAAGAGATAAGAAAAAAAAAATCTGCTCAACAGTGCTTTGGTTGGTGCTGTGTGAAATGACATCACCAGCAACCCAGCCAGATGGGGCTGAGCACTGTGTCTGTGAAAATGTTCATAGGAACAGTGAGCACCTTCAGACAGATGCTTTCCATTAGAGTAAACGCAGGTATTCCTTTTAAAAGTGTGCAAGGAAATGGAGCTGCAGACCAAAGCCAACAGTTAAACACAGCTGTTCTTTCACCTTGCTGCCCCCCCTCCCCAGTTATTTTTCTTTTCAAGGTGTAGGCTCAATCAGGAAAATGGAAAAATTGTGGAGAAGTTCTATGTAAGTCTCTTCCATGCCCTGGATTTTATAAGGCAAGTTTGAAGTTTCTCTTCCAGTTTTACTTATCCAAATGTTATCTACGCAAAACCCAAGTGCTAAAGCTGGAGGGGTAAAATTGGATATTCCACCTTTTGGGTGTAAAAAAATTGTGCCAGAGCTTTTACGGGGCTTTTAAAAATAGTGTCTCTAAATAACACCTGCACTATACATTTTATATGCCAATGTTTCAATTTATGAAGTTTCCTTTGGCTATGGCTGTATGCTATCCTGGTTTTTATATTTGACAAGAACTCCTCTGCCACGTCTCTGGAGTTTTTGGACTTCGGGGTGTTAATAATGAACATCTTATGTTTGTTTCTGTGCCCACGTCTGACAAGAACAGCACCGGCTTTAAAAGCCCTTTATTAGAGCTGAGTGGAAAATGATGTTCCCATGCCATGGGACTTTTCCGTGTCTTCAGTATTGCCTCTTTCTATGCAGAAATAAAATGCATATTAGGTTTGTGACAGATTGGGGTGCCACAACACAGTTTTGCTCTTTGGTGACATCCATTCCTTCACACAGAATTAGTTGCCAAAAATGAAAGGAAAAATGCCCTCTCCAATGGGTGACTGGCTGCTCTGGCCAGGCAACCTGAGGTCCATGAGTCCATCTCTCTCTTTTGGGTCTCTGTGCAAGAGCAGTGGCTTTCCTGCAGCTCCAAGGCATTTCCCAACAGGTCTCTCACAAGTAATGAGTTCTTGCCAAGAGAGTTTGTTTTCTTGAATCAGCATTTTCTGACTGGAAAGAAGAAATTGAAATCGGTTCTGCTTGTTGTAAAAGGACAGACTGACAGTCCCTGGGAGAGACTTTACCCATCACATTCAGTCCAGTGTGGGTCTAAGAAATACACAGTAACCAATAGGCTTAATGGAAATCTCCCCATATCTCAGCGTGGAGAAGAGCTAATACTTTTAAAACAATTGCATGTTTAAAAATACATGTTTCATTCATCTCCAGCAGCCTCATGCTAACAGCATAGAGCTGTTCCAGCACTATAAAAAAGAGAAGGTTCCATTATCAGACACAGCAGCTATTTCCCCTGACTAGTCTAGAAAGTGAATCCCAAAATCACTGAAGTGCCCTGGGCAGACATTTTATAGCAGTACAGGCAATTTCATTGCTGGAAGCAAATCTATAATAGCCTTTTAAGCATCATTCAGCCTGAATTATCTGCTTAAGACATGTACATAAATCATGCTATATTACAAAATATTTTTTCTTGCCCCTTTCTCGAATTTTATTCTTTCAGCTCAAGTTCTAGAAAAGGAGCAAATTAGTTTTCCATCAGTTACTGATCAAAGCTAGTGGAATGACTGAGTTAGGACAGGAATTTTTGGCCCACTTTGTCATATTCAGAGGAGTGAAATTCTATCTAATGAAGTGGGAGAGGTGTTACAGAAAGAGAAATTATTACTCATTTACCTTGCTTGATATTATGTCATTTATCTGTGTATGCTCTACACTGTTGTAGTACCTGGATGATCTATTACCTGAGCCTCATACTCACATTTCCCTTCTGAGGGAGGCTCCTGCCCTAACGATGGGGCATTACAAGGATTTTAACCACCTTAAATCCTAATCCCAGCTCTAATTTCCAGTTTTGTCACAGAGGCATAGTTCCGGAAGGGGGGTTAAACTTCACTGTGCCTGCTGAGGCACCTCCTGTTGGTGCAACTCCAGTGTTTACATAACAGAAACGGGATGAAATATGGAAAACATGTCCAAGGTAGGGAACAGAAGTGAGACCCACCTGCCTGAGTGAATGCCCTAAGCATCAGCCTAGAGGATTTACCTTGAATGTCTATTCTCTCTTGCTTTGGCAAATCTATCATTCTCAGTCTCATGGGGACAGTGATTCAGGAAAAGGTGTGTTATCACCTGAAATTTCAAAGATAACTGAAATCTGAGAAGTTGAGTGAATATTGACAGCTGTTGGAAAGAGACCTCTGAATTATAGCTCCACCTAAAGAAAGGAGGTGCCAGTTTCTAGCATGCACCAGAAGGGTAGCACTCATCTGGCTAGACACTACATGGCAGCTCAGAATTGCTGATGATGGAGATTATGAGGAATAAGTTGTCATTGTGTAGGCTAGAGGGTAGAAAACACAAACCTAAGAGAAACTGGGTCCTGTTAGTTCTGCCCCCCAAAACCAATTTAATGTTCTCTTTCTGGGTGCTGCCTGTAGGATTCAGTCTCAATACACTTGCTTGGTGGTGTCAGTTGGTCTGGGGGTTCTGAATGTCCCTGTACTGCTGCTAAGCCGAAGCAGGAGCCATCTACATTCACATAGACACAGGCAGAGCTGTCCAGATTTGGTGTAGGAAAGTCTTGTGGATCTCTTCCTAGGTAATTGTGAAATATGAGGAGTGAAATATTGGGAAATTTTGGCAGTGAGGTTAAGAGGCAGTGTAGCTCACAGCCCCATTCCCTCTGAAGCTGGTGCCTGTCTGTGGGACCATGGTCCCCCAACCCACTTCAGGAAACAAGATACTTCTTTTTGGTGGTAGAATGGAGTAGAGAAGAAGGACATGTCCACTGCCTGCCTGTTTAGCTGAGCTGTGGCCTGACCATTTGCTAGTTGGCTCACAACATGGAAATGGGTTTTAGTCCCCCATGAGTATCCTCGGAGCATGGACAGGCCCATAATGGGTCTGTGGGCAAGAGCTGCCCATTGCCTGTTAGTGTGCTGACTACTGAATTAATCTTGCAGTCATCACACCTGAAGCATGTTCAGGTGACTTCTCTGGAGCCTGAAGATCACTGGTGATGTCCTGCAGCATTAATGCTGGAGGGACATGCTCTTCAGTGATTCACCACCAACATCTACACTGGAGGGACATGCTCTTCAGCCATCCACCTCTTTCTTTTAGATGTGAAGAGCAGCAGTTCCCACTAGGAGTGAGAAGACAAGTTTGTTTCTATAAATGTCCAGACTGCCAAGAAAAATACCAGGCAGTCTGTAGCAGTGTTTGTGTGATGATGACACGTGCCCACGGGGAGCATGGCTGCCACCACCACCTCATTTCGCAGAGGCCATTGACAGCTGTCAGATGATAACAACTTTGGATAATTAGTGTCCTGAAGGGCTTGAACTGAGGGCTTAGAAATGAAAAACTGAATTAGAGAGCAGCTATTGCCTCCTCACCCCTCGAGACTGGTTGTGTATGTCGAGCTCAACAATAACATTAATAAAAGGTAATACTAAGAAAAGCAATATAGCAGGCTAAATTGCCTTTGCTGTGTCTTGGGCTTACATTTCATTACAAATTCCTTCTTACTCAGAGTATGGTCTTTTTAAGTCATTAAGGCAAGTCCTGAAGTCCTTTCTCAGTTTTCACTCATAGCTCGGATGCTTTCTCATTAACTTCAGTGGATGACTCTTTGTCTGACTGAAAACTTAAAGGGGGTCTTGGGATTTGAACTGCTGGGAATTTTGCTTGAGTAAGCAGCAAGAAATGTGGCCATGATAATAACCTTTTCTTTTTTTCTTTTCCCCAATTTTTTCATGTTGCTTTTCTGACAGCTCTGAAAGAGTGGGAGGAAAGCTGTTAGGACTCACCGCCTTTTTTGTTTTTGTTTTTGAGGATTTGTGAAATGTTTTTCTTTCGCATTTCTAAGCAGAAAGTAATTGCAGCTGAAAAGCCATCATATTTCATTTAGAAAATATCAATTAAAACTGGTCAGGGCATTTTTCAACTAAACCGACATAAAGATATCAAGATAGCTACCAAAATGTTTAGGTCAACAAAAATCTAGCCTTTATTTTTGATTATAGAGGCCACAGAAGTTTTAACTGAATTTTTTGCCCTGTTTTAAATTAAAAGTTTGGCTAACTCATTCCCATAGAGACTGTGTTCAAACAGGGACATGTTTACATATCCACCTCTGATCATACAAGATAGTGCTGGATTATGGGATGTGCTGGTTTTCCAGTCCCAGAGAGTGGCGTGTCCTCATCACAGTCCTGCCTCTCACCAGAAATGTGGACCACTTAGATAACAGCAGCTTCACTCTCTTCCTGACCTCTGAAAAAAACACTCTGGTTTTTTTTTTGGTTTGGTTTGGTTTGTGGGTTTTTTTTGTTTGTTTGTTTGTTTGTTTGTTTTTAATTTAATTTTATTTTATTTTATTTTTATTTTAATTTTTTTAAGGAGAAAGTAAGACCAAGAGCAAAACTGTATTTTAGCACTTCTGGACACTGTGGAGAGGCTGTCCCAGTTTTATTAACATTGGGTGAATTGTTGCGTGGAAAAAATTCATCCTCAGAAAAAGTTTATTTTAGTCTATTTTGAATTTGGTTTAGAACTCATCAAAAGGTTACTAAAAGTTAGCAAAACTGTGAACAGATTTGTCTGAGATGAAATCAAGAGTGGCCAGCTCTGGGTATGGGTTATGCAGATGTAGGGAAAGCAGTCAGCAGTCACAGGTGTCTGGGACAGGAGATGCTCACCCAGGGCTGGTCGCATTGCCTGGGGAGATGCAGAAAGGTGACAAAAAGCAGTTGCAGGGCAATAACAGCTTAAAACCAGCCTAGCCATCTCTGCAATTAGCATCTGAATATGCTGAACGTTTCCTCTCTTTTACCTGTGATTTTAACCTCAAACCTCTTTTATCCTATTTTGTGCGGCTGTACTGCTGCTTCACAACCTCCTTGCTCTGGCAAAGGAGTTCAGAAGAA
The DNA here is from genome assembly GCF_003945725.1 of Corapipo altera. NCBI lineage: Eukaryota > Metazoa > Chordata > Aves > Passeriformes > Pipridae > Corapipo > Corapipo altera. The sequence goes on from NW_020884878.1 coordinate 2,806,221, forward strand.
GCTGTGGCAGAAACGACTGGGCATCCTGAGAGTATGCCCATGCCAATCTTCACAAAATAAGTCTTTTTTCATACACCACACTGTAATAATGTGTAATAATGGACATCGGCCCTTGCTCAGCCTCATTTAATGACCCATAACTGAGTGAATAATTCATTCAGTGCCTAGAGAACTTGCGAGGAGACTTGTTTTACCATGGGGCCCTGGGGAATGAAAACAGCAATAAAGTTCCAGCTTTTAACCCATCCATTTACAAAGTGTCCTGATATTATTGCATCCATGATCAATTTAAATGAACTTGTTGGAGGTTTACTAGCAGCCTTCCTGTATTTCATGCCTCAGTACATATTTTTTCAGAGCATTTACAGCTTTTACTTTTTGTTGGTTTAAAGGGAAGAGACAATTCTCAGCCACAAAGTCACACTTTTATTTAAAGCTTTAATTGTCTTAAAGAAGAGCCCTCCTGAAATCCAGCCCTTTTGGAGTCACTGATGTCATTTATTATCTAGTAAACTCTTTCAGGCTTTGGGATAGGTTAATACTCCTCAGTACCAGTATAATTTTTCTTAGGCTGTGTTACTGTGTTTATACGAGGATCTTCATTTTGCATTGGCAGCAGAATTTCTTTTCTGCTTCTGCAAATTACAGAAAAAAAAAAAAAAAAGCCTTCCTAAGCTGGATCGCTTTGCAGCTGTGAAAACCTATAATAACTTCAGTCGGATTACAACTACATCAAAGGTATTATATATCCCTGAGTAACATATTTACTGGGCTTTTCAACAGCTGTATAATTAGCTCTGGATGACTACTTTTTTCCTCCACATCTTTAAATATCCATATTTCAAATTCACAGAAATTCAAAGGGAAGGTGGTTTTCCCTTTCACAGAAGGTGCAGCCCACTAGATTTTTTCCCTAGCTTACCCCCCACCCCTCCCCAAAACGAAAAAAGGTCTCAGCTTCCCTGTCCCCTGGTAACCAGGCCCTAGGTATCCATCACCCCTTCTGGCTCACTGTGGCTGCCTGATTGATGAGGGAAGTGATTCAGGGAGGGGATGGGGATGGGCTCCTTTGTGGTGTCCCCCTCGAGGAGGCAGCTTTGAGGCAACAGCTGTCCCCAGAGTCGGTAGCAGCCCCCTCACACAATAGGAGATGGCAGAAGGCGAGGAAAGCGCTCGTGCCTCCACAAGGAGGAATAAAGGCTCCATATGTCCCGGGCCTCAACAGATGCTCCTGCGGGGTGACCCCCTTTGCTGTCCCCTCCGTTCCGCCTTCCCCTCGCAGCGCCTCCATCACCGGCACTGACAGCCCCTGTTGGCACTGACAGCCCCTGTTCACAGCGACATCCCCAGCGACGGTCCTGTCACGGCCCACCAGCACGGCAGGAGCTTTTTGGGGAAGGGGTTGTGCACAGGGTTGGACCGGACAACGCGTGGTGTCAAAAAAATCCTTTCCCACTCCATACGTTCCCTGTCATTCCTTTACAGAGGCTTTTGTTATGCAATTACCTTTATTCTGGGAACAGGAGGGAAAACAGGCTTTAAAATTCTCTAACTGGGTTTTATTTCTAGATTTTCTTTTACCCTATGATGAGTAGCAGAAGGCAGTGCTTGAGTGTTGATGTGAAGGGAAGTTTTTTTCCCCCCATGAGAATACATCACAAGCTGCTGGTTTATGTCGTGCTGATTGCTCATTCCCATGGCCAGGACAGCAAGGGAAGGTGTGAGAAATGCTTTTACGCAACCTCTGTAGAAATGCTGATTTCCTCTTTTAATTTTTTTTCACAGCTGATGGAACTCTCAACTCCTTTTTCTCTTTAGAAAGATTTCCTAAGATGAGATCCTAGCCTGGAATTGTCTGTTCCCAATGTTTCATCATGGCCCTGTGCTGTGTTGACTGGCTGGCTCTGGTGTGGAGGAAGGACCCAGCTGGCTGAGCACTTTCAGGACAAACAGCTAAGACAATTTACTATCTGATTTTATGAGAGCCATTTACACTTTGCAGAATTTTTTAAGCATCAAGCCCTTAAGAAGCGTACTCTGAGCGTGGTACCTAGGAGAATTGCACACACATTTCCTGTCAGCAGCTGAAGAATAGTGTCTAACACCTGCTATGAAGAGTTTGAAATATATTCTTAAATGGCTTGATTGCTTTGCATTTCCCTTGAGAGGAGATGAGACGTTATGGTGCAGTTTCTTTTCCGCAAGGAGACCTACTGCAGATACTTCTCTAGTGAAGCTCCGGAGCAGCGTGGCTGAGCCAGTGTTCACTCATGCTTATACTCACTGGAATTTGAGCCTGTGCTTAAAATCTAGCTTATGCTCAGAGGGACCCTCAACACCAGTAACTAGGAGGCAGCAGACACAGGCCAAAGGCAACTGAGGACAGGATCCTGCCCTGCAAGGATTTTAAGAGCCAGTTGAGAGCAGGGATAAACACTAGTAGAGAAACCCCTCAAAGCGTCTTTGTGGTAAGCACACACTTGTGACTCCACAGTGTCTGTTCTTCCTCTGCATCATTCTGGGCCACACTTGGGAAGCCAGCAGAGATAGAGACGTGTTTTGCAAGAGGAGTGAAAACATCCACCTTGGTTTCCTGGGTGAATCTGCTTTATCAGAGTAAACTACTTCTCCCATCCGGGTGTGCTGCAGCGTCATCAGGAGGAAACCTTCCCATCCTGGCCAGGTGAGAGACAGCAACCATCGAAGAATGGCTGAACACACCTTCCCCTGCATCCCACAGCCTCTGATGCTCCACCCAGGGGGGTGCCCTTGGCAGTGATCAACCAGTCATTGCACAGCTCCCCAAACACCAAATGGATAAACCAGAGAGCCTTCTAGACAACATTTCCCAAGAGCTTAAGCCCTGGCTTCTTTAATGCACAGCAGGTGAGAAGGAGGGGTGCTGAGAGTGAGACACACCATTGTAGGGGACATTTTTATTTCAGCATCTTGAATGGGAGCACACTGTCAGCCATTACCTTGCAGCCCTTGCACTCCTCTGTACCAGCCCACCCCACCACCCACTCATGCCATGGGCTGCTTTATAATGTTTTTAGAGGACACTGTGGTTTCAGCTGAACTTAGTGGGAGCTGGAAGCTTTCAGGGCTATAGAAAACACAGTGCAATCCAATATCAAATTTATATGAAAAGAAAAAAGCAGTGATTTTCTACCCCAGAATGTTTGTGTTTTCAGACACCTGAATATATATTCTGTAAAGGAAAGAGGAAATCTATTAGGTATGTAAATATTAATATTTATGAAATAAATCCTGAAGTTTCAACTCTTCTTTGGTTGGGAATGTCTTGAAGCTTATTCCATGGAGGATAATGTTTTTCTGCTAACAGGTAAAATGGTGGAAAAATCAGGACAGGCAGAAACTCGTTTAGCATTTCAATTAACAGGGAAAAGGCCCTGGAATTTGAGTAGCAATTTTTTGTATCTTTCAATGAATATTTCAAAGCTTTCTCAAATAATGTATTTTTCTTTGAACTTCAGTTGCTGGAAGATGCCCAGGAATTTCACACAGATAACTAGCCTTTCTCCTCACTGCCACTCCTCTACCTGCAGGATGTGATTCCTCATCCCTGTTTCATGTTTGCTGTGCTTTTGTGTGGGCCCTTCCCTCCTTGCAAAGGCAAGCGGGCCTGGGTGCTGCAGTGAGGCTGCTGGATGTGGTGCAAGTACCACAAACTCCAGCCTTAGTGCATGTAGTTTGCTCTTGCAAATTAAAAAATAGAACCAAAATTATGAAAAAGGGTAAGTGTAAGGATATGTTTATGGGACAGCTTCAGACATTTTCTAATTAATTTTTTAGTCTGTGGAGGAGTAGAAACTGATCCTTGCAGATATTTTTTGCAAAATGGAATTGAGCCAAAATGCTTTTACTTAGGGGTCCCTCCATCTAACAACAACAGGAAAATCCATCCTCAATTCTGTCAAAGTCTTCATGAGAGGGCTCTGCCAAACACATGTAAGGAGGACAAAACTGCACATTTCAGTTTTACCCACCCTTCCTGGTCAAATGTAGTAAATTTTACTGTCCTTGTGCCAAATTTCCTAGTTTTTAGTATGATAACTATTTAATTTAATAACGGTTTTAATTTAATTTACTTTCAGTTTGTATTCCCCTCCCCTCTCTCAACAGTAACATTCCCTACCCACCCAGATATTTATGCCACTCTAGAACTTCCCCATTGCATACCAGCAGAAACCTTTCCTATGTAAGATAAGGTGGAAAAAGCCAGCCTGTGAACCAGCTCTGGGTTCATGCCCATCATTCATGCATTTCAGGGCTGGGCAGAGGGGATGTGGCTGACGTAATTCAATGCCCATGATTTGTAATTTACAGTCATAAAGAACTGGATATGCCTCCTCACTGCCCCTAAGACATCCCATTAAATGGCACAGATGGGGAAGTTTCCAGGGTGGTGTGAAGCCAGTTGTGTCCCAGCAGAACACAGCACTTGGCACAGGGAAACCAGTCCTCCCTCCTGGTGTTGGTAGTGTTGTGAACTTCAGAAGCTGTGCAGAACTGATGTCTGTAGTTAATACTGAAATATTAGGCGGATACATCTGTTTTAAAGGAAGGGTCTTATTTTAAGTCAATTAACGGTCAAGTTCTCTGTTGTGGTTTGACAGGCAGGGGAGAGGAACAGGGTTGTCCCTTCCTGCGTGTGACATCCCGTCCCCAGGAAAAGTGCCTGTACATCAAAGCAGCCCTCACATGCTGAGCTCCTGGATCGTGCACATCTGCAGGGGGAGAGCTGGCTCCCTGCCTCACTGACACCACTGCCCGTGCTCCCCTGGCTGCTGCACACGTGGCCACTGCAGATCCTGTCCTCTCTGCTGCCAAAGCAGCACGTGGAGTTTCTGCTCCGCACACCCCACAGCAGATGTGCTGTAGCTAAAATGTGAGGGAGTGCTCAGCAGCCAAAATAAAGCCCAGAGGTAAATCTGAAAAGGACACACAGTGGGCTGACTCTTCAGCTGACATGTGTTGGTGTAGCCTCTCTTCTTGTCTGCAGGGTGATGCCACCCTGCACCAGGTGAAGGAATGGCCTATCATAATCAGATTGGGATAGGTTACCATAGAATGATAGAATAGTTTGGGTTGGAAGAGACCTTAAAGTTCATCTAGTTCCAAGCTCCTCCCATGGGGAGGGAACATTCCACTAGATCAGGTTACTCAAAGCCCTGCCCAGCCTGGCCTTGAACACTTCCAGAGATGGGGCATCCACAACTTCTCTGGGCAACCTGTTCCAGTGCCTCACCACTCTTGCAGTAAAGAATTTCTTCTTGATATCTAATCCAAACCTGTTATCTCTCAGTTTAAAGCCACAATCCCTTGTTCTGTCACTATATATCCTTGTAAAAAGTCCCTCTCCAGCTCTCTTGCAGACCCTGTAGGGACTGGAAGGTGCCATAAGGTGTCCCCAGGAGACAATATGTTAGTGTAGCTCCTGTGACCGTGGTCCATACTAGAGTCCCTGACTCACCTTGACTTCCATCAAGCAGCATGTTCAGAGCAAGAAGCTCTCAGTTTTATCTTCTGTCCCACAGCAATATTTTCAGCTGCAGGCCTGTATAGGGTGAGGCAATGAAGCAGTCCCCAGTTATGTGCAGACTACTTCCCTTTTAATGGAAACATATTGCACCTCCCTCCCAGTAAGGGATTCAATCCCATTATCCATATGAAAGTATAAATGACCATACAGAAAAGTATGAATAAGGGCAGACATGCTAATTGCATGTTTGAGATGTTTGAGAGAAAAGGCATTGAGCTTTGGGTTGGTACCCCTATATAAAAATAGATTATAATATCACACAATCAATAAAACATCAAAAACAACAACAAAACAGCTAGAGGAAATGAAAACAAATAAAAAACTCCATATGGTGGTTTGTAATGGATCTGACAATCTAGTGGCTACTTCAGTAGCATAAACACACATTCCAGGATGCACTATGTTTTATATTGTACATGTTAAAATATTTAGTAACTACATTGCTATAAACATTGTTTTGATCTCAAAGTGCACCATATTTTAAAGCCTGTTGTACTCCAGGAAGAATTATATTCTCCAGCCTCCTTAATAAAAGCCACAATCTATGATGCTCTTGATATGCATAGACTACACAGTATGATGACATTCTTCAAGAGGCCTTTAATGAATTAATGCCTCTCCAAATGGTTTTAAGCTTACAAAAGAAGATGTGTACATGATCCTAAACCATTTGGAGCCATTTTATTCAGTGCCTATTGATTTTAGTGCCAGTAAACCTCCCTGCTGCCTGCCTCTGATGAGTATTACATTATATCCCACATAGCACACAAAAGGATTTAGCAGCGTCAAAAATGTAATTTCAGCATAAAATCCAGAAGTCATTATGACATCAACTCTCCTTTTTCTTCCAAACTTTAGGTAACTGAGAATCAAACTTCTGAAGAAATAGGAGCTGTTTCTCTGAAGTGAATTCAGAGAACGTACTCCTCCATCTTTCAACTAACCACTGGTGCTGAAAGTGTCTTAAAAATAAGAAACTGGAAAGTTGGTGGGGTTTTTTCCCTCACACAGCCTTTATATGAACTCATTACTTTACTACTGGTAATGACAGAGAGGCTGGTTGTCTCTGTGTGTGGTATGTGTTTTTAGTAAGAATTTCTCTGTCTTCTCCCCTCAAGACAAGTCAGACAAGGTGCTCTGATCAGCAGGGTCAGAAATGGCCCCAGGACCATGCACAGAAGTACATATTCACTTGTAGTCCTCACATAGAGAGCACAGTCTACTGATGTCTTGATAGTCTGAAATACTGTGCCTTGCACAAGGTCCTTGGGGGAATATTGGTGGCCACAATACTGCACTGATACTGCAGACATGTGATTCTGTGACCTGCTGCAGATACAGACCCAAAATATTCTGAGTTCCTAACATGGGGAATGGATGATAAAATCAGACAAGCCCAAGTGTCAGAGAAAGGAACCTTGGGTGTTTTTATTTAATTTAGTTTCAGTTTGTATTCTCTTACCTTGCCTTCCCAAACCTTCCCAAACCTTCCCTTCCCAAACCTTCCCTTCCC